>NW_006408705.1:3799786-3855330 GCF_000296735.1 Chrysochloris asiatica
TTTGAGTTATGGTGTTGGAGGAAAATATTGAAAGTGGCATGGGCTGCCAAAAGAACCAATAGATCTGTTTTTGGAGGAAGTGCAGCCAGAGTGCTCCTTGGAGGCCAGGATGGCCAAACTTTGTCTCTCATCCTTCGGACATATTGTCAGGAGGGACCAGTCGCTGCAGAAGGATACCATGGTTGGTAAGGTGGAGGGTCAGAGAAAAAGAGGGAGACCCCCAATGAGATGGATTGGCCAAGTGGCAGCATCGATGGACTATAAAGTGTGGTAGCAGTAGTGAGATTGGACCAGGATCTGGCAGTATTTCGTTCTACTATGCATAAGGTTGCTATGAGTCAGTACCAACTCGATGGCACCTAACAACAAAGGATAATCTTGATAGATTTTCTTAAAGGATACAGGAGATCCTGGGAGATAATTATGAATGTGTTTTAAGAAAATTGAAAGCTGCACTGGTGATAAAAAAGTCCAGGAAAGTTGCATAGATTTTTTTTTTTAATTATTATTATGACAATGTACCTCCCTCACTATGCAAGGATAGCAAAGACTGATCTACAAGAATTTCATTGGGAAATCTTATCTACCCAGCAAGTCCTTATTTTGCCCTTCATGCTTCTTTTTGTTCCCCAAATTCAAAGAACATTTCTCAAAGAAACAGATTTTTGTGTCCCTTGAGGATACCAAAACTGCCATTTTGTTATGTTGTAAATGGATAAATGCAGAATTCTTCAGGGAAGGGTTTGTTGTTGTTATGTGCCGTGGAGTCTGTTCTGACTTATAGCGACCCTCTACAAGGTTTCTGAGGCTGTAAATCTTTACTGGAGCAGAAAGCCTCATCTTTCTCCCGCGGAACAGCTCGTAGTTTCGAACTGCTGACCATGAGATTAGCAGCCTGATTCATAACCACTATGAATAAACACCCTACCTTCAGAGTGAATAGCGCTGGATGGAGGAGATGCCAAGAAACAATAGCTTTACACTTTGCTATTTTTAATAAACATTTTTATGATTTTGTGAAGCACTGGTGGTGTAGTGGGTTACATACTTTGGTGCTAGCCACAATACTTCTGTAACTACTTTTTGACTCATTGTGTGTGTGTACATACATATATACACCTTCTCCACTTGGAGTCCTGATAGGGCGCTGTGGGCTAATGTGCTGGACTGCAAAGTCATTTGAACCACAAGGTCGGTGGTTCAAGCTCTTGGAAACCCTATACAAAGTCGCTATGGGTAAGAAATGACTTGGTGGCACTAACAACAGTAACTCCTCACTTACCAACTATCTTGTTATCTGACTTTTTGAACTTAAGACAATAGTAAATCTATTTTTCACATTAACAACATATGTCTGGTGGTAAAGAATCTGAGGTATGAGACAGTAGTAATACTGGCTGTGATGGTTAGAGTTACATCTTATCTTGGCTGGACCATGATCCTTTGGTTTGGCAGCAATGTAATGCTATAATTTGACACTAGTGATATAATTTCACAGTTATGTAATGATGTTGTAATTCTCCATTTTGTGATCAGATGTATCATCCTCTATTTGCACATAACACCAATTTTTACATGACAACCTAAGCTTTGGAACCTAAACATGTTGATAAGTGAGTGGGTATATATAGATACATATACATGTTGTTGTTGGTAAGTGCTGTAGAGTCGGTTCGGTTCCGACTCGGACCCTGTATAGGGTTTCCATGGAGTGGCTGGTGGGCTACCAACAGTGCTTACCCTACAGTGCCACACCAGGACTCCAGTTATATACATATATACACATATTTTATATATACATTGTTTGAGTTACATAGAATGGAAAAATATGAGGGGACTTAAAAAAGTTCGTGGAAAATGCAGTATCTTTTTATTGACTTTTCCCATGAACTTTGTGAACTCCCTTATATATATTTAAATCTTGCCTTGTTTACATTGTATTTTCTCAGGTTAAAAGTCATCAAACACATTATTTTGACTAGAACAGTTCATTGAATGTTTATGTTTTCAGGCTAGGTCTCAGAAACGAAATTCTTGGGTCAGAAATGTGAACCTCTTTTAGACTCTTATAATAATACCAGGATGGTAACCTGAAAGTTGACTCCAATTTATTTTCCCAACAAGAACCTTCCTTTCTTTCATATTCCCAGTATAGTAGTATTGATCTCTAAAAATCACAATCCCTAATTTCCTTCCAAATAAGAAGCTCTGGTAGCGTAGTGGTTACGAGTCGGGCTGCTAACCTCAACGTCAGCAGTTTGAAACTACCAGTTGTTCTGCGGGATAAAGATGAAGCTTTCTCCTCCTGTAAAGATTATAGCCTCAGAATCCCTATACAGGATCACTATAAGTAGGAACAGACTCCACGGCACACCACTACCATCACCAATTTCCTAATGCAATCCATCATTTGATGTCTTGACTGCTGTTTCCATGAGTGTTGATTGTGGATCCAAGCAAATGAAGTCTTTGACAACTTCCATCTTTTTCCATTCGATTAATGTGGTGGTTACGAATCGGGCTGCAAACCTCAAGGTCAGCAGTTCGATACTACCAGCTGTTCCATGGTAGAAGATGAGGCTTTCTGCTCCCATAAAGATTTACAGCCTTGGAAACCTAGAGGATCACTATGAGTCGGAACAGAATCCAGGGCACTTAACCACCACCACCACTTACTGGTTCAGTAGCAAGGCAGATTGTATTCCCAGAGAATTGATGTTACAATAATTTAAAATATATAGAAAACTTTTTCAGTCTATCTGCATTAATTTCTGCTTTTATATATATTAGAAAGTTATACAAACTACGTATGTACAAGGGAGCTTCAAAAAGTTTGTGGAACAATTCCATTATCTTTTTTTAAAGTTTTTCTTGTGAATTGAGTGATAGTTTACATGGGAGAACATCAGCTTTCATTTATCCTATAATATTTCGTTTCATTGCAATGATTACAATCCCCTCTATGCATCATCAAACAACCAAAGGGTTGTGCCATCAACACACAGCCCCTCTCCCTCCTGGAGTCCAAAGTCCCCAGCCATTCCATCTTCCCTTGTCATTGTCTCTGCCTTGGCTCCTGGACTGCAAAATCAACCACTCCCCTCGTTTTGTTACAAAACATCTCCATTTACATTTGGAACACTCATGTCAGTCCTGATAGAAACTATTCACTATTGAATCCCAAGAGTCTTATCCCCATCTCCTTTCATCACCCCTCCAGACAAGTTGGAAACCATTCAGTGGAGATTCTACCTTCCCCCACACACTCTGGAACTAGGCTTCTTCTTGAAAGCTTGTAAGCCAGCCACTTCTTGGCTTTGTAGTCCCCCCATTTTGGGTAGCCAATGTCTAAGTTGCCCATCCTTGTCAACCTTGTGTACCAAGGGGCTGGGAATGATCCTTGCTATAAAGATTCGTTCCCTCTTTTGAGCTACTACATCTGTAAGTATAGGTCAGGTTCATCAAATTGTAGCAGATTACTCTTTTCTTTCCCTCTTTTTTCTTCCTCTAGTTGAGTTCTGATCATCCAGCCAGTGAAGCCAGGTCAAGTGGGTACTATCTGCAAGTATGGGTGTTCATGTGCATCTCCCCTTACTTTATATCAGCTGGACGCTTCACTCTTCACTCTAGTCCTCAGTGGCCATGTCCCTGTCCCTGGGACCAGGAGTCCCCAGGTCTTGCCATACTGCTGGCCAACCAGGTCTCAACCCAGGTTGACAGTCTATTGAATGTGGTCAGACATAGCTCACAACTTCATTGATGTTTTCCCCCACTTCCCCTTATTGGCAGACCAACGTGGTCACCAGCAAGACCACATGTGTACTTGTGTATTCCCCTTGAGTCTCAGTCTTGGAAGGGGATCTGTTATCTTTTCATTCAATTTTTCCATGTACTTTTTGAAGCCCCCTCATATATATATCTGTTGGAGTCTTGGAGTCCTGGTGTGGCTCCATAGGCGAATGCATCAGACTGACAAGTTGTTTGAACTGCAAGGTCGGTGGTTCAAGCTCACCAGCTGCTCCTTGGAAACCCTATGCAGTGTTGCTATGGGTCAGACTCTACTCAGCGGCACTTAACAACATATACCTGTTAAGCATTATTCAGGGATTGATAGTTTCTATTCTCTTGGAATTTAAAATATGCACTGGACTGCAAGGTCAGTTTGAACTGCAAGGTCAGTGGTTCAAACTTGCCAGCTGCATTTTGGAAACCCTATACAGGGTCGCTGTGAGTTGGAACCGACTCCACGCATTTAACAACATCCTAGGGATACTTACAATAAAGGTGTAAAGAAAGTAAAATACACTCACATACATACACTATTCACTACCAGTACTTAAGATATATCGTAAGAAACAAACAGTAAACTCAAAAGTTTTTTCCCACGTTAAGAAGAGTACTCATTCTTCTTAAGTCCAGTTGATATGTCATCTAAAAAACAAAAAGCCCTTCATCTTACATTAATCTCTTATCTAATAAACAAAATAATAATAAACTAATGATTGATAGGAGTGGAGATTTATATTTATTGTCAATTTCATTGATTTACCTACCTAACTGCCAGAAATTATTCCCCCCCACATGTATACTGTGTTGGTTTATGATATGTAAGTCATGATGATCCTTATTTTAAGCTTATTATGAACAAGTAATAAGTCTACCTAATTCAGAAATAACACTCTTATTTGGTTTAATTGAAACTGTACTTTGAAAAAGATATGTACATTCCTTTTTGGAGAAGACTGGGGTTGGTGGTAGGACTTCTTGTCATTAAGTGCCGTGAGTTGGTTCCAACTCATAGCAACCCTGTATAGGGTTCCCAAGGAGCAGCTGGTGGGTTTGAACTTCTGACCTTGTTGTCCAGTGTATCCTACAGCTCCAAACCAAAAGTCCGGTGGTAGGGCTGGGGGACTAGAAAAGAAATATTAGAATAAGTAAGAAAAGTCATGGACTGTATAAATCCATTCTAAGACTCTACTGATTTTATACATTTTTATAAACTAAGTCCTGGTGTGGTACTGTGGGTTAATGCGCCAGACTGCAAAACCGGTTGAACTGCAAGGCTGGCAGTTCAAGCTCACCAGCTGCTCCTAGGAAACCCTATAACAGGGTTGGAACCGACTGGATGATACTTAACAACAGCATCTCTTGTGTTTATTCAGCAAATACCTATGGAACACATTCTATAGGAGGCACTGTGTTAGGTAAATTTTGTGTAGAAACAAACTTTAGGGCAACATTTTGTTTCGTGCTTTTTTCTTAAATATTACAGAAGTCTGAAATCAGGGAAGTATTTTATTTTACTTTAATGAAACCTCATCCGATCATTCTATTGGTTTGACTTAATGTGTTTCTATAAATTTCTATTAAAAATCTCCAGAAACCCTATACTGGTTCCTTGAGTCAGAACCAAATCCACAGCACTTAACAATAATCTTAAGTATCCAGAGATTTGCATGGTGTTGTTTACGAAATACCTGTATAGTGCGCTATTTGACACTTTTGTACAGAAAAAAAGGATGAAGTCAGTCTCTGAAAGTAGTTGGGAGGTCCTTACTTTCCAAGTAAAGCTTTAGAATATTTTCTAGGTATGACTTTTTGTTGTTCCTGTTTTAAAGTGGTGCTCTTTAAACAAGTTACACATAGAAGCTTTGAAAAGGCCAAAGTTCAATCGCCACCTTTTTTTTTTTTTTTTTAACAGCTGCGGCACTAACTATTAAATCTCTTCCTGGATGAAAATTTGATTAGTGGCTCTTTTCTAGAGGGGAGACAATTGCAGATTTTTCTTCTGCAGAGCGTGAAATGTGTTGCTTCCTGCAGAGGGGCCGCGTCTTAGGCGCGGCTCGGGGAGCGATTTCCCAGCCTCAGGTGTCTCTCTTGCCGCTGGCAGTGTGCGCTCCGAAGCGGGCGTCCGGGACTTCCTGTCTGGGCGCGGGGCGGAAGGATCGCGTTGCCAGTGGGGCCGCCGCCGCCCCTGCCGTTAGGTGGTGGGGCTTCTCAGCCCGGCGGCGAGAGGCGGGCCGGATTCGGCTTCCTGTTGGAGGACGCGCAAGGATCCGGGCGTCTGAGTGTGTGCGAGTGCGTGAGTGTGGCTGGAGCACGGCGTGTGTCTCGGGCCGCTGGTTCCGCCTCCTTCCCCCTGCCGCCGCTGCTCACGGTGTAAGTCAATGTGAAGCAGCAGCTCCAGCCCCGGGATAAACATGGCGACGTCTCTGCATGAGGGACCCACGAACCAGCTGGATCTGCTCATCCGGGCTGGTAAGGAACGGGGAACTTTTCTCCGGTGCATCGGTGCAGCAGGAGAGGAGGGTGCACAGAAAGCGGGGTGACTCCTCTGTAGCGGTCAGTGCAAAGGGGGTACAGTGTCTACCCCTCAGTCACTGAGCGGCCGGGGGAAAGGGGGGTTGTGAATGAAGTAATGGAGGCGACGAATCAGGAAGTGATCACCTTGGAGAGTAACCTGCCTCGGATCCGGCGCTGTCGCTTCTAGGTGGGTTTGGCGAGCAGCGGAGGCAGCTGCTGAGCTGAGCGCTGGCACTGGGTGCTGGCGAGCAGAGCCACAGATAAGTTGGGGACTCGGGGGCGGACGAGTTGTGCGCTTCACCCCAGTTGCCGAGGAACCAGGAAGTGAGTGAGGCTGTTGTCTTTCGGCTGCGCCTGCCACGCTGTCTGGCCGGAGAGGCCGCTACTGGCCGCGGTCGGGGGCGGCGGGCTTCTGTGAACGCTCGCCACTCCCGCCCGTTCTCCCTTAGGCTTCGTCCACAGATCCATGACTTCCGCATGGACGAGGTCAGATAGACCAGTACCCGCCAAAAAAAAAGGCACTGACCCTTCTCACATCCCCACCTTATGCAGCCTCAAGAGTAACGGTTCTGGAAAGGGTCACTTTAATAATGTTGAGTAACTAGGAATGCTGTTTGTCTCAGGGGCCCGCTTCTACATGTTTAATGGGTGGTTGTGAAGAAATTAGATTTACGCCCCTTCCCTTCTGGATTTTTTTTCCCTCCCTTCCTAAGGGGGAGATAATGGGGAGGGCACGAGATACCTTTTGTACCCCCGATCTAAAGCATTGTGGCATCAGAAAACGTTTATTTTTGTAAACAGTGGGTGAATGTGAAGGAGTGGGGCGGGCGGGAAGGAGTCTTGGCCCTAGGGAAGTCTCAGCACGGAATTGCCCCCTTTTCCCCTCCCCCCCAAACCTCCCACCATAGCGGAAGCGCAGCGGAGAGGACAGAACAGACAGGATTGACAGGCCTCGGGTTCCAATCTGCTCTCTGAGATGTTCCAAATAAGAACGTTGATTTTGGGGGGCGGGACTAAGGGCCGGTGCTGGGCCAATGAAGATTGGGCGGGAGTGAAGCTGACAATGTACGCATGGAATTGGAGGGAAGAGGAGTGTAAACACGGAAGTGGCCGCAGGGGTGGGGGATGTGCAGCGCCTCTGCTGCAGCGGAAGGGCACGGACTTATGTTACATTGAAATAGCTTTACTTAATAGTAGCTTGCGCAGTGAGGGCCCTGAATTGATGAAGCAGTGCTTACACGTTGTTTACTTTTATAATATACACGTTGCTTTCCCTGGATCTCATTTCGCCATTGATGGGAATTGGAAGACCAGAAATGTTGAGCGAACATTAATGCGGAAAATTTTACCCTGTTTTCTATCCATTGTTTTTAGGCAGAGGCGTGTAATTGATAGTTTGGTGACACTCCATGATTCCGATCAGTTGGGAGACAATCAAAATAAGTTATGTGTATGTTTAAGTCTGGGATGATAAAACCTTGTGCATTGTATAACATAACAAGTAATGAAGCCCTTATTTTACAAAATGTAATGCAACACGCGTCAAAGGCCCCAAAGGAGAAAACGCTGAATAGTGATTTAAACCCATGTGTTACTTTTCTGCTTAAAGCAAGAACTTAAGTTTTTAGTGAATAAGAGGCAGAGTACAATGAGAATTGTGTTGAGAATTGTGTGTGAGTGTGTGTATATCCAGTCCATTAATATATCAATTAAGGGATAGAACTTTTGACTTTATATTGCTGGTACTTTGTTGTTGTGTAGTGCCATTGAGTCGGTGACGATTCATAACGAGCCCTGTATAGGGTTTCCAAGGAAGGGCTGGTGAGTTTGAACCGCCGACCTTGTGGTTCAAACCAGGGACCCCTACTGCTGTTATGTGCCGTGGAGTCGATTCCGACTCATAGCGACCCGGTACAGGGTTTCCGATTTTGTAAATCTTTACGGGAGCAGAACGCCTCATCTTTTCTCTTGCGGAACAGCTGGTAGTTTCGAACTGCTAGACCTTGCGGTTCGCAGCCCGATTCGTAACCACTATGCTACCAGATACTGGTGATACTTATAAATAGTTGGGGCAATATTTCCGTGAAACTTGTGCATTCCATGGGATATTGTTTCTAGTGGTTGTGAACATGCTTACAGAACCTTAGAATAGCCCTTGCAGTCTGTTTCGAAAATACTGTAAAAAGTAAAAAGGCTTTTGGAATTACCAATGAAACGGAATGTAAGTTGTAGATATTTTGCTTGAAGTGGGTGGAGAGAGGCAGTTCTCACTTTCAGCGTACAAAAGTTTTATTACTCTTTTGAAAAGAATTGTAGAAAAAGGCAATGCAATTTACTAGCTCTGTTCCATTTGTTTTGTTGTTTGGTGCTGTAGAGTCGTTTCCTATTCATAGCAACGCCTATGCACAAAAATAATTACAAGTAGTTTTCTTTTATGATGGTAATGTTTTTTAAAGAATATATTTTATAGTTGTTTGAAAAGTATTTCCTCACTCATGTTCATCATGTAATCTGAAGCTCCTTTACAAACCCTATTTTAGAGGAAACTTGAGACAGGTTTTCTGATTTACCCAAGGTTAATTCAATGAGTCAAAAGTTTGGGAGAAGGATGGCCCAGAAAATTATGAATCATGTGAGTAATTTCCAATGATTCTGGAAGAGTAAAGTTTGGTGTAAAATTTTTATTTGTTAAATGGACAGAATAATACCTTTACATCCCCTTGTGGGAAGCAGGAAGTAATTGAGACAGATGAAAATCTGTGTAAAATGTAAATGTTAACATAGCTACAGTGATGACTGTAATATGTTAGTGATCAGTTGTTATTACGAAGTGCCATCGAGTCGATTCCTACCCATAGCGACCCTATATAGGGTTTCCGAGGAGCAGCTGGTGAGCTTGAACCACCGACCTTGCAGGTAAAATGGCTTTGCAATCCAGAGCATTAACCCACAGCGCCACACCAGGACTCCATAGTGATCAGTATTGGATGATTAATATTAAGGAATACTTCTAGAGGAGATCAGTTAAATATTGTTAGTATAAGTATTGTTTCCTAGTTGAGTAGGTACCTACTTTTAGTGACCCTATTTGGGTTTCTAGGGAGAGACTGGTGGGTTCGAACTGCTGAGCTTGTGACTAGCAGTATAGTGCTTATCCTACAGTGACACACTCCCCTTCGCCTCCTCGCCCATTTAAGAAATCTAGTTTTATGTATGTGAACTCATTTAGCTAACAAATCAACATTTATGCTGCCATAGGAGTTTGAGTTATTCTAAATAGATTTACTTATTAAAATCACTGTCATTGTAACATACAAAATATTTTTTGTGATAAAGATATTTCATATAACTTTGACAACAAAGGCTTGATTCTGAAATCAGGTGATGTTCTTCATCTAAGCTGTCACTTAAACTAGTTGTATGTTAGTGACTTATCTTTTGGAATTCATTTTGTGTAAGATAGGGTTGACTAGATGATATCTGGTAACCTTTCATGTTCCAAGCTATAAGTGACTCAGAAATAGTTAATAGAAAAGTAAAGATTTCTCTTTATTCTTGGATTCTTTAAATTAGATCATTTGATTCAAATATATCAATAAGGTTGCTGGAGTCCTGGTGTAACACTGTGGGATTAGTGCTGGACTGCTAGCCGCAAGGTTGGTGGTTCAAATACGCCAGCTGCTCCTTAGAAACTGTATACAGGGTCACTATGAATTGGAACTCAATGGTAGTTAACAACATAAGGCTGTTAAATAACTGGGAAATCAGCTTATTTCTTTAGCCAATTAGATCTGTGGCAAATTAGAATTTGAGGTCACTTCTGTATGTTGAATGTCTATGATACAGCTTATTTAATTATTTAGGCTGATTTCTAGAATATTATACGAAGCCCTGGTGGTGAATTGGTTAAAGTGCTTGACTGCTAACCAAAAGGCTGGTGATCCAAACCCACCACTTGTTCAGTGAGAAAAAATTTGTGGCAGTCTACTTCTGTAAAGATTTACAGCCTTGGAAACCCAGGGATACTGAGTGGCAAGAAACAAATTACAATGAGAATTTATTGTTTTGTGCATATTCAGTCTATTACTATTTACAGTACCAATTAAGGGATAGAACTCTTGGCTTTTTTTGCTGATACTTTATTGTTGTAAGCTCAGTCGAGTTGGTTCCGACTCATAGCAAACCCTGTGTAGGGTTCCAGGGAGTGACTGGAGAGTTTGAACCACCGACCTTGTGGTTCAAACTGACCTTGTGGCAGTGGGTTTGCTTTATTTTTTGGGTAGCCTGTGTTGTGCTGTAGTAAATTAAGCACTAGACTGCAAGGTTGGTTTCAATCGCAAGGTCAGTGGTTCAAATTCATCAGCCAGTCCTTGGAAATCCTATTATACAGGGTTGCTATGAGTTGGAACTGACTTGACAGTATTTAACAACAACATTATAGCAAAAATGAATGTCTATACTGTTAGTTTCCTAATATTTATGTGACAGTATGGTCAAGGTTTTCTCAGAGATTTTCGACTTTAGGATATTATGCCTTGTTACGTTCAATTATACTTGCTTGAATTATTTCCTTTTTAAATTTGAGAAATAGTCTCACCAGAAGGTTTGCTTGATGTTAATGCCATTATTAAGTGGAAAGAGGAATTTTCTAGAAATCTAGCCTATTTTCACTGATTAAAAAATGTGCCTAGTTTGTCAAAGTTCATCATAAAGTTTGAACCTGAAAATCTCATTCCTAATTTATTATAAGTTGGTTGGAATGTTGTTATTGTTATGTGCCATCAAGTGGTTCTGACTCATAGTGACCCTGTATAGGGTTTCTGAGGAGCAACTTGTGGGTTTGAACTGCTGATCTTATGGTTAGCATTCCACTGCTTATCCTAGAGAGCAGGGGTGGAGAACATACTACCTGCAGGCCATATATGTTGTTGTTGTTAAGTGCTGTCGAGTTGGTTTCGACCCATAGCGACCCTCTAGAGGGTTTCCAAGGAGCGACTGGTGAGCTTGAACCACCAATCTTGCAGTTCAAACTGTCTTTGTAGTCTAGTGCATTAACCCACAGCACCATACCAGGTCTCCAGGCCATATATGCCCCCCACCCCACCCCCAAATCATCTAGTGTGACCCTTCCAAGGCAACGGCTGTTCCAGCCATCATAGTAGGTGTGACTTAATTAAATGTTTGACCAAATATAGCAGGCTAATTTTTGAGTTGATAGTTTTGTATGATCTGCAAATTTTGGCAGAAAAGATTCCCCATCTCTGCTGTAAAGCCATATAACAGGACTAGTGTTAAATCTTGAAAAGATCATAAACTAGAAAAAAATCACACTAGCAGTATGAGAAAAGATGAAGCACGTGCTGAAATAAAACTGGAGGAATAGCATTTATTTTCCTTTAAAAAAAATTTTGAAAATGTGTAAGAAATTACCCTTCAGAATTAGTGGCAGCTTTGTTACTAAAATTCATAGAGAAGAATGTCAGTGTGATAAGAGTGAGTGAGCATAATTTTCCCTAAAATCATTGCTTTTAGAAACACTTGATTGGTGGTGAAAAACAGGAGAGTGTTCTTGATAATTATTTAAACTCCTTGTGTATCTATAGTTTAAATATTCAAAAGGATGCAGAGAGATATTTATGAAAAACTTAAAAAAAAATCCTTTATGTATAGGTAAATGGACAAAAGACTTTTAAAACATATATATACGTTTTTATCTGTATACTGATGTTTATGTTTAAAAGTCAAAACAGAAACAAGATAGAATTTGCTTGTTACTAATTATATTTCATAATAAATTACAGCTGTGGTTCTCTGAATGCGATCTGGGGATTGAGTACTGGCTTATGCACTCAGAGTAGTCCCTTAGTGCCAGCACTTTGCTGCTAAATGGGAGATTGAAAGTTCAAGTCCACCTAGCAATGTCTTGGAAGAAAGGTCTGGTGAGCTTCTGAAAAATCAGCCATTGAAAACCCTGAAGGCATAACTCTATTCTGACATACAAGGGGTCACCACTAGTTGGAACTGTCATGACAGGCTACTAATTTTATGCAGTCAGAACTGTTTTCATAATAATACTCTTACAAGTACAGAGGGGTTTTCTAGAGACTACATGATGTAATAATAACAACAGGTTGAATGAAAATGCAAATAGGAGAAGCCACTTTCTTCTATTAGATCAAACACTAGAGAGATTTGCAAGCATTGTTTGCAAAACACAGCCATTTTGTGTTTTAGAATAGTAATTTTTTCATAAAGATATGTATGTTTATAAGTAATGGGTTTGTTAATTTTTAAGCGAATTAACGGAACTTAACATTTAATTTCAAATATGATAAATACCCATAGATGTTGCTATGTGCCATCAAGTCAGTTCTGACATATAGCTATCCTGTATTGGGTTTACGAGGAGCTGCTGGTGGGTTTGAACCACTGACCTTGTGGTTAGCAGCCTAGTGCTTATCCTACAATGCCATCTACATGAAGAAAATCTCTTCATATTCCTTAATTACTTGAATGTAAAAGAATCCTTTGACCAAATGTTGTTGTTGTTATGTGCCATGAAGTCGGTTCCGACTCATAGTGACCCTGCACAGGGTTTCTGAGGCTATAAATCTTTACGGGAACAGAAAGCCTCATCTTTCTCCTGCAGAACAGCTGGTAGTTTCGAACTGCTGACCCTGCGGTTGCAGCCCGATTCGTAACCACTATGCTACTACCAGAGCTCCTTTTTTGACCAAATAGAAGTTGGAAAATAGCTGAATTTCGTTTTGTTTAGGTCTGTACTGTTCAGTGGTAGTCATATATGGCTACTGAGTGCTTCAAATGTGTCTGAGAAACTGAGTTTTAAATTTTTATTAAATTTAAAAACCAAAGCAATAGGTAAATTGTTTCTGTGAGTTATATGTTGAAAAGACACATATTTTGGGTATATACTATTAAATAAAAGGTACTGATTTCACCATTTTTTCTAATGTGACTACTAGAAAATTTAAAATCACACATGACTCGTATTTTTATTGAATACATTTTGTTTAGATAATTTCAGATATCTTTCATTTTATGCCTTATAAAAAAAACTATTGTATTTATTTAGATTGCCAGGTCCCAGATCACCTTTTGTCCCTTCTTATCACGGAGTCCTGGTGTGATCCTCTAGGGTAAACCCTGGACTGCTATAATCTTAGGGTTGGCAGTTCAAGCTTACCAGCTGCCGCTTAGAAACTATACAGGATTGCTAGCTATGAGTCGGAACCAACTTGGCACTTAATAACAATTGCTTTTATTTGTGTTCTTCACTCACCTATGACTGCCATAGCTTTCCAGAGGATAAGTGTGGTAAATCCCATTGAGGAACTGACTGATAGGTTTTTCAGTTTATGGTCTTGTTTGTAGGGGAATACTACTCCGCAGCACATAACAACAACCACCACCACTACCACCAGTTTTTTTCCATTGGTTACAAAAGAAATTGTTACTAAATTTTATTTGTGACCTGAGAACATTGTTATGAGCTAGAGCCATTGCCAGCATTCTCTCTGCAAAGCTGAGAGGTATGCTTCTTGTCAGCCTTAATTACCAAGTTTGGTATTTTGTAACAGCTGTGGAGTGAGTCTGGAATAGACTGCCATGCAAATACCATTTGATTAGAAAGATAGAAATGAAATAAGACTTTCATCCATAGTAAATGTAAGCATAAGCAACTTTTATTTTTGACACTATGATAACAGTGAAAAGGTTTTGAAGTTTATCTGATGCATTTATTTCTTGAAGGAGTATTGACCAAGCTACACCAGCTAGTGGTGACTAGAAAATGACATCTGTCAGAGTAGTTTTAGCTTTATTGTTTTTCAACTTAATTGCTTATTTATTTTCCCCCCCACATATTTTATAGTACGTAACTAGGAAAGATATAGTAAATCAAGCATATTAAGTAAGAGATAAAGAAACTTATTTTTTAATCCTTGCTTATAGCTTGCATAATACAGTTTAATTAATGTTTATCCTCAAGAATTGAACAAAATTTTAAATTAATATTTCAAGTATTGATTTGAGCAGATAGTATCGAAAAGTTTTCAAATTATATTACACAATCTCAAATAGAAATATTTCTTAAATTTGTATTATAAAAAATTAGGTTGGTTTATGTAAAATAAAGGTACATTATTTTTAATTAAGAATGGATTCTCAGATTTTTGTTTGAATGTGTGCATTATTTGTTTGAGTAAGTATATAAGTATAACAGAAGTAAAATGTGTCAAGCGTCAAAAAAGAGAAGGAATCAGTGCATTCTCAAGTTGTTTACAGACTGCCTTTATTTACATCTTTAATTTTGAAATTTATTACTTGCAGTTATAGTTTTGATGGACCCTAAACTTTATTAGTGTACATTCATGAGGCTTGCGATGCAGCCACACTTGTAAACCTTGTGCTTAGAATAAGACATCTGGCACATGGTAAATGTCATTTGATGATTTTACCTACAGTAGATTAGATCTCTTGTTGAGAATTCGGAGAATTTATGTATTTTTTATATTCTCATCCTTTTACATTTAAAGTATATCAACCTGTGAATTTCTAAATTACGTTTATATGAATTATATTGGTTTTAATCCATATAGTATTTCTAGCGCAGTGGCTCCATATGGACACTGGACAGCGAACCCACATGGTCTGTTGTTTGAGCCCATCAGCCGCTCCATGAGAGAACGAGGAAACTTTCTGCTCCTGCAAAGATTTCAAGCCTCAGAAACCCTACATAGGGTTGCTATGAGTTAAAACTTGATTCGACAGCATTTAATGACAGCATATAGTATATAATAATATGTTGAATTTTGCAGATGGGGAAGGTTGAGGTTGGAAATAAACAAGAAAATGTATATTTTAAGAAATAACTTCCAGTGGCGTAAGAAATATAATAGTCTACTAAGCCATGGTTCTGGAAATCACCGTAAACTACTTAAGACCTTAGGGCAGTATAATATGTGACTGATAGGCAAATTTCCTTTTGTTTATAACTTAAAACATTTGAAAACCTGATAAAATTCTGTTGCTATATACTTGAGCTTCTGGTTTTCATATAGTAGAGTTTCTAGGTGGGGTGTGTGTGTGTGTGTGTGTGTGTCTTTAATACAATTACATAAGGACTTAATTTACCCAGGATGGTTTATTAATAGAGCCCAAGACAACAACTAAATTGCACCCCAAGCTGCATTTAAAGAGAATGAAATTCTTAGAACACACATTTTTAGAACTTTAGAATTTGCTTTTAAAGCTATATTAGTACTGTAAAGAGATAATTTGAAAGTATTTTTAAGTTTTTAAAAGCTTAACTAGAAGGACTGATTGAATCCTTTGCTGCAGATAAGAGTAAGCAGGGTCACCTAAAGATAGATTTACTTAGAGGTTTGGCTGCCTTTCTGGAGCCATTTAGCTTTGAGCAGATGTCCATAAATGGAAAGAGCAACTGGAGAGAGCTCCAGTACCTTGGTGAGAGTGTGGATGATGTGCAACAGGTGGTAAAACAGTCACTGGATTTTTATAAATCCTCTCCAAATGACTGGTATTGAAGACAGAGGCTTTAAGCATTTGAGTGTTTTGAGACTGTTTGTTTTTAACTAAAAGTTTCTTGGAAGTAATTTTAAAGAATTCGTGTTTATAATATGTAGAACTTGTGAATTTGTAATATGGTTTTATAAAATTTGTACAAATATTTCCTTTTAGCTCTTTTAGGGGACATTGTGAGACAAATCAATCAAATTAGAAATGATTGTATATTTTTTTGTAGTATGCTTCAGTATTTTAAGTCAGGATATGAGGTTAATGAATCATTGGGATAATAGGTTCTTAAGTCTATGCTTGAATTTCCAATTTTCTTGAAAGGTCAGTGGGTTGTTCTTAAATTCAGTACATAGAAAAACATTTGTATGCCTACAGGGCTGTGTGTCAGAACCAACTCGATAGCACTTAACAGCAACAATTTATGTTATGAACTTACAGAAAACATAAAGAGTTAAAATACTCCCTTGGACCTAAAATAGTTTATGTTGTTGTTAAGACCTTGCTTATCCTACAGCATCACACCAGGACTCCACATGAGTTTATAAGGAGTGTTAAAATAAGAATTTCTCACCATTTATTGAATTCTCATCTATATGCTAAACCAAACCGAATGCCACTGCTATTAGATTCCAATTCATAGCAACCTTCTATGCTATGTTATTGTTGTTGCTAGGTACCATCGAGTCGGTATTGAATGAAACACTGCCCGATCCTGCGCCAACCTTGTTGGCACATTTGAACCCATTGCTGCTGCTACTGTGCCAGTACATCTCATTGGAAGTCTTCCCTTTTTTCCCCGACCCTCCATTTTACCAAACATGATATCCTTCACCAGGGACAGGTTCATCCTTACAATATGTCTGAAGTATGAGAGGCTAGGTCTGGCCTTCTTGGCTTCCTGGCTATACTTCTTCCAACACAGATTTGCTTGTTCTTCTGGCAGTCCATCGTATTTTTAATATTTTCCTCCAATACCATAGCTCAAATGTGTCAATTCTTCTAATGGTCTTATTCACTGTACAAATTTTGCATGCATATGAGGTTATTGAAAATACCACGGCTTGGGTCAGGCTCACCGTAGTCCTCAAACTTACATCTTTGTTCTTCAATACTTTAAAGAGGTCTTGTGCAGCAGATTTGCCCAGTGCAATACATAGTTTGATTTCTTGACTGCTGCTTCCATTAGTGTGGATGGTTGATCTGAGCAACATGAAATCTTTGACAACTTCAGTCTTTTCTCTGTTTTTCATGATGTTAGTTATTGATCCAGTAGTGAGGATTTTTGTTTACATTGATGCACAACTCATACAGAAGGCTGTGGTCTTTGATCTTTATCAGTATTTTAAAGCCTCTTCAGTTTCCTTAAGCAAGGTTGTATTATTTGCTTATCTCAGGTTGTTAATGAGTCTTCTTCCTATTTCTGATGCCACATTTTTCTTCATATAATCTAGCTTCTCGAATTATTTTCTAAACATACAGATTGAATAAGTGTGGTGAAAGAATACAACCCTAGTGTTGACTTTTCCTAATTTTAAACTATTCAGTGTTTCCCAATTCTGTTTGAACAACTGCCTCTTGGTCTGTGTACAAGTTCTTCAAAGCACAGTTAAGTGTTCCAGAATTTTCATTCTCAGTAATGTTGTCCATAGCTTATCATGATCCACACAGTTGGAAACCTTTGTATAATCAATAAAGCACAGGTAAGCATCTTCCTGACATTCTCTTTTTAGCCAAGATCCATCTGTTGTCAGCAATGATATCCTTCGCTCATTCCATGTCCTCTTATAAATCTGGCCTGAACCTCTGGAAGTTCTTCTGTCAATATATGATTGCACCTGTTTTTTTAATTATCTTGAGCAAAATTTTGCTTGCATGGGATATTGTCTGATGATTTCGGCATTCCGTTGGGTAACCTCTCTTGGAATGGGCACAAATATGGATGGGTCTCTTCCAGTCAGTTGGCCACACTGTTGTCTTCCAAATTTCTTGGCATAGATGTGTGAGTGCCTCCAGTGCTGCATCAGTTTGTTGAAAGATTTCAATTTGTATTCCATCAATTCATAGAACCTTGTTCTTTGCCAATATCTTCAGTACACCTTGGACTTCTTGCTTCAGTATCTTTAGCTCTTGATCATATGCTTACCTCTTCAAATGGTTGAACATCAGCCATCTCTTTCTGGTACAGTGATTGTGTATTCCTTCCATCTTTGATGTTTTCTTTGTCATTCAATATTTTACCCATAGAATCTTTCAGTATTTCAAGTTGAGGCTTGAATTTTTTTCTGAGGTTCTCTCAGATTGAGGAATGTTGAGCATGTTCTTCCCTTTTGGTTTTCTGACTCCAGGTCTTTCAACAGTTCGTTATAATATTTGACTGTCTTAAGCTGCCTTTTGAAATTTTCTATTCAGCTTTTTTAACCTTCTCATTTTTTCCATTTGCTTTAGCATCTCTACGTGAGAGAGCAAGTTTCAGTCTCTCTGACATCCATTTTGATCTTTTTTCTTGTCTTCTTAATGATCTTTTGCTTTCTTTCTGTATGATGTTCTTGATGTCATCCCACAACTCTTGTGGTCTTCGGTCTTTAGTGTCTAATGTATCAAATCTTTTCTTCCGGTGGGATATATTCACAGTCAAATTTTGGCTCTCATGGACTTGTTTTCGTTTTCTTCAGCTTCAGCCTGAAATTGAATATGAGCAGACCGGAGTCTACACCTGGCCTTGTTTTAACTTACGATGTGGTGCTTTTCCATCATCTCTTTCCACAGATGTAGTCAATTTGATTTCTGTGTATTCCGTCTGGTGAGGTCCATGTGTACAAGTCATCTTTTAAGTTGTAATAAAAGGTATTTTGCAGTGAAGAAGCCATTGGTCTTGCAAAATTCTATCATGTGTTTTCCAGCATTGGTTCTGTTACCAAGGCCATATTTTCCAACTACTGATCTTTTCTCTTTGTTTCCAGCCTTTGATTTTCAATCACCAGCAATTATCAATACATTTTGATTGTACGTTTGATCAATTTCAGATTGAAGAAGTTGGTAGAATTCCTCAATTTCATCATTACTGGCTTTAGTGGTTAGTGAGTAAATTTGAATAATAGTAGTATTAACTGGTCTTTCTTTTAGATGTGTGGATATTAACCTTTCACAGACAGTGTTGTACTTCAAAACAGATCTTGGTATGTTCTTTTTAATGTTGAATGGAATACTTTTACTATTCCTGCTCAGTTTGTCCTTCCCAGCATATTTAACCATGTGATTGTCAGATTCAAAATGGCTAATACCAGTCCATGTCAGCTCAGGATATTGATGTTTATGTGTTCCATTTCATTTTTGACAACTTCTAATTTTCTTAGATTTCTGCTTCATACATTCCATGTTCTGATTATTAATGGATGTTTACAGCTGTTTCTCTTCGTTTTGAGTTGTGCCCCATCAGCAAATGACGGTCCCAAAGACTTTACTCATTCAAGTCTTCATAGTCAACTCTACTTTGAAGGAGGTAGCTCTTACCCAGTCACATTTTTGAGTGCCTCCCAATATGAGTGTCTCATCTTCCAGCACTATATCTGACAATATTCTGGTGCTCTTCATTATATTTCAGTATTCAGTAATCTGGTGCTGATAGTATTCCACTGCTATTCATAACATTTTCAGTGATTAAATATTTGGAAGTAGTCCTTCTCTCCTTCTACCTAGTATGTCTTTGTTGGAAGCTCATCTGAAACCTGTCCACTATAGAAGACATTGCTAGTATTTAAAAGCCCGTGGATTAGCTTCCAGAATCACAGCAACATATACAAGCTACCACAGTACTACAAACTGACGGAGGAGTGGTGGATGGAGAGCTTTGCACTTCTGTATATACAAGGGAACTACAAAATGTCTGTAGAAACATTGAATGAAAAGATTCTGAAATTTTTCAAGAACTTTTTGAAGTCCCCATGTATATATATAGTCCTGTGTTGTAAAAAAGGAAATTGAGGTTTACGCTCGATTAAGATAGTGTGAATCTGAATTTTGGCCCTGATAGCCCAAATAGCTTCTGTACCCATACACAACATTACTGTTTCGCAAGTAACTCGATCAGAAGATTATATAAAATTAGTGCTAGAAGAGATGCAAAGGGTGGGTCAGAAAACTAAAAAAGCATAGAAACACGTTTTATAAAATTTCTTAGGAAAAGGAGTGGCTGGTGCATTTGTACTTAAGACTTGTGCTCAGCAGTCCAATGCGTATTCTACAGCACCACACCAGGACTCCAGTTAGGGTAGGTGCCAATCCTGCTAGGTACTTAGGGAGATTGTTGTTGTCATGCGCCGTCAGTTCCCACTCATAGTGACCCTATACAGGGTTTCCCAGCCTGTAAAACTTTACAGGAGCAGAAAGCCTCATCTTTGTCCCACAGAATAGCTGGTAGTTTCAAACTGCTGACCTTGCGCGTACAAGGCCGATTCGTAACCACTATGCTACCAGAGCTCTTCTAGGTGGTAGTACATCAATCTGCTTGGATCAACTATCAACACTCGCGGAAGTAGCAGTCAAGAGATCAGACGACGTATTGCACTGGGCAAATCTGCTGCACAGGAACTTTTTAAAGTGTTTAAGAGCAGAGATGTCAGCTTGAGGACTAAGGTGTGCTTGACCCAGGCCATGGTGTTTTCAATAGCCTCATATGGATGCGAAAGCTGGACAGTGAATAAGGAAGATCGTAGAAGAATTGGTGCCTTTGAGTTGTGGTGTTGGAGGAGAATACTAAAAGTGCCATGGACTGCCAAAAGAACCAATAAAATCTGTTTTGGAAGAAGTGCAGCCAGATTGCTCCTTGGAGGCCAGGATGGCTAAGCTTCATCTCTTATACTTGGGACATATTGTCAGGAGAGAATAGTCGCTGGAGAAGGATGTCATGCTGGGTAAGGTGGAGGGTCAGAGAAAAAGAGGAAGACCCCTAACGGGATGTATTGGCCAGATGGCATCATTGATGGACTCAAGTGTGGGAGCGGTAGTGAGGTTGGCCCAGGATCGGACATTGTTCCGTTCTGCTGTGCATAGGGTCGCTATGAGTCGGTTCTGACTCGGCACCTGACAACAACAACAACAACAACATCAGAATATGATATCATAGGACTGTTACATACAACCATCCTCCTCCACCCCGAGTTACTCTTGGCCTAATATTGATACAGGGTTCAAATTTCAAGCATTTTCCATTGTTGTTGTTGTTTTTTTTGTGGGGGGGGGGATGTGTCAACTTTAGGAAGTTATCAGTAGTTTCTAGTTAATTTCAGTGGTTCCTCTATAACCAGCAGTCATTTTACAAAGTGTAGATATTTGCTTTGATTTCTAAATTGTTTCTGTAAGTGATTTACATAGTTATAAACAAGGTTATGGATTTCTTTTTTCAGTAATGTATTTTCCTTTCGTAATGTATTTAATAATTAATGTGTATATACTTAAAGTACTTTTGTAATTGAGAAGAACTTACTTTCCTTCCAGTGGAAGCATCAGTTCACAGCAGTAATGCACATTGTACAGATAAGACAATTGAAGCTGCTGAAGCCCTACTTCATATGGAATCTCCTACCTGCTTGAGGGAGTCACGAAGTCCTGGTATGCGAACAATTCATTTTTATGTCAAACATGTAACATAAGATATTAAGAACACAGTTGGGCTGTTTTGGTGAAAGCAAGTACTTGATCTTTATATGTCAAAGTTCCCAAATCTTAAATACTTTGAATACTTAATTTTTTTATAAGTGATACAGAAAATGCTATGATAGACAAATGATTGTTAAATTGTTAACTTATAATATCATGTCTGTTTCCTTTGGGTAAATTAAAAGCTTTTGGAATCCCTAAGAGCATGACAGGTTTGGGCAGTTGCCTCCCATGCCCACTTTCAGTCATTTATTCAGTGACGTAAATAGTAGTAACTCAGGGAACCATCCATAAAGGAGAGAGGACGTAGCTTCCACCATTTTCTTTACACCTTCTTCAGCCTTCTTTTTTTCTTTATCCCTTTTTTCTTAAATACTGTCTTTGTTAGTCACTTTTTCCTAATTTAAACTTGTACTAATTTAAATATTAGTTTGACTTTTATAATAATAAGATTGGTCCTCTTCTCATAGGGACTTAAGAGCAACTATTATTTTTTGCTTGCAATAGGAGTTTCATATACTTCATGAGAAGACCATTAGGGCATTATTGGTCAATACATTAATCCTTATTGTTGTGAAGTGCTTTTGAGTTAGTTCGACCCATAGCGACCCTGTATAGGGTTTCCAGGGAACAGCTGGTGAGCTTGAACCTTGCAGTTCAAACAGCTTTGCAGTGTGGCGCATTAACCCACAGCACCACACCAGGAATCATTGCTAATGTATATTAATTGCATCTCTTACTTGAAATAGAGTACCATATCCTGATTATTCAGGCATATGGGTAGGAAGCTGGAGCAACATTATTGTATATGATGTAATGTTGTTGGTTGCCATCATGTCGACCCGTTACACACAGTGACCCATTCACAGCAGAACAAAATGGTGCCTGGAATATGGCCTAGTCCTGTGCCATTCCCATGGTTGGTACAGACCATTTCCATGGTATGGATCACATCATTGTAATCCATACAGTTTTCATTGACTGATTTTCTAAAGTAGACTTCTAGGCCTTCTTCTTATTCATTTTAGTTTGGAAGCTCTGCTGAGACCTGTTCAGCCTCAGAGTAGCATGTAAGCCTCCAAAGACAAATAAGGGTGACTGTGTATGAGTTACATTACCCAGGTCTCCTTCATGGAACGCAGGAATGATCTACCGCTAGATCATCACTGCCCCCATGTAGTAGAATACCAAGTGGCCATCAGTATGTATTGTTTTGTGACCTCAAACAGACCCTTATTCTGTTAAATAGAATTGTAAGTTTTGAAAGATATTTTGTATCTATAACGGCTAGGTTTTGTTTTTCTTTATATTCTAAAGTGAACTGTATACCCATTTGTAAGTCTTTAATTGTGTACCATGTGCATGTATTGCCTAGTTAAAAGAACAATAGTGGGCACATGGGAGAAAAGTAATTGTTAAAAGAACCCACTATTAATATTTTCAAATTATTTCCCAATTGAAGTTGATTTTTTTGTTTTGTATTTATATCTTTACATACTTTAGATCATATTCAGTAGTGCTTATCCTGCCTTTAGTAATTCTTAATAAGCCTCACCACTTGAATTGTCCACCTAAGAAACATTAATGGGGGTGGGAATTTTAATTTTTCAACTTTTTTTTATAGTGGAAGTGTTTGTCCCTCCTTGTGTATCAACTCCAGAGTTTATCCATGCTGCTATGAGGCCAGATGTCATTACAGAAACTGTAGTGGAGGTGTCGACTGAAGAGTCTGAACCAATGGATACCTCTCCTATTCCTACATCACCAGATAGCCATGAACCCATGAAAAAGAAAAAAGGTAGTGTTTTATGAATTTCTGAGAATGCAGGTTTCTGTACCTATCAAAGTATATAGAAAATGTCTATAATACAGATTTAAGGTTAATGTTATCTTAATTACGTAGTCTCAAAGTATCAACAAATTGAGATTTTCGGGGTTATTTTTTAACATGTTTATGCAGTTTACAAGAATTAGTATTTGAACCCTTAAAGTACTTGACTGTAAATGAGGCTTTTAGATATAGAAGGAAGCTCAAGCGATGTCCTGCACAGTTGTCTTACCCTTATCTTCTGTTTTGTGATCCTTTTGAAAAACTGTGTTTTCTCCATTTTTCATAGTCTTACTTTCTTTTCCTTTCTTATGGATATTGAAAAAAAAAAAGCCCAGTATTATTTTCTTTCCATACCTTCTACTTTGAAAACACCAAGATTACCAAGAGACTTCTAAGTGGAATAAACTTTTTCCTATTTAGGAGAGAGAGAGTTAATAAGTTAAAGCATTTTGTCACTCACCAATGGGAAAAGTAAGGGACAGTTGTACTTACTATTTGACTGACTGACTCCTGTTGAACATTCTGCTCCCATTGACCCCAGTGGATGAGACACAAGGCTCCAGCACATCTCAGAGGTCACCAGGAGATGGGCAGTAAGCAGGTCCTTATCTTTTTCAAAGCAAAGGGTAAAACTTGAAAGAAATGAAATCCTTAGTAATTAGGTACTCTTCTGATGCCACTTTCTTCCCGCTTTTTATATTTTAGAGTGGAAAAACAAAAAATCCAATGCAAAAATATGAGAAAATGTATGTGAGAAATAACGATGCTTTTCTTTCATTCATCAGAAGTGTTTAGAATTGTTAACAGTTTACACAGTTCTGTGTTCATTGCTGTAGGGGATATGATGAAAATTCTGTTACTTGTATCTTGAGAGAGGGATGACTATTTAGAAGGAAGAATTGGCTCCCACTGTAATTGTAAGATGGAAATTGGTTTTTCTGTGTTGCCTATAAATAGTAGGCTTCATTATTATTATTTTTTTGAAAAAAAAACTTTATTGTGAATTTGAATGAAAGTTTACAGAGCTGATTATCAGTTCATATTCAACAAATCATACACTTCATTATATGGTTGTGATCCCTTCCATGCATCAATAGTTAAGAGCATTTACTTCTATTTACAACAGCCATTGCATTCCTCCCTGTATCTCCTGCACCCCCATCTTTCCTCTGCCAACCTCCCTCCAGTTGTATATTGCCTGTCCTGTCACCCATGTTAACACGTGTCCACCCTCAAGCGCATGTATCATTTCATTCTCTCCTCTAAACCATCATAGATTGTTTCTTTTATACAGAAAATTCTCCCCTCTCTTATTTTTTTACCCTTTGATACACAAAAATTAAAACGAAACAAACAAAATACCTAATTGTGACTGTCACAACTGTAAAAAAATTACAAAGGGATATGTAATCATTTAAAGAACTTTCCAGTCTCCAGACCGCCAGCACACAGCCTTTCTCTTTCCATGAGTCTAGAGTACTCAGCTGCTCTCTCTTCTCCATGCCATAACCTCTGCCTCCACTTCTGGTGTCGCTGCTTCTCTGGTTTAGAGTCTCACGTTCAGCTCATGCTCTTCTCTTTTGATGTTCGTAGGGTCCTTTGTTCCTGGAATGTAAGATTAACTACTCTCCCCTTTTTGTTGCACAACCTCTGCCTTTATAGTTGTGACAATCGCAATTAGGTATAATAATAACTATTCACTATTGATGAGGCTTTCTACTCCCGTAAAGATTTACACCCTCAGAAACCCTGTACAGGGTCACTATGGGTCGGAACCGAGTCGGCGGCACTTAACAACAACAACAATTGGATCAAATGAATCCCATCACAGTAGGCTTCGTTATTAAAATAAAATAAGCAACAAATTAAAAAGGACTGGAAAAACCATGAAAAACAAGGTCATTTAGGGAACCAGAACTCTAGATAAATAGCCTATGTGGCATGACATAAACCAGGAAAATAAATTGCCAATTTATCACTAATTTTATTTATTTGAAAAATTTTAATAATCATTTAAAAATTACCTATAACAACATTATTTCTATTAAAAGGCTTATGTGATTAGGTACATTTAGAATATACAAAATTCGATAGGTTATTATTTAAAATTTTTTTTTTTACTCTCAAGAGTTTTTGACATACTAAGGTGGTTAATTGTATGGACTCCTGGTTAATGCACTGGACTGCAAAGTCAGTTTGAACAACAAGGTCAGTGGTTCAAGCTCACCAGCTGCTCCCTGGAAACCCTGTACTGGGTCACCAGGAGTTACAACTGACTCAATGGCTCTTAACAGCAGCAACAAGATACTTTGTAAATCTTCAAAAAAAAGGACAGCATGCAGTGTTCTAAAAGTTATTTGACTATGGAGCCCTTTTTCCTACTGAAGAATAATCTCTTACTGTTTCAAGGAACGTGATTTGGGAAAAGTCCTTTTTGGAAAGAAGCTGGACTTTTGTTGCTGAATTTAGTAACTTGTGAAGATGTTGGTTTTACTACTGACTGATATATACATACAAATATCTAAATTAAGAAATGAAGCTCTGTTTTCTAACAAGGAACTTTTCTGCTTCAATTTTTTGTGAGAGCAGACTTATTGATGAGGATTATCAGAATGAGGTCCTGGAAAATAATAGCTATTATGCATTTTGAAATATAAATTAAAGGCCCTTTAACTTGATAATTCTTTGATTTTGATAACCCCTGCTAATGCAGAGTAGGGGAGTATCAGAAATTCCAGATGTAGGACAGTGGCCCCCAATCAGTAATAATTAACCTGCAAAGATAATGTATTTTTGAATGTTCTCATCTTTTTTATTGAGACTTCCTCTCACCTGCCAGTGTTCATCCATTAATGTCGAGGATCAAATACAGCACATTTCTGATTTATGCTTTCTTTTGTGAAGAGAAGTGTAGTGTAGCCCGGCCTTTTGGTGTATTGTCTGTTTGAAGGAGATTTATGGAAGAACTGAGGAGGAACAGGGAAAGGGCAGATATTTACTAAACATGTAAAGAAATTATTTGTAAGTGTTGTTTTTTTTTTAATGTACTTGCACAATGACATGGGGAAAATTGAGCATTTATATGTAAATTATGATAAATTGGTTCAGAGAAGTATAGCATGTTTTTTACTTTTACTCATTTGAGTTCAAATTATTAGCACTTTTGTAATAGGTAGGTAAAGCTGTTTCTATTAATCTGCAGAACAGAAAACAGAAACTTCCTTCGAGGGTGTTTCCATTGCTAAGCAACATTGAGGTTCTGAGCATGTAAATAACAGATGAGCAGTACCTGATTAACTGCTATACTCTAAAATTGTGAAAGTTTAATCTGCAGATTAGTGCCCAGTTTCAGGAATAAATGTGTTATCAGAGTTTGTTAATCATGCTTCCTATTATTTTTCATGTTTTTAATATCTTATTTTTTCAGTTGGCCGAAAACCAAAGGCCCAGCCATCACCAATTTCCAATGGGTCACCTGAATTAGGTATAAAGAAGAAACCTAGAGAAGGAAAAGGTAATTTGGTGGGGAGAGATGTTTTTGGAGGTGGGATTTAATTTTTTAGTGATAACGACATTTTGGCATTTGTAAGGTAGTTATTTCTAGTACATGCACATGATTCTCTCTCTGGAAGTAGTTTTGAATCAGGACATGTATCAACACTGTCTGGGTTGTGCTTTCAAAATACCTGTGGCTACCCTGAAAAGGGAGTCCTGGTGTGGGTTAATGTGCTAGACTGCAAAGTCAGTTTGAACTGCAAGATTAGTGGTTCAAGCTCACCAGTTGCTCCTTGGAAACCCTCTGGAGGGTCACTATGGGTCGGAACCCACTCAACGGCATTTAATAATAATAACAACCCTACAAAGACTCATTAGAGGAGAGCACAAACATTTCTGGATTTTTTTTTTCTTTGTAAATTTTTGTTGTGAATTGGGTTAAGGTTGTCCATTGGTGAGGATTTTTGTTTTCTTTACATTGAGATGCAATCCTGTAAGCTTTTAAGTTCTCTTCACTTCCAGCAAGCAAAGTTTTAGAACCAGTTTTTTGTTCTTGTTAAGTGCCGTCAAGTTGGTTCCAACCCATAGCGACTCTGTATAAGGTTTCTGAGGAGCAGCTGGTGAGCCTGAACCACCGACTTTGCAGTCTGTTGTTGTTAAGTGCCGTCAAGTTGGTTCCGACCCATAGCAACCCTGTATAGGGTTTCTGAAGAGAAGCTGGTGAGCTTGCAGTTCAAATGGCTTTGTAGTCTAGCGCATTAACCCACATCACCACACCAGGATTCCTAGAATTAAGGGAGTTTTACAGTTGAGAGAGACTAGGACCTCTGGTAACGTTGTGGTTATGAGTCAGATTGCTAACCTCAAGGTCAACAGTGTGAAACTACCAACTGTTCCACAGGAGAAAGATGAGGCTTTCTGCTCCCATAAAGATTTACAGCCTTGGAAACCTTAAGCAGGGTCGCTATGCGACTCCGGCACATAGCCACCACCTCTACCACAATTGAGACTAGTTTTTGATTCCTGATGGACAGAAGGCAGTGCAAGATTCAAGGCAAGCTGAATTTAATTCCTAAGTCAATAAGTATCAGTCAGAAGTCTGAACAAAACATGTTTTTGCTTGAGAATTTGTTATATTCTAATTAAAAACAAAAATAGCAACAGCAGTTCTGGTCATGTTCTTAATTCTTATTTGTTGAATGAGTTGATTTCAAGGAACATTTCAACAGTGATTTTTAGGTGTGTTCTTGCTAATTGATAACAAAATATGTCACTTTCATGTCTTGAAACTGCTAATAAATGGTTGGATACATTTAGGATTACTAGATAAAATTTTGTTCTATCATTATAAAGCAGAACTCTTAAGTTTCTAGTAAAAAAAAATCTCTTGTAAGTCTTCCAAGAAATTTAGGTTTTGAGTGAGACAGAAAATTCAATTGAATTCTTAATTCTTCAGAACTTATCGTTCAATTTGGGGTGAATGTGGGAGAACTTTGTTTGCTTTTCTGTCTTTTGGTCATTTCACTTATCTTAGGTGTTATTTTTCTGTGTATATTGAAAATTTTAAACATTATACAGTGTTGTTATTAAGTGTCATCAAGTCAGTTTCAACTCATAACGACCCTGTATAGAGTTTCTGAGGAGCAACTGGTGAGTTTGAACTTCGGGCCTTGTGATTCAAACTGACCTTTTGGTCCAGTGCTTACCTACAGTGCCACACCAGGACTCCATAGAAAGCTACACCATGAATATTAAATTATTACTGTTTTGGCTTTGTTTTTTAAGAATTTACATCACTAGTGGTATCTCTTATACTTATGCCTAACACTGAAGAAAAACATTGTGATAACCCATTTTTACCAGTTGAAATCACCATTCATTGCTATTAAATTTATGTTACTAAAGGAGCTCTGGTAGCGTAGTGGTTACGAATCGGGCTGCGAACCTTAAGGTCAGCGGTTCGAAACTACCAGCCGCTCCGCGGGAGAAAGATGAGGCTTTCTACTCCCGTAAGGATTTACACCCTCGGAAACCCTGTACAGGGTCGCTATGGGTCGGAACCGACTCGACGGCACTTAACAACAAACAACAAAAAGCCTGTAAGTTAGATCTGGATTTGAGAAAAGTATAGAAGGATGACAGGAGTCTAGAGATGTCTTGGTGTCTCATTGATGGCATATGTTATTCTCAGGATTCATTTCCTTCTGCAGTTTAAGAACCTCTGCTTCTGGAAGCTACAAAGAGAATATTTTACCTGTCCAGATTCTTTCCTTTCCTTCTGTGCAAATTTTAGTTATCTTCTAAGACTTTGTATGATGTCTTACCCATTTTACTTTACTCTTGACACTTAATAGTTGTTATTTTCTATTATTCATTTAGAAAAAGTATTATGCATTGCTTTGTGATATATCACTTGTTTCAAACTCAAGCTTTCTTATGCTGTTTGTCATTTATTTAAATTTTGTTTCCTTTTCAACTAAATTGTAAATTTTCCTTGAGTGCAAGGACCAGATTTCTAATGTGTTTCTATCCTTTACTACATCTAAGGATAATAGGTAATTAATACATATTTTATTCTAAAGAAATATTAAAATATTTAATATTAAAGTATTTTGTCATTTTGAATTATGCTAGTAGAATGGTCCCGAGCTCATGTTATGCAATTAACATTTGATGAATACTTGACTAGTTTAAGGAATCACCAAGTTACTTTTTAGTCTATCTATTATTAAGTGCTCATATTTTAAGACTGAAGCTCAAATGTGTATAATAACAGAGTTTGTATATAATGACATCCTTTTAATATGACTTAATCTTCATAGTACTAGATATGATCAATAGAAAATAATTCTTAGAATTTAAAAAATAATCTATTTTTTGAGGGAGCAGCTTTAGTCCAGAGGATAATGATATGAGAATGTTTAAATGATTATACTGTCATTTGCATTATGTAAGACATGCACCTTGGAGTTCATCATAGGTGAATCAGAAATATGAGAGGACCTCAGGAAGTTTGTAGAGGAAGTCCACTATCTTTCAATTCTATTTTCCCACATCCGTTTTTTGAAATCCCCTTATATGTTTCTTATGAGAATCTTAGGACTCATGTCTAAAAGCAAATGTCTTGCCTTTTCAGTAAAATGAATAAGTGAGTTTTGATGAATTTTTTATCATAGAATTTGGGGCTTACTATTATGTTTGGTAAGGTGGAGGGTCAGAGAAAAAGAGGAAGACCCCCAGCAAGAGGGATTGGCCAAGTGGTAGCATTGATGGGCTCAAGCGTGGCAACAATAGTGAGGTTGGCCCAGAATCAGGCAGTGTTTCGTTCTGTTGTGCATAAGGTCGCTATGGGTCAGTATGGACTCGATGGCACCTAACAACAGCAACAACAATATATAGTCATAAACATGGGGCCAATACATTCATATATTCAGAGTTTAAATCTGTGTATATTAATGAAGTTTGACACTTGTTGCTGTAATTCTGATTCATAGTGAATCCTATAGGACAGAGCTGAATGCCCTATAAGAGTTCCAAGGCTGTCATCTTTACAGAAGCAGATGGCTAGCAGCTTAACCACTGTGTAGCTGGAGCGCCATTAATTAATAAATTAGGCTTTATTTAGGTTAATTTTGTACTATTACACCTTTGTCTTTGCTAAAGTCCGAATTTAATAAAAGTTGATATAGGATCATAACCTGACACACATGAATACTGTTGGTGAGGGAGGGGGATTGTTTATAATTTTTGTTTTTGTTAATACACAGCAGAACATAGAAATTAAATACTTCATGTCTGTAATTCAGGAACATTGATTACATTCTTTCAGTTGTGCAACCCATCTCACTCTTTTTCAAGTTTTTCTTCACCTCAGTAACGTACATAAACTCCAGGTTCCTGTGTAATTTTTCGAGTTGTTGTCATTTTGATCCTATATAGATAGAAATGATTACTTTGTCATAAAGTAAACCTCAGAAGATGCTTTTGGTTTAAGGGTTATCCCAGGCCAGTAGTTTCAGTGGTTTATCAAGCCTTATTCATGAGATTTGGAACTGCTGTATTGCATATTGACTCTTCTTCAGTCAGGACTTTCCTATAGAATCCTTGATCAAAATATTCAGCAATGATAGCTAGCCTGGTACCATTTACTTCTTCTGGTTTCATGGCATTAGAGGCATTTGTTCATTTAGACAGCCACACATTCCTTTTCCTGGCTCTCCTTCTGTTGCTCCATGCAAATAGAGACAAATTGCTCCTCCTGGGATGGCCGCAGGCAAGCCTCTAAGACCTCATGAACCAGGAGGCAGAACAGAAACACTAGTACCCCAGTCGACAATTAGCTGGGATACCCCATGAATCGGGGTGCTAACCTCAGGGTCAGCACTTCAAAACCACCAGCTGTTCACTGGAGAAAGATGAGGCTTTCTGCTCCCGTAAAGATTTACAGTCTCGGAAACTCTGTACCAGGGTCGCTATGAGTTGGAACTGACTCCACGGCACATAACAGCCACCACCACCCTGTGAAACCACAACTCTAACTAACCTCCAAACCAAGGGACCGAATCCCATGAAGTGTTTTAGTTTTACATAAGTTTCTACAGTAGCTACTCTTTGTTGTAAATAGAGAGTATGTCTAAAAATATTGTTATAAAATCACAGAAACCTGTTATAAACAACAACAAAAAAATCTGTGAAGCAATTGTTACTTGACATATTATTCTCTACTTAGGTCTATGTACTTCTGAAGATGGTTTCCTTCTCCATAACCTTTCTCCAAAGAATTCTTCACTTTTCAATTTATACCATCACAGAATGGCAGTTTTGGCATACATGAGGAGTAAAATTGTGTTCCTTTGAAATGTTCTCTTTTTTTCTTTTCTTTTTTATATTTTTATTGTGGATTGAGTGCAAGTTTATGGGGCGGGGGGCAGATCATCAGTTTTACATTCAACAAATCATATACCTTGTTTCATTACAATGATTATAATCACCTCCATGTACCATCAGTTAACAGTATTTCTCTCTATTCACTTTCACTTTAGAAACCACTCAGGCATAAATAATAATTTACACCTCTAAAGGGCACAATCTTAAGTCTGCCTCCTGGCCACCAGGTCTTAGTTCCTCTCTTCCCATGAATCTAGAGTCCCCATCTCTGGATAAAGTCTCACATTCTGCTTGTGTGCTTCTCCCTTGATGATCCTAGGGTCCACTGTTTCTTGACTGTAAGATTAACCACTCCTCTGTTTTTGTTCTTTAGGTTTTGGGAACAAAAGGAAGTCTGGAGGGGCAAGAGCAGGCCTGTAAGGTGTATGGGCGGTAGTGGTTTCTAACCAGTGCAGCTTTCAGTTTTCTTAAAACTTCTTCCTGATATGCCTCCAAGACTGTCCTATGTCTAAGTCTCAGTTGAGAGAACTGATCTGTAGCCATCACTGTTTGCAGAGACATAGTTAAACATGTTTTGTTTGGAATAAACCCATGCATGTGGGTTAAGAGTTGGGCTGCTAACCCACCAGGTGTTCAGTGGGAGAAAGATGAAGCTTTTTTGTTTCTGTAAAGATTTACAGCCTTGAAAACCCTATACAGGGTAACTGAGTCAGAACCGACTTAAGGCACACAGCTACCACCGTGTATGAACTGGAACCTAAGTAGCAATACTTTTTGATTCAACCTTGTGTATGAGGGGGCTTCAAAAAGCTCATGGAAAAATGCAATGCCCATTGTATTTTAACCCCATTTTTCCAAATTTTCTGAAGTCCCCCTCATATCTATCACAAGACTTTTGACAATTCAACTACATTGTTGTTAAGTACTGTGGATTCAGTTCCAATTCATAGTAACCCTGTATAGAATTTCTGAGGCTATAATCAACAAATCATATACCTTGTTTCATTACAATGATTATAATCACCTCCATGTACCATCAGTTAACAGTATTTCTCTCTATTCACTTTCACTTTAGAAACCACTCAGGCATAAATAATAATTTACACCTCTAAAGGGCACAATCTATAAGTCTGCCTCCTGGCCACCAGGTCTTAGTTCCTCTCTTCCCATGAATCTAGAGTCCCCATCTCTGGCATTGCTGCTTCTCTGGAGTAGCTGGTAAATTTCTAAAAAGAAGTACATTTAGGATTATGTTAAAAATAAAATTACTTTGTATTAAATGTTCGGGTTTTAATTATGTTGAATTCATAATCAGTTCCTATCATTGTTTTCTCTTTGCTTTTAAAGGAAACACAATCTATTTGTGGGAGTTTCTTTTAGATCTACTTCAAGATAAAAATACTTGTCCTCGGTATATTAAGTGGACTCAGAGAGAAAAAGGCATATTCAAGCTTGTGGATTCAAAGGCTGTCTCCAAGCTTTGGGGAAAGCATAAGAACAAACCAGACATGAACTATGAAACTATGGGACGAGCTTTGAGGTAAGAACACATTTATGTTAGTAATCAAACCAAATTTACATATTTGTTATTTATTAGCCATAAAGTGTAAATATCATCTTTATTACAATATTTAACTTTTAGTGACATTGTAGAATTGCTTCTTGGATATGGAGTAGATGAGTTGAGTTACATGGAGTTAGATGTCTAAAATGTAAATGACAATTGAAAATCCTACACCTCCTTTCTCCCACCAATGTGTTTTTTTATTTAGGACTGTTTCTTCAAATTGTTAGGACTTTTAAAAAAAGAAACACAAATGGAAAAGAGTTTGCACTTTGCTTATTTGCTTTATAACATTTGCAAGTGTGCTTGAAATATATTTAAATTGATAGAAACTTTTGTATGTCATCAGTTTGGATAGAGTTTGGAAAATGCACAAAACTCTTTCATTGTATTGGGTATTTCATAATGAAGGATGCTTGTAAGTGAACATATCATTTATGCGACAGTATTCACATATCCCACAAATCCATCTCCACTAAGCCCTGGTGGCATAGTGGATTACATGTTGGGCTGCTACCCCACAAAGTTGTTAGCCTGTTTAAACCAGCTGCTCTCTGCAGGAGAAAGATGAAACTGTCTGTTCCTGTACAGATTTACAGCCTTGGACACCTGAAGGAGCAGTTCCACTCTGTCCTATTAGGTCACTCTTAAGTCAGAATTGACTGCATGTCAGTGGGTTTTTAGAGCTAGCTAAGGGACTTTTTTCCCACATAATAGATTGTTTCCCATATAATAACCTGTGTGTAAATCGGAACTGAATTTCTACCAACGGTCAGTGAAATACTCTGTTGTTAATGTGCTGTGGAGTTGGTTCCAACTCATAGCGACCCTGTGTAGGGTTTCTGAGGCTGTAAATCTTTATGGGAGCAGAAAGCCTAATAGTTGTCCCATGGAATAGCTAGTAGTTTCGAACTACTGACTGTGAGATTAGCAGCCCAATTTGTAATCACTACACTACCAGAGATCCTTGAAATACTCTGTAGTCAGGTTAAATTTTTTCCTTTAACAAAGCAAATGTTTGTTAAGTAAATAATTTTATTTGCTTTACGGGTCTCAGATCCTTAGTGTTTTGCATAATTCAGACAGTAAGAGCTCCTTCCTTTTCATCTTTTATGGGAAAATAAGTGAATGCTTGCTAGTGTCTATTCTACATGGGTTTTTCTTTACGTTGTAGGCAGTATAGCCACTGACCTCAAGAGTAGAAAAAGTCCACAAGCTGGCCAATTTGATTCTTTTTTATTCTTAATAGCATTAGTATTGCTTTGTATTACATTTGAGTTATAGTGGTGTTATCCGAGGTATGTAGATAACTGGTTATTTGATAGAATGATACAATATCAGTTTCCCTACTGCATAATTTATGAAAATTTACTTTTAAGAATAAGCTGACTAATGTGTACGATTTATTATTTTTACAATTAGTTCACAATTCATTTTTTTTTGTTTGAGGAGGGAGATGCTTTTATTGTCCTTGCCAGGCTGTCATGTTTCTAAGATGCACAGAAAATAGAAACATGATTAAACTAAAAGGCCTGAGTCCAGTAGAATCTTAGGGATATTAGAGTTGAAAACTAGTTATTGTATTGGCTTTAGAGTTCTGCCTAGAACACATTTCATATCTTAAAGAATGGGACTTAAGAGGATAAAATTTTGGCTTTTATATCCAAAATTAGAATTTGTACAAAACCAGATAAAAAAGAGAAAAATAATGTACTTTGATTACAAACAAAGTGATAAAATCATTTGTTAAGTAATTTTTCTGTTTGCAGGTATTACTACCAAAGGGGGATTCTTGCAAAGGTTGAAGGACAGAGGCTTGTATATCAGTTCAAGGATATGCCCAAAAATATAGTGGTCATAGACGATGACAAAAGTGAAACCTGTCATGAAGATTTAACAGCAGCAACTGATGAAAAGTCATTAGAACGAGTGTCACTGTCTGCAGAAAGTCTCCTGAAAGCAGCAACCTCTGTACGTGGTGGGAAAAATTCATCTCCTCTCAACTGTTCCAGAGCAGAGAAGGGTGTACCTAGAGTTGTGAATCTCACTTCCCCGGGTCATGATGCTTCATCCAGGTCTCCTACTACCACAGCATCTGTATCAGCCACAGCAGCTCCAAGGTGAGGCAAACCATTAATTGTAATGTTGTGTTCATCTTCTAGAAGGTTCCCTGCTAAAAATGTCTCTTTTAAAAAAATAAGCATTCTAAGAACCCATATTTGGCAAGACTTTGGAAATGAGTATTTTAAATGTCTGTTTTGATACTTAACTAATTTGGTCTTTACGGTTTTTGTTAGGTAGAGTTTTAATATATGCTTAGTTTTTTAATATTTTGTGGTATTTTTCATTGTAAATTTCAAGGGTTGTCAGTATATTTGTAAAATTTGGGGGCACCAGTTTTGTACATTTTGAGTGTCCGTTCATTCATCTTTTTGCTTTAATAGAATAGTTTTCTAATTTTCTAATCAACTTTTTTTCTTCCTACTAGGACAGTTCGTGTGGCAATGCAAGTACCTGTTGTAATGACATCATTGGGTCAGAAAATTTCAACTGTGGCAGTCCAGTCAGTGAATGCAGGTGCACCATTAATCACCAGTACTAGTCCAACAACAGCAACCTCTCCAAAGGTAGTCATTCAGACAATCCCTACTGTGATGCCAGCCTCTACTGAAAGTGGAGACAAAATCACCATGCAGCCTGCCAAAATTATTACCATCCCAGCTACACAACTTGCACAGTGTCAACTGCAGACAAAGTCTAGTCTGACTGGATCAGGGAGTATTAACATTGTTGGAACGCCATTGGCTGTGCGAGCACTTACCCCTGTTTCACTAGCCCACGGTGCACCTGTAATGAGACTATCAGTGCCTACCCAGCAGGCATCTGGCCAGACTCCTCCCCGAGTTATCAGTGCTGTCATCAAAGGGCCAGAGGTTAAATCGGAAGCAGTGGCAAAAAAGCAGGAGCATGATGTGAAAACTCTGCAGCTGGTACAAGATGAGAAACCAGCAGATGGAAATAAGACAGTGACCCACGTAGTGGTGGTCAGTGCGCCTTCAGCTATTGCCCTTCCTGTAACTATGAAAACAGAAGGACTAGTGACATGTGAGAAATAAAATAGCAACTCTACATGGACTGTTGGTAGTTGGCTCAACAGTACTGACTTGTCATCAGGAAAAGTCAAAAGAAGACTTTAAAACATTTTTAAGGCATATAAGGAAACAATCACACTTACTGGAAGTAAATTACCTAGCCCATGTTTCAGTGGGAAATGAACTACATACTGAGATGCTGACAGAAAACTGCCTCTTACTATGGGAAACAACTGAACCCATCAGTAGAAAAAGGATTGCAAGGGACCAAGCAGCTCACTACAATATCAAGTTACACTAAGACTTGGAACACTAAAATTCTGTAAGAGGTTACATAGTTTTCACTGGGGGAGGGTTGGGCGGGTGAGCTCATTGTTACATATAGCAATTTTTGATGCATTTTATATGCATACCAGCAATTATTACTGTGTTCGCACAGTATTCACTTAACTGGTGCTATGTGAAGACTCTGCTAATATAGGTATTTTAGAATGTGAATTGAAGAATGGATCCAAAAGCTTCAGAAAGAGGATAGCAAAAAGATCTAGTGCGATTTTTTTATATCATATAGCTTAAGCTGATTTAAAACAAAGGCCTTAGACTAATTTTCGGTTTTCTTTCTTGAAATAAGCTAATGGCTTGTTTGTGTAAAGCTTTTTTATTAAAAGAAAAATTTTAAAAATCTTGTACCTAGCACAGTATTGTTATAGAATTTACATGTAACATTTTATATGGTAGTTTAAGTCTGTCAGTTTTCTTCATTGTGGACAAATGAAGTCGCCTCTGGCCTTTTGCTGTAACATGCCTATGTCACTCACTTAGCCCTGGCATCTGTGTAGACATATCAGTTTCAGTTCCACTGTCACTTGGAAGTTCAGGCTCAGCATGAAATTTGTGTCAGGTAACTCTCAAACCTGGAGGTTTTTTTTCTTTTTTTTTTTTCCTTTTTTTCTTTTTAGTTGAAGTTTAATAAGAGGGAAAGTACCAGTGTTCAGATTTGAACTATAATAGTTTGTATATTCAACATTTGAAGTATATTCTATTTTGTTGTACTCTTGTTTCAAAGTGTATTCAAGTAGGTTTTCTGAAAATATAGAAATGAAATTTATCTTGTGTTTTGGTCTCTGGTGATATTTATGATAATCAAAAGCCAGTGTGGAGATGATCTTAGTTCAAAAGTAACAGAAATTCTGTTTCCCCTTCTCAACTACTGTGTGAAGAAATTATACTTCAGTTTTGTTCCTTAATTAATATTTGCCAAATATTTGTATGTGACCACTTCCTAATTGTTGTCATGAACTACTTAACATTCTACTTACTATAATGAATTTAGTCATTTAGTTGGCCACACTTAAGAGTTTATATTTATGAAACTTTCAAATTAGACCATTTGTTTCTCAGGCAATCTTTTAAGGGTTAGAAAGAATAAGTATTACTGCATTTTTAACAAATAACTCACTCGTTACAGTTTTCACAAACTTCAGGCCTCCACCCCCCAGCATGTTATTTCTTGTGCACACTATGCACAGTATATACGTGCACATAATTTGCACATAGGGTAAGACTCTATCCCTTTTACAGAAAAGGAAATTGAGGTACCAGCGGGATTAAGTAAGTTCCTAATTTTATGTACAAGTCCTGTGGCTCTACATTTTAATGCTCTTTATACTACAAAGAAAAGTGGTCTTTTTCCATATTGTTTAGAAATTAAGATGAGTTGATACTTAATATTTTCTTGCCCTTATTGTGTAGTTGGCATATTGTTGTTCTTAGTTATCAAATTCATTCCAATTCATGGATACCCCCCTCCTCCCCGTATGTGCAGAGTAAAACCGCCCCAGAGGTTTTCAAGGCGGTGACATTCTGAAGCAGATCTCCAGGCCTGTCCTCTGAGGTGCCTCTGGCTGGGTTGCAGCAGAGTTGCAGTACTTACTGTTTGTGTCACTTCAGGACCCCTTGATCCAGATACTATAAAGTCTGCTACCTAAGTCTGCTAAGGTTTTTATAGCTACAACTTTAATCATCTTTCACATAAACATATCTTGAAAACACTAGTAGATTATTATCCAATTTCGGTTCAGATTTCAAAAATTTGTGCTTTACACTTAATTGTATTGTTATTGTTTGCACTGTGATTTTGTTTTGTAATGGTTTCCACAATACTCTCTTAAGGCAAAGATAAACCATACCTGTTGTCTCCAAATTCTGAGCACATTAGACACTCAAAACACTCATTGCTTTTGGTAACATAATGGTTAAGAATTAAACTCATGGGTTACGGATACATAGTAAGTGAATAATTCTTATGTTATATTTTAATTGATTCTTGAGAAGTTAAGCAAGTCATGCCTACCTAGCTTCCTCCACCACTTGGTGTGAAAAGTTTTCTGCATCTCTTTCAGAATAAGTACACCTTATTCTGAAGTGTAGATAAGTTGACAATCATTGTTTTCTGCTAACTGAAATTATGCAGTGGTTTGGCTTTTAATCTCAATCCTTCCACACTGTAAATCAGTCTAACCATATATCTGGTTTTTGTGTCCTACACATCAGTGAGAAAAACACATAACCAGTGGTTGATGTTCTCCATGCCTTTAAACAATTACCAGTGGTCTTTCCATATGCTTCAGATCATTTTCCAGCAACGATTCCAGCCTTTAACTTAGGCTGTATTATCTTTTCAACAAATTACTGAGAGCCCTGGGAGTGTAAGTAGATTATGAGCTGGGCTGCTAACCGCAATGTCAGTAGTGTGAATCTACCAGCCACTCTGTAAGGGTCACTGAGTAAGAACTGCCTTAGTGGCATATAATCATCACCACCATCTCTTTACAGAGAGCTGTGAATACTTCACAGAGCTTCTCATTTCCAGCATCCATCTTTGCCCACCTGCCCTCCTCCCACCTGTACTCTGCATGTTCTTGCCTTCTGCACTTCCTTATCTCTTCAGTTAATAGCCTCAGATTGTCATTTCTGTCAAAACAGGCCTCACTGAGGTCTCCAGCAACCCAAATGTCATATCAGACACTTCATCTTCTCATGTTATAGCTTACATAGTAATTAAAAATTTCCTTTGGGTATCATGACACCCTTTTCTAGTTTACTACCGCCTGGCCAACTCTTCATAGTCTGCTTGACTCCCTTTTACTTTGTTGTTAAGTCGCGTCAGGTCGAATCCAACTCCTAGCAACCATATAGGCTTTCTAAAGAGCGGCTAGTGAATTTCATCTGCTGACTTTACGGTTCAAACCGACCATGTGATCCCAGTGCTTATCCTACAGCCCCACACCAGGACTCCACAATTTACTCTAGCATTTCATTAATGTTACTACTTGCCAAGTTTCTGTCTACGTGTTGTTTTGTTTTGTTTTCCCCTCATAGGATTATTAGGATTAAATAAATTAGTAAATTAAGAATTTAGAATCAGCATAAGCTGTTTTTAAGTGCCATCAAATAGGTTTCAACTCTGACCCTGCATGGAATTTTCAAGGAGTAGCTGGTGGGTTTGAACTGCCAACCTTGTAGTTAACAGTACAGTGCTTCTGTTAACTATTGATTTAACTTTAACATAATTGTTAATTTCATCTTTAAACTTTATCGTGAAGGTTTACAGAGCAGATCATCAGTTTTACATTCAACAAATTGTATACTTTGCTTCATCATATGTTTGCAGTCGCATGTAAATAGCATTTACACTCTATTCACTTAACTATTGCATTCTTCTCTGTCTCCCTTTACCTTCATCTTTCCTCTGCAAACCTCCCTCTTCTATATTGTCTATCCTGTCACCTGTATTAACATGTGTCTGCCCTCTAGCCCCATAATCATCACTGTTTCAAAGTGGTACACACCCTTCCCACTTCCTATCCCAAACCCTTCACTGGGATTGAGTATCTTGAGGTGTATTAAGTTTCGAATATACGTCTATAATTCTTTTGCTCGGATATCTGGGCCATAGTTTACCTGGAAGCAGAAAATCTCATTTTTCTCTTGAGGAGTGGCTGGTAGGTTGGCTCTCATGTGTTTGTTTAGACAGTCCATGTCTGCTCAGTCCGCCAGAAGTCCTCCCATGCCTTTGGCTATTTACTATCAGCCTAAACCTTTTCTTTGATGGGTTGGTTGTCTGCTGGTCAACTCCTTATGAATGCCCAGCTGAACTGTCTTCCTCATGTCTGTTCTATTTCCTTAGCTCAGTAAAAGACATTTCCAACAACCCATTTATTACTCAAGCCAGAAGAAACCCAAGAGTCATCCTAGACATTTTACCTTAGTCCCCAGTCCTATTTGTGATACTTTGTAAAAAACCTTCCTCTTCCATCCTCCCTGCCCTTTGTCTCTGAGAACTCACTTCTAGTGAATTCTCCACTGTCCCAATGTCGGCTGCACACTGAATCACATGGGAAGTTACAAAAAACCCTGTTGCCCACACCACATACCATCCTAATGTTTCGGGGTTGCAAACCTGGCATTCCTACTTCAAAATTTGCCTTATAGCTTCAGTAAGGAACACTTTATAGCATTTAAGGATCTGTGTGTTAGCCTATGCTTTTCTAGAATGTTAAATGGAAAAAGAAAGCCAGGTGAAGACACACCATTTAAGTATAACAAACACTCTGCATATTGCTGTTTCATCAATTCTAAAGCCTTTTTTGGACATTAAAAAAATCTCTAGGATGAATATTAAAACAGTAATACTGTATTAATGTGCCCCGACCCTTTAAAGAAATCACTTTTAGGAAGCTATACATGCTGATGACAACAATGCTACCATTGTTAAAAATACTTTGAACTGCTTATTGGAACAAAACCTGAATTTTAAACATACTTAATAGAGACATATTTCCTGGTTGAAGATTTTAGTTTTAGAAATAGCTAAGTCATTTGAGGTTAACAAATTGATTTTAAGTCAAGCTCTAGGCAATGCCATATTTGGTACAAAATGAAATGTGACTATAAAATTCACACTAGTTTTCTTGAGTACTTTATAAGACTAGCTAGGGAATCAGTTCCAGAAATATTTTTGAACAGTGCAGCAGTACCGAAATTGTTTTTGAAATTCAGATTGGGGCTTTAAAGATTTGGGGTCTATTCTCTTTATTACAAGTGAAGAAACTTAAAAGTTCAGAAAAACTTTGGACTATGTTTGACTACCAGTCTCAGCTCAGCTAGTCAGTGGAAGACCTAGAAATGAAATTAATTTTCTGGCTCCCAGGTTAAAGTTCTAACCTCAGTCCCACTCCCACCTCTCTGAAAAAGGGGCATGGGAACCAGAAAATGGCCTTATGGGAATGTAATCCTTACTTTCTTACAACTAAATGTTAAAATGTTGCAGCATTTTGCTTGTGTGTTCGACAAGTTTACTAATTTCTGGAAACCAGAATCAAAATGCCATATATATTCTGTATGTCCATTCTCCCACAGTGTTTCTTGATTGCTTCTCAACATTCTTGAGTACATTGTTGTTTTTAAGTGCCATCGGGTCAGTTCCAGCCCATAGTGACCCTGTACAGGGTTTCCGAGGGGTGGCTGGTGCGTTTGAACCATCTACCTTGTACTTTTCAGTCCAGTGCATTAACCCACAGCTACAAGACACTATAATCATATACGTTGTCTTGATTTTTGTTGTTGTTGTTAGGTGTCGAGTCAGTTCCAACTCAGCTACCTTTATGTACAACAGAACAAAACATTGGCCAGTTCTGCACCATCCTCACAATCATTTTTGCTGCCAACTGTGCATTATCTCATTGGGGTCATCTTTTTTGCTAACCCTCCACTTTACCAAGTGAGCATGATGTCCTTTACCCAGGTCTGTCCTGTTGACATGACTTCTAAGGAACACTCTGGCTGTACTTTTTCCAACACAGATTTGTTTGTTCTTCTGGAAGCCCATGGTACTTTTAACATTCTCCAATACCAAAATGCAAATGCATCGATTCTTCTACAGTCTTACTTATACACTGTACAATTTTCACATGCATATAAAGGCAAATGAATATCACAGTTTGGGTCAGACACACCTTAGTCCTCAAACTGACAACTTTGCTCTTGAGCACTTTTAAGTCCTCTTAGCTTCCAACAAGCATGGTTGTATTACCTACATATTGGTGGTGGTTCCTGAGTCTTCAATCCTGATGCCATGTTTTTCGTCATATAATCCAGCTCAGATTATCCTCTGCTTTCAGCCAAGATCCAAATGACATCAACTGTATTCCCTAGAACCCTACTTGAATTTCTAGCAGTTCTAAATCTGTGTATTGTTGCAAACACTTTAGAATTTTATCTTCAGCAAATTTTGCTTGCATGTGATTATTAGTGATACTGTCCAGTGATTTCCATATTCTGTTGGGTCACTTGTCTTTGGAATGGGCAAAATATGGATCTCTTCCACTTGGTTAGCCAGGTAGCTGTCTTCCAAATTTCTTGACAAGCCTCGATTTTCGTGATTGAAGGATTCTCTGGGCACATTATTGAATGATGTAGAAAGCATCAAAAGATGGAAGAAATACACAGAGTCATTGTACCAGAAGGAAATGGTTAATGTTCAACCATTTCAAGAGGTAGCATATGACCAAGAGCCAATGATAATGAAGGAAGAAGTCCAAGGTGCATTGAAGGAATTGCCAAAGAACAAGGCTCCAAGAATTGATGGAATGGACATAGCAAAGTATGAGTATTCTGGAACACTTAATTGTGCTCATGAGTAATCTGTACATGCACCAAGAGGCAGTTGTTCCAACAGAACTTGGGAACACTGATTGGCTTAAAATTAAGAAAGGTGTGTGACAGGGTTGTATTCTCTCACTGTACTTACTCAAACCTGTATGCTGAGAAAATAATACGAGAAGTTGGGTTATATGACGAAAAATGTGGCCATCAGGTTATATGACGAAAAATGTGGCAACAACCTGCGATATGCAGATGATACAACTTTGCTTACTGAGAGTGAAGGGGACTTAAAATAGTTACTGATTGAAGATTAAAGACCACAGCCTTCAGTATGGATCGCATCTCAATGTCAAAAAAACAAAAATCCTCATCACTGGATCAATAACATTCCTGTCAATGGCAAAAAGATTGCAGTTGTCACGGACTTCATTCTTCTTGGAGAAAAGATTGAAGTTGTCAAGGACTTCATTCTTCTTGGATCAACTATCAACACTCAACGGAAGCAGCAGTCAAGAGATCAAATGATGTATTGCATTAGGCAAATCTGCTGCACAAGACCTTTTTAAGTGTTGAAGAGCAAAGATGTTAGCTTGAGGACTAAAGTGCACCTGACCCAAGCCATGGCATTTTCAATAATCTCATAGGCATGTGAAAGCTGGACAGTGGATAAGGAAGACCATAGAAGAATTGATGCTTTTGAGTTAAGGTGTTGGAGAATATTGAAAGTGCCATGGGCTGCCAAAAGAACCAACAGATCTGTTTTGGAAGAAGTGCAGCCAGAGTGCTCCTTGGAGGCCAGCATGACCAAACTACGTCTCTGATACTTCGAACATGGTGTCAGGAGGGACCAGTCACTGGAGAAGGATGTCATGTTTGGTAATGTGGGGAGGGTCTGAGAATAAAGAGACCCCCAGTGAGACGTATTGGAAAGGTGGCAGCATCAATGGATTCAAGCGTGGAAACAGTTGAGTTTGCCCAGGACCAGGCAGGGCAGTGTTTCGTTCTGTTGTGCATAGGGTTGCTAAGAGTTGATGGCACCTAACAACCACCACCACCTCCTGGTGTAAGGAGCTGGAAGGGTAGTAGTTACAAATTGGGCTGCAAACCTTAAGGTCAGCAGTTTGAAACTACCAGCTGTTCCATGGAAGATGAGGCATTCTACTCCTGTAAAGATGTGCAGCCTTGGAAACCCTACACAGGGTCGCTGTGAGTTGGAAACAACTCCATGGCACACGATGACAACGTCCTCCTGGTGTGGTGCTATAGGATAAGCACTTGGCCACAAGGTCGGTGGTTCACTCACCAGCCACTCCTTGGAAACATTCAGGTTTGCTATGAGTCAGAACCACTTGACAGCACTTAACCTATAAATTGAGTTCAGTGGCTCTGTTGAATAAGTACTGGACTGAAAAATGCAAGGTCGGCAGTTCAAGCTCAGTCACTCCTTAGTTGTTGTTAAGTACCACGGAGTTGGTTCCGACTCATAGCCTGTAGAGGGTTTCCCAGGAGTGACTGGTGAGCTTGAACCACCAACCTTGCAGATCCTGTGTGTAGACCATGTAAGGAGTCCTGGTATGGAGCTGTAGGATAAACACAGGACCACAAAGTTGGGTTTGAACCACAAGGTTGGTGGTTCAAACTCGCCATCTACTCCTCAGAAACCCTATGCAGGATCGCTATGAGTTGGAACTGAGTGGACGGCAATTCACCACCACCACCACCATGTAAAATGCCATTTCACATCCTCTTCTAATCTGCATACTTTCATAATATAAATCAAAATATGGGATATGAAAAGGAAAAGCTGAACTAAAAGTGGACAGAAAAAGACAAGTTCATGCACGAAACATCTTACCTTGTGACATATTTATTTACTGACATGATACTAACGTGATAGTCTACAAAGAAAAAATTTAAGGGGTAAAAATATGACATGAAACCTAACAAGGTTTATATACTGTCCAAATTCAGCCAGTGAAAATCCTGTAGATAGATCACAATCCAATCCCATTGCATATGGAGTTCCCATGAATTAGGAGCCAATTCAGTGGCAGCTAACAATAATATAACTGAAGAATAGCTCATAAGGAAAGTTAAACTGTAGATCTGTTTTCCTTAATGCTAAGAAGACTTACAGTCACATTTCAAATGTTATCTTTAGAAGTCTTTGCATTTGTTCAGTTGCATTCCCAGCCACTTCTCCAACATTCATATATATTTTCCTGGTGTGGCACTGTGGGTTAATGTGCCAGACTACAAAGCCGTTTGAACTGAAGGTCAGTGGTTCAAGCTCACCAGCTGCTCCTCAGAAACCCTATACAGGGTCGGTATGGGTCAGAACCAACTCGACAGCACTTAACAATATATATGTATATAGGCTAAACATGAAATTCACAAATAATTTGGCTTTTCAATTCTCATCTAAATTTATTTATATAAGGTTCTCGTGATTTCTCTTTAGCCTGATAATCAGTATTCCATTTTCAGTGACAAATGATTACCATTAATCATGTTAAAATTTGAACCAATATTACAATTGCTTGCCATTCTTTCCAGGTAGCCCCCAAATTTTCTATATATAATATACTGAAACCCTCATTTGTTTTCTAAAGTGGTTCCAGTGCAGAATATCTGGGGACGCCCATTGTGGAGAACTCACAGGCTAGATGTCTTTAGGGTGTAGCTGTGGCCCCAGCCTTGTACACTTGAAAATAAAGGTTCTGTGTGCAAAACGGAATGTATGGACCACAATTAGCAAAAGAATCAAGACTACACCCAGATTTTACAGGAGGCTCAAAAGACAAAAATTTACAAGCATTAGCTTTAAAAGACCATTTATTAGCTTTAATATTTACAACTCATGGATTAAAATATTTGTGAATTATCAGTAAGTTATTTTGTTGGGATGTTTTTAAAAAGGGTTTCACCAGCTTAATCTTTCTTCCTAACTCTATTTCTTTTTAGATGGCTAAACCAGTCATCCAGCCATCTTAGGAAATTTCAAGGACAGCCTATTAGCAGGTTTTCTAGTTTCCCATCTCTGAAAAGGTCCCACTGACATTCTTAGCTACTGCTACATCACAGCTCTTAAATAACCTATTGTGAAAAGCACATTCCAGTACAAATAATGGCTCTGTGTGACTTTAAATATATACCAATAGCATTCCAATGGAAAAGTATAAATGCATAAGTGATTAAATAATGAAAACAGACTGAACATGGAATCACTTGAAGAAACAATCATGGCAAACATGGATGGAGCCATAGCAAAGATTATGTTATAAAGAATGTATCTGGGAGAATTGATACTTCCACATAAATAACACAATCACACAAAAATCCCCTCTAGAAAATCATTCCTTTGTACACCCACTATTTTGTTAGATCACAATTGTAAACATTTTAAAGCTTTAAGAAAGTTTATAAATTACTCTATTACTTGTTTTGCATGGTTCTAAGATGTTCACACTGCCATAATTTATTGATTTTATAAGTAGATATAAAAAATAAATATTACCATGCATAACTGTTGACATTTTAAAACCCACACAAATAAAAAACTTGAAATGTCGTCTAGAGAAATTGCTCCTGCATACCTGTTGTTAATTATGGAGGACTCAAGCAAGTCTGAGATTGTACAATGCCCTTAAATTATCAAAATGTAATACTAAGTAAGGGGAAAAAAACACTACAAACAAAAACCCAAGTGCAAACACCTTTTCCACTGTAGGCTTTAATTGAAAAAGTTAGTGAACTAATGGGATTCCTTCCCGAAGGCATGCTGGAAATATCAAGTGAGAGAAACTGGGAATCCTTCCTCAGGCAATTTAGACTATTTCAGGTTCCTGAAACATCCCTGGTTAAGACTCTTGTGATTAAAAAGACAGAAGTATTTAGAAAAGCCCTTCAGGTTCCTCATTAAAGCTAAAGTCACACACTAGAGACAGGTGGTCTGAAGGATAATTGAAGGATGGTAGTCGGTTGGGTCCAATTTGTTCTTCAGTCAGCAAATCAAGCGCAGATCTCACACTGAGAGCATGTTTGGAATACCAGATATAATCCAGGGTGTGCCGGGACTCCCCCGAGGTCCGGATCTTCCAGGTGGTGTAGGGAGGCTCAGACTGCCCATCAGCACTCAGTAGCTTGTAGGCGCTGTTCAGGTTGAGGCTGGAGGAAGCAAAGTGTTTGTAGACCTCCTCTGTTGGCTCTGCATTGAAGTCTCCACAAACAATAAGGGGAATTTTGGCTCCCTGAGTGATGCTCTGTAGGTTCTGGAGAAGATCACAGCCTTGAGCTGATCGAAACCGCTCCCAGCCAGTGCGTGCTTTTAAGTGGGTGACAGCAATACAGAACTGTCGCCCTGACTCCTTGCACTCTAGGATCTGTGCAATGGCCACCTGATTAGTTTTCAGTGTCATGGCTGTCAGCCTAATATTGGCACTGTTGACTAACTTGAACCGGCTTTGGACAAAAAATAAGGCACAGCCATCTGGCCCATTGTTGTGTTCTACATCTAGACAGGGTGACCAGGGCTTGGGGAAAAAGGTGCCTTGGTAGCCCAGTCTAGTGAGGAGTGGATGGAAGGTGTCAAAGTAGTGGTCCACCTCTTGCAGGCACAATATATCAGGCTGGTAAGCTAGGATTTCTTCTAAGATGAGGCATTTCCTTTCTTCCCATTTGAGTGCTTCAACAGGACATTGTACAAAGTTGTCTTTACCTTCTCCAAGAGCTGAAATAAAAGAAGCAATCAGTTGTCAGCTACTACAGAAGAATGACTATAAAGTACCTGGGAGTCTCATTCGGTTTGACACTACTCAACAACCTCACAGTGCTTCCTCAGTTGCAGATGCTTTCATTCATATGGCCTGTTTCTGTCTAAACTACATTAGCCTACCCAAACAAAACAGCCTCTTACCATCTGGATTAGTTTTGTATTAATACTTTTCTATAACTATATTTCAGACACAAGATCCTTAATAGTTTCTGCCTTAATTAAGGAACCATGATTCTTTGCAGCTCCAGGGGCCTAAACTCTGTCCAATGAGATAAATATATCTAATTCTAAGTACTTTTTAAACGGACTATGAACAGCTGTAAAAATAATCAGATTGGGAAATCAGGGAATATTAGCTCTTCTTTTTTGGCAATAAAGAGGCCCTTGTTTCTTTTTCTTAAAATTTCAACTACTACATGAAAGACAATGTTAAAAAGTTGATTGATACAACTAAGCAGACTTAGGAAAGGAATTTGTGTCCATAATAAAGTAATAATTTAATGAACACAGAATTGAAGCAATGTCTCTTTGGTTGTTTTATAAAGGGAGAACGTTTTCACATACTCTACTTTATGAAACACTGACCTCAAGTTATATAGACATATGTGGGTAAGAATCTGGCTGCTAGACTCACCACCGCCCAATGATAACTTCCAGTCCCTGAAGCAAGTTCTACCTGTCACTCCCCCTTCAGCAGACTCAGTTTCTGCCCTGCAAGAATGATATCTTAGTGCTGTGGACCGAAAGCTGGAGACAACAAAGTATGAGGCTATTCCAGTCAACTGATTAATAAAACACAGGGCCTTTTAAATTTGGATCTGTTGGGAAGTAGCATAACAGACTTCCATTGTACTTGGACAGTCCGCAAACAAGGAAGGTAAAGAATAAACCTTGAGTTGCTAGCTTCATTAATGAAAACCAAATGACTCCTTTTCCTACACCTCTAGCTCCCCACACTTATTCTCTCCACCTGTGTTGGGCAAGTCACAGCAAACTGAACTGCTTGGCACAAAGCAGTAGGCATACCTTGGGCGAGGATGTTCCATTGCATGACCCTAATAGATGGGTGACTAGTGGGGCAATCTGTCCTCAGATCCACAAAGTCCCTCTGGAACCGGGGAGGTCGAGTGTGCAAGACAGCCCTGCATTCCTCAAGAAGCTCTTTAGGATCAATGGGCTCCAGATGTTCTGAGTCAGGCGATACCAAATACTCTGGGTGCTGGGAGGCAGTGCTGCTGTTCAGTGTCTTGGCGAGAGCACTATAGAGTCTGCTTGTACCGTTTCCCATGGAACACACTACAGGAAAGGAAAGCACAATCACATACTCAGCTCCTTCTACTGCCCCTTCTTCCACTCACCCAGCTCAACTGTGTGATCAAGCATTTACTGTCCATAAAAGCCGGCTCAGTGTTGCCATGTCCATGTAGACAGTCATTTCTACATAGATTAAAAGAGTTTGCAGAGGTCCTAGCTTTCTTTTAGGACAGGCAATTTCAGTATGAGTTAAAACTGGTCCCTGATGAATTAAGGTAACAATTTATTCTGAGAAAGCGATACCTTGACCTTTGTGGCCTCTTCTAAGATTTGTCTTTATAATTCATAGACCTAGCCTAACAAAATCATGATTAAACAGAACACACATTCCTTTTGCACATAGCTTAATAAGAACATGAAGACAAGTTTGTAAAGAGGTAGATGTTAGAAAGCCCATGTTAAGCCTCCAGTAGGCTGCTACTCTATACATGTTATCTATACAGATCCTTCTGTTACAGAAAGTAATGTATGAATTGAATTCATATTCCCTTTCTCTTAGATGGTAGCTGTAAATCAGGGCTGACTTTCTGTACAACTCTGAACACTGTTACGTAAAGATCAATTGAATTTTTTAAAAATCCAAAACCGGAGAAGAATGTAACAAAGTTGATTTATTTCACCTAATAAGATTCCGCTGGGGACACTAACTTCGAGTTGTCCCATGTTTCTGGAAGTCTGGAATGGGGAAAGAAGAAAGGGGCAGGAAGCACTAATCACTCACATTGTCTTCTAGACCATTTTCTAATGAGTGGTTTTTTCCCTCCTTAGCGCACAATCTTCACCTAACAATCATGAGGAGTGAACTCACTTATAAGCAATTGCCTATTCCTTTCCTCACATTATAACAGGAATTAAGGACAAGTTTTACTTGGAGCAAGATTTGTGTATGATGAATCCTGATACCAAACAATCTGGATTTCCCTACCATGCTGTATCCTTGCTATCTCTTGTAAGACGAAATTTTCTTTATAAAATGTTGACAGACTGACCAATCAGAAACTGGCAGGTCACCAAATCCACTGTGGTATTTAAGCATTCATCACCAAATGTCCATTAACATCAAGATCAGCAAGAACGTAAATATGTTCTATCCTTGACTCTTGATTAGTTCACTCTGTTTTAGTATGGAAACTAAACTATTACAACATAACACATACCAATGTTCTCAACAGATATTCAAATGTATGTGTATCTGCAAGCAAGTTCATGCACAAACTCACATGCTTCCAGTTTGATCCTAACTACATGCATCCAGAGGAAGAAATTTTACTCTTGGCTGGCATTTACTCTTGAGTCATTCTTCTTGCAACTCTAGTTTTTTGTTTTTTTCCCCCTAAAAGCCGTTAAATGTCATAGTGCTTCTCAAAGGGTGGCTTAGAGTAGGAGCATCAACATCACCTAGAATTGTGATCCCCTCAAACTGGGTGTTGAAGTGCCCCAAGCCACATCAAACTCATAGGGGCACTGAGTCTGAAATAAACTGCTATCTCACATTTGTCATGCTTCGGATGAATTACTAGCTCAATGTAGGTCAATTCAACGGGACCACTTTACATTTCTTTTTGATGAAATTCTCATTATGGTGACAAAAAATGAAAATTAAAGCGAAAATGACAGTACAGTAGGATACTAAGGTTTGAGGAGTTATCTGAAACCATAAAAACGATACTGAACCACACTTTCTCCTAAAATTTAAAAAAAGTTAATTTCACAGAGGATAAGAAACACAGAAACATTTATTCAGACAATAAAAACAACAGAAAGACAAACTCTATTTCAAAATGAGAAGTCATTAAGACATACAAACTTTGGTACATACACACAATGGAATGATGATAAATCAATGAAACACCTCATAATGTGGATGAACCCAGAGAACATTCTGCTGAGTGATATTAGTAAATCACAAAAAGATAAATACTGTATGAGATCACTGTTGCAAAAAGTTAAGGAAAGGTTTTGTTAAAGGAAACATTCTATAGGGGTTATCAGGGGTGGGAGGGAAGGGAAAACGATTCACATGGTACAGGGCAGAGGGCAGACACGTTTACTTGGGAGATGGTGAACGCAATAGACAATGAGCTGGAGGCTGACACAGGGAGGAGTGCAAGAGTTAAAAGTGAAGCCAGGTAAAAGTCAATACTGTGAGCTCATGGTACACAGAGGGGATCAGAATCATTGTAACGACACGATCCTATGACTTGCTGAATGTAGGACTGATGACCTGTACACAGTCACAAAAAGCTTAAAAAAAAAAAAAAGTGGAGTGTTATTTCACAGAACTGAAGGACAAGTTTTCAGACTGAAAGATAGAGGTTTACAACAAGGCATGTTGAAAAATTTCTCAGTACCTGAATAAAAAGGAGATTCCAAAAGCTTTGAGGAGTAGGAGAAATTGAGGTACCATACAAAGATGAAGACACATATTGATTTCCTTAACCAGAAGATAATTGCGCAATAAAATCCTGATAAAAATTTATTTTCAATCTCTAACTTTATACCTGAAGTAAACTATCACTCAAGTATGAAGACAGAATGAAGGCATTTCCAGATGAAAAAAATCTAAAAATGTACCTTTGGTGTACCCTTTTGAAGGACAGGAGATCAAACACAGGTGAGAGTAGAAAGAACTTTAATAAACTAGGGAGGAAGGAGGAGGAAGTTAGGAAAACCGGTCAAGAGATAGATACCTGCAACTGGAAAATCTAAAAGTAGCAGCATATAATTATGTAATGACCAGGGGAAAGGAACGAGGGTTGCTGCATCTTGGGAGTAAACTGGGGAATGGACAGAGGACTGCTGTTTATTTGTATCAAACCTACTACTAATTACTGTGTGCTGTTGAGATGATTCTGACTCATAGCAACCTTGCATAGGGTTTCTGAGATCGGCTGGTCGGTTTGAACCGCCGACTTAGTGGTTACCAGTCCAGTGTTTATCCTATAGTACCACACCAAGGCTCATCACTACTAGTAATACTAGTTAATATTTGTGTTCTTATATGCTAGACACTGGTTCAAGTGCTTAGCATACATTAACACATTTAATACCAACAAAATACAGTTATGCTTATTTTACAGATGAAGCAATTTCACAGGAAGTTTAGTTATCTTATCCAAGGTCACAGAAGAGAAGGAGCCAAGAAGTGGAGGACCTGGGATGGTAACCCACACAGTTTGAATCCAAAACCAGGGTTCTTAATCCCTTAGACACATTACTGATAAAAATACATTTTAAGAAATGAAAAATTACACACATTGTCTTTTGATGGTTTCCTAATACTAAACCTACTCTCAAAAAACAAAGCTTTATAAGACATATATATTCAGGGCTATGGTCATTTATGTGGGTCACTGCTCTCTAGATCAGTTTGCGTATCTTTAGAATGAGGCCTTGTTAATAATTACAATTTCTTCAAGACTATTTGGAAACTGCATGTAGATTAGATAAGGTAAAAAGCTTTCAAATATAGGTTTATGGGCTCTTCATACATCTATTATTTTCATTAATAAGAGACATATTTTTCTATATTAAGAAAACTATAAGAGAAAAGACAAACCATAAGGTATAGTTTTCCTTGCTATGAAAACTTGGATGTTGCATTCAGAAAGACTTCTATTTTCCTCACATTTAAGACCCAGAATGAACAATTTTTGTGAGGTGTGATAACATTACTCATGTTTGCAATAATGCATTGAATTTTGCTTTTTAACAGAAAGTTACAGTAACACAGGCCTTTTGTGTTATCATCACTATAGGTTTCATTCACCTGAAAAAGCTGCCACAGTGTTCAAGTCTGGATAAGAGATCAAGGTACAGGGAAATTGCCAGGCAGTGTTTACTATAGTAATGTAGATCTGGCTCTTAAGTTTTGCAGGAAACCCAACGGTGGTTACCCAGGACAGACTAATGCAAACCGGAATGCCAAAATATTAACACAAAGGAAGAGGGCATGGGCCCCTAATACTAAGGTACCAGAAAGCCGATTAATGAACTCAGCCTGTTGCACAAAATGAGAATAGAAAGCACAGGTGGTTCTGAGAGAGATTTGCATTAGTCTACCTTCCTCGTGGAGGATCCTGGTAGTGCTGTGGATAAAAGTACACACATGCTAACCAAAAAGATGGCAGTTGGAACTCACCCATTGCACCGTGGGAGAAAGCTGTGGCAGTGTGCTCCCCTAAAGATGTACAGTTTTGGAAACCCTATGAGGGAAGTTGGACTCTGTCCTATAGGGTCACTATGAGTCAAAACTCGGCTAGAAGGCAGTCGGGTTTGGTTTGGGGCTTTACCTTTCTTCTAGACTCTGTCCTTTTTAGGCACTCTGCTAATCATCTTCTGGAGTCCTTGTGTGGCTTTGCAGGATAAGCACTGGACTGCTAATTACAAGGTCAGTGGCTCAAACCCACCAGCTACTCCTTGGAAACCCTCTACGGGATCGCTAGGAATGAGAACCAAGTGTTGGCACACAATAACAATCATCTTGGGCAGTTTACTCAGGTTGTAGGACAATCACTGGCAAAGCTCTAATCTCCTTTAATATAATCTCAGGCTTGAGGGATAATTTGTCTACAGTGTGCTACTTGATTGATTTTATCTGTTTGAATAGCTTAAAGAAATAAAACAATGTGCTAATCTTTTCCTTCAAGAAGTTAGCATGTATTTGAGAAAAGGTGAATAGACTTGACATACAAGAGAAAACCTAAGCATTAACTCTGGACAATGGCCTAGGCTATAATCAAAACAATCAGAAAAAAGACTAGGAAGAAGGATTTAGATATGGAGCCAATTTCTGATGAACCACTTAATAACCACCCTTCTTCCCTCTGCCTCACATTTCCTCTCTCTCTCTCTCTCTGTCTCTCTCTCTCTCTCACACACACACACACACACACACACAGTCACTCATGCTTTCAAAGCTTGCGTGCCTTCTGTGTGCCAATCACACTACTCTAACTCACTTGAGATGCAGAGTGAATAAACAGACTTGAATAGACTTCATATCACCAAAGATAAAGAATAGTTTAGAAGCACCAGAAAACATGACCAATATCATCTGTTAAGGAAGCTTATTCAGTATTAGACGGCAAAAATGTTCTTCCTACTTCCATGCAGAAACAAGGCTATGAATACCTATGAATTCTACATATGCAGAAAACTGTGTTTCAGAAACATCATGAGAACGTGGTTTGTCTTGTTATGTGCCACTGAGTTGGTTCTGGCTCACAGTGACCCTAAAAAGAAAGAAACACTGCCCAGTCCTGCTGCATTCACTAATTGTAATGTGAGACCATTGTTGCAGCCACTGTGCCAATCCATCTCATTGAGGGTCTTCCTCTTTTTTGCTGATCCTCCACTTTATCAAGCATGACATCCTTTTCCTGGGGCTAGTCCCTCCTGATAACATCGTTCAAAGTATGTGAGACAAAGTCTTCCCATATCTCACATCAGAGGACAGCATTCTAGCTGTACTTCCTCCAAGACAGATTTGCACAATTTTCTGGGAGGCCATGGTATATTCAATATTCTTCACCAGTACATAATTCAAAAGCATCTATTCTTCTCTGGTCACCCTTATTACTTGTCCAGCTTTCACATGCATGGGAAGCAACTAAAAATACCATGGCTTGGGTCAGGCACACCTTATCTAAAAAACAGACCCTTTGCTAACATTCTTGAAAAGCATTATGAAAAAACTCACAGAACTGCAGGCAGGGAGCACTGCTTTCATTGATTACTTGGGCAAGTGCAAGTCCTACTTTGGGTTGAAAATAAATACCTTAGCAGCTTTGTGTACGTATCCCGATACACAATATAATTAAATCATTTGGCATCAAAAGTCGAAGGTTTTACATTATGACTCACCTCAGCTTCCAAGTCCCCTTACCAGGAAAATAAAGCTTTAATTATTTTTACCTCCATTCTGGTGACTATAGGGGTGCCTGAGCTAGTGGACACCCCAGCCCCACCCTCAGAGGGTTCTACTACGCATGCGCACAGATCTCCTCGAAATTTAGAGACAGTTTCCACTTAAAACTAAACGGCCACAGCCAGCCCTGAACTGTTTATAACTACAAAAAAGGCCTGAACAGGGATTGTGGAGCAGGACAAGCAGATAAAAAAGGAAATAGGCTGAAAATTAAATCTTAAATTTCGTCACGAAGACCAACAGTGGCACCTTGAAATTTCTTAAGAAGAAGAGTGAAAAGGGAAGCCCATTTCCTGATCACATCTATCTGGAGGCAATCATACAGCATGAAAAATACCAAAATACATACCCATCTAAGTATTAAGGCCACAGATAACCCCTGAAGATGCCCAAAAAATAGAAGCAGATGACCATATCTGCACATGTCCAAAAATGAGATAAAGTGACTGAGGCAAATGAGCTGGAAATAGACCTAC
>NW_006408705.1:3857925-3878887 GCF_000296735.1 Chrysochloris asiatica
AAAAAACAAAAAACAAAAAACCCCCAGTAATACTACCTTTGTTTTATTTATCTGACATGCTTTCTTAAGATTTCCATACAAGAATTCTTATTTTTATGTATATTATAGTAATTATTTACACCCTCGGAAACCCTATACAGGGTCGCTATGGGTCGGAACCGACTCGACGGCACTTAACAACAACAACAACATAGTAATTATTATTTATGCCCTGATGCTCATTTCAAAACCAGTGTTATACTAGTCATTGTTTTCTTGCTTTTTAGATTTAATTTAAAAATACTGTTAACTGAGTTAAGTAATGCTTACTTGCAAAGACTCCCTAGTGTGAGTTATGAGACTTTTTTTTACTAATTAACAAATCCTCTTTCATTCCACATGATTTTGGGATTTATCTGTAGTGTGTTTCAATTTCTTCACCTTCTTTATGTTTTTCCATGAATACAGCTATTGTAATTTTTTTCTTTTTCAAAGCTTATATAAAGCAGTGTATTAATGTGTTCTTTGTTTTTATTGAGATATAATTCACATAGTGTACCACTCACCCTTTGTAATCGTTCAATTGAATGATCTTTATTATATTAAAAACTTGTACAACCTTCAAAAAAACAAAAAAAAAACAAAAGCAGAAACAAACAAACAAAAAAGCTCACTGCTGTTGAAGTGGCTGGTTGGGACTCATAGTAACACAGAAGGGCAGAGTAGAATTGCTTCGTAGGGTTTACAAGGCTGTAAATCCTCAAGGAAGCAGATCGCCACACAGAATTTGCCTTGCTCACTGTGCAAATGCTTGTTTATAGTGGGCAAAACTGCTGGTACCTTAGCACAAATGAAGGCAGTAGCACCAAACGGAACTAGCCACCACCGTGTTCTTCTTCACCACCACACTCTTGAGTTAAAATGCCAGTTTCACTTAAAAATGCCCTTGACGAAGCAGTAAAAGGTATTTCTGCTAACCTGGAGGCCTGATTTCAAGTCTATTTTACTACTCAGAGTGTGACAAATGGAAAATATACATAAAGCATTTCTGTTGCATAGCAAAACATGGTATCTTTAGGGAAAAGTGCTCGTGCAGCTAAGTTGCCAGGTAAAGCCCTTTTCTCATCACTTTTTTTTACTGAGTATGGTTACCAGGACACATTTTCTCTACAAAGTCTGAAATAAGTCTGTCACTCAAAAGGAAAACTACTGTGATAGTATTGTGTCAGTGATAAAAAATTTCAGGTGAAGACCTGTATTTGCCATGGTGAGCAAGACAAGTTCTCAAAAAGAACTTGGTGTTTATATAGACCTGCAAAACTCAGTGGACCACTGTATTCCAGACGACTAATACTGATATTACAAAAACACGTGTGGGGACAAAAAGTCACTCATGAGTCCCAGGCAGATCAGTGGATTTTCATACAACAAAATACCAAACGTTCATAGGTATGGTTTCAGATCACAGTATCTAAAAAGGTTATGAAAATATTTCTCTTGCTTTTCAATCAACTATGGGATATTGGATTTTCTTCATACATAAGCCTTAAATCTACCAATAGGGTTCCAGTTCATACACACGCAGGTTTATTCCAAATAAAACATACGTTAAATGTCTCTTGAGATTGGAGGGTGGCTCTCAGTAATGCACTAGTGTTAAGCTCTGTTAGGGTGCCTTCAAAAAAAGGTTCAATCAAAACAGTGGCTTCCGAATGGCTAGGTCAGTTAAATTCAAACCAGAGAGGTCAGCTCAGAAGGTAAAGGTGATTGTTGGGATTTCAAAGGGGTAATAATCTTGACAGATTTTTTTAAAGAACACAGAATGGTCACAGGGACTTATTAGACAGTTTTAATAAAGCTGCATTGGTGAGAAAAGGCCAGGAAAGTTGCACCAAGAAATTTTTTTCCGTCACAACATTATACCTACTCATTTTTCAAGAGGAGCAAGGGCCTAGTTTTAAACAATGGATTATCAAATGTAATAACAAAAGCACAAATAGCAAAGGACAAATAAATAGTACATCTTAAAAGACTTTACCAAAGGGGGCGGGGGGCTACAAAGGCAAGAAGTGACTGGCTTACAAGCTTTCAAGAAGGAACCTAGATCCAGAGGGCCTAGAGGAAGGTAGAATCTCCAGTGAGTAGTATTTAATCTGACTAGGCGGGGCTGATGCAATGAAATGCAGGCTGGTCTCTTGTGATACAATAGTGAATAATTGTTATCAGGACTGATTGTGAGGGTTGGAAATGTAAAGGTAGACATTTTATAGCAAGGAGGGGAGTGATTAACTTTTCAGTCTAGGAGCAGAGGTCCCTAGGACCATCAAGGGAGAAGAGCAGAGAGTGGGACCCTACCCAGAGAAGCAGTGATGCCTGAAATGGAGCCAGAGATGATGACGTGGAGCGATGGAGCAGCTGGAGACTTTAGATCCAGACAGGGAGAGCGACTGTATGTTGAAGACCTGGGGGGGTACGGGGAAGGATTGCATGGAGGGGATTGTAACCATGGCAATGAGACTATATACGATAGAATGAATGTAAAACTAATGTTCTCCCATGTAAACTATCACATAATTCACAATAAAACATTAAAAAAAAAATTCTATCTACTAAATCAGCAGTTATACTTTCCAATTTAGTTACTTGTTTATATTTCCCATGCTTATTGATAAGAAACAAATTAAAATAGACATGTAGAATAAGTATGCATGTATGTATACAGGCAAAATGGACTATAACTGTTAGAAGAATATTTAGTTAATAAAAAGTCAATAAAGGAAAAAAAAAAAGACTTTACCAAAAAAGTACAAGGTATTAAAACTGGGAGAGTATCTTTGGAAACCATGTATCTGATAAGAATCTATGATAACAACAAAAATCTATAAAATGTTAACTATTTAACAAAGACAAATAAGGGCAAAGGAACTGAATAGATATTCCATGAAAAAGGACATTTACATGGTCACCAGACACATGAAAAGATGCTTAATATCATTAGACACCATACAGATGCAAATCAAAACCACCAGGAAATATTTTCTTCTTATCCTTGTTGTTGGTATGTAGTCAAGTCTGTTCTGATACACAGCAATCCTGTATGGAGCTTCTGAGGAGCAGCTGGTGGGATTGAACCACCGACCTTGAGGTTAGTAGTCCAGTACTTATCCTATAGCTCCACACCAGGACTTCTAATCTTACTAGGATGACACTATGAGCTGGAATTGACTTGCTAGCAAGTCTACTCATTTAGCAGCACCATCCCCGTTTCTGGCCTTTTATTATGCCAAAAATTCCATCAGCGTATTTCAATATACATTTAGAATTGGATGTCTTTATTCCTTGAATTTAATTTTACTTTAGGGGAATAAATAATTCTTTCTTACCTTATAATAGCTTGTACGGATTTGCTAGAAAAATCAGAGTATTTAAATTCCTGAAATACGGTAGTGTAAAAATCTCAACAAGCCCAGAGACACCCACTTTCTCATGTGCTTCTAGGATTTCATTATAGTCTTATTCCTTTATTGTAATTTAGCCACCCCCTTTCATTTCCTAAAAAAAACAAAGCAAGAGAGAAGTGAGCTAATCATTAAAATATTAGAATACACGTTACCGTTACCCATAATACTTCCAATTATCATGAATATCTAAAGCAACAGGCAGGTCAATAGGCAGATACAAGTGCCTAAGTGTGCTGACCACCAGAGGAGAATGATCAGGGTTTAATGAAACACCTTCCCATCAATAATTAGAACCATACTTGACAAGACCATCAAGTTAAGACCCAAACTAACTGCACCTCACACTCCAAGCAGTCCAATTGCACTTGTTAAGTGGCATCGAGTCAATTCAAACTTATAGCAAGGAGGGCTGGTAAGCTTGAACTGCTGACTTTGTAGTTCAAATCAACCTTGCAGTCCAGCCCATTAACCCACACCGCCACACCAGGCCTCCAGATAGCTTTATAAGGAGGAATAGCTTTATAGGGAGGGACAACAACACTAGCAAGGCAGGCTCACCATGGAATAGTCAATGACTCAAAATCAAAAGGGCAACACTTTTCTAAGGACAAAGTTAAGAAGGGATAAGAAGGCAGAGGGAGAGTAAATAGGAACAAAAGATTTCAGGAAGCAAGATAACTGTTGCATGGAGGGGGGTTGTAAATATGGAGATGAAAAGGTGTTATGATTTGTTTAATGTAAAGCTGATCTTGTCTGTAAACCTTTAATTAATTCACAATAAAAAGTTTGAAAAACAATTCTCTTGGATATACACCTGAAGCTCACCAAGAAAACCTAGTAAAATACACACAGACACTGCCAAACAACAAACGTTACAGAAATGCTTCCTTGAAATAGCTGTCCAATGCTGCCATCTACTGGCCATATACTGAATCACCTAACACAGTTTGGATATGCATACATTATTGTTAAGTGCCATCAAGTCATTTCCGACTCATAGCAATCCTGTACAGGGTTTCGAGGAGAAGGTGGTGAGCTTGAACTGCCGACCTTGCAGTTCAAAGGGCTTTGCAGTCTGATGCACTAACCCACAACGCCACACCAGGTCTCCAGATATACGTACATAGGAGTTGTTAAAGAGTTCTTTCCAGCTCATAGCCACACCCTGCATAGGGTTTCCAAGGATCACCTGGTAGATTTGAACTTTGCAGTCAGCAATTCAACGCTTATCTTACTGCACACCAGAACTTGACACAGAAGTAACAGCTAATTTTCATTCAGTTTGTAAAAGTTCCTGCATATTGCTTCCACCTTCAAGACACTGCATAGAGTTTCCAAGGAATGGCTGGTGAATATGAACACCAACCTTGTGGTTAGCAGTCCTGTGGAGATCCTACAGCACCACACCAGGACTCCCTTCAAGACACATTCAAGACAAGTGAGTGAAAATTCTCATATGATAACTATCAACATAAAACAGTTTGGTAGCAGAAGATGGAGGATATGCTGTTTATTTAATATTTACTGGAGGAACTGACTAACAGATGAGCCGCTCCCATGCCTGCAGGACTCTACAGATGTAGCAGAGCTGTACTGCCTACTCTTCATCAAGCCCCAACCACTCTCCTTCCCTAGCACCTGACCTGGTCTGCTTCTCTTACTTAGGTTGCCCTTGGATATCTGAACTACAATTCTATCCTTCATCCATTAAGACTACAAGCTCCTTGAGGGCATGGTTTGTGTTTTAATCTTGTCCACCACTTCCCTGGCACCCAGCCCAATGCACTAGAAAAAAGGATGACAAGCAGCAATGTGACAAGGAATGCTGTTAAAAACAGATGGAGAAACAGCCTTGTTGTACTAGTACAGTACTTCCTGTTATCCTCAAGAACTCCTTAGGGCACTGAGGTTCAGAAGACTAAATGACTTTTTCAGAGTCACTATATTAAATGTGATTCTCTGAAATTTTTTTTAGACTATGGTCAAGGTTCTAGCTTTGTGTTTGCCATGCACCCTTCCAGCTAGCAAATTCGAACAGTGCTACAAGGTCCACTTGGTAAATCAATGTGGCAGCTTCAAATTTTGTATATTACTAAAATATGGAATTATAATACATTAACTCTTGGGTCCTAGAAATTCGATTCTAAGTGTCAATTTAGGAAGAGATTACTTTTAGGGTTGAATATTCTAGATAATGATCAGTATTCAAACCTGTTTTCTGAGCGCCACTGACAGAATGTGACAGTTAAGTGATTGTTTTAAGGCTAAAGCCTCAACTTTACTCAGTTAAGATCAAGCTATCGTTCAGAAGAGCAAAACCGTCTGAAACAGGCTGGTTGGTTTCAAATCCTGACTCCACCTCTTAGTAATATGATCCTGGACAAAGTTTTTTAAGCTTTCAGTGTCTCAGGTTTTTTAGTCGGGAATAATTGTCTACTTCATTGGGTTGCTGTGAGAACTGATTTAATTAGACATACTTAGCATATGAGTATCAGCTAAATACTAGTCTGTTAAACTTGACTAAGTTCACTTGCTGGGTTTAACATCAAAAAGCATATTACTTCCATGTATTTTCATTTACTCTTTCCAACAATTCACTGAAGTAGGTATTGTAGTCACCATTTTACAGAGTCAAGTGCTTGAATCAAGAGATAAAACAGCTTTCTCAAGACTGCAAAACTATTAAGAGGTTTGGGTCCTGGAGAGTTATTGCTCCCCCAGAGCTGAGAGTGAGTGAGGGAGGACAGCTGAGATGAGCTTGCCCAAGGCATACACACAGCAGCCCATTCTTAGTGCCAGGAATAAACAGCGGTCAAATTCCACCTCCTCCATTTGTCAACGTCACCACCATCAAGGCACACACACTGGGGCACAGTACAAAGCGTACAAAGCAGTGTCATGATCCGCAGGGCATTACTAGAGATATCAAATGAAGGTCATGACTCTCACACTAATGCGTCTAAAAATACAAGCACCGACATGCAGTGTGACAATCCAAATGACCTTTCTTTAAGAGGCATAACTCACAGATGCAACAAGAATGTGAAAGGGTTTCCCAGACAAGGCTGAGTCACACTTTAGTCACGTCAGATTCATCCAGAAAATATGGAAAGGAAAAAGAAACCTCTCCATGGTAACAGTCAATTGTTACTGGCTGGCAAGTCATTTCTACAAGCTAGGCTGTTTATGTGCAATCACTAGCACTTCTGGGTGACACAAGAAAATGGCCTGTTTTTATTTACAGTTATGAATGGAATAGTGGAAGCTTTTAAAAAGTATTTTGTGGACAGTACTGAGTTCTCCTCTCCAGATCAGGGTCTACAGAGTGGTATGTCAGCTAAACCTGGCCTGCTGCCTATGAACTAAAATGGTTTTGACATTTTTTCATGGTTGGCAGGAGGGTGGGGGATGGAGAGCAATGTTTTATGGAGGAAAAAAACATATCCCAAAGTAACAGCAAACGAAATTTGTTGCCATTGAGCAACACCAATCTATGGTGACTCTATGGTGTAGAGCAGAACTACTTCCTAAGATTTTCTTGTCTGCAACATTGATGAGTCCTGTTGTGATGCTGCGGGTTAAAGCACTAGAGAGCAAGGTCGGTATGAACTGCAAAGTTGGCGGCTCAAGCTCACCAACTGGTTCTCAGAAACCCTATACAGGGTGGCTATGGGTTGGAACTGACTTGATGGCACGTAACAACAGAATCCAGGTATGGCGCTGTTGGTTAGTGCCCTGGATTGCAGTCGGTTTGAACCATAAGGTCAGCGATTCAAGCTCACCAGTCACTCCTTAGAAACACTACACAGGATCGCTATGGGTCAGAACCAACTTGACTGCACTTAACAGCAATCTTGATGGAAGCAGATCACCAGGTCTTTCTTTTGCAGCACTGCTCAGTCAGTGCGAATCACCAAACTTTAGATTAGTAGTTGAGTTCCACTGTGTTTGTACCACCGAGACAAAATTTTATGGCATGTAAAAATTACATGAAATTAAAATTTCAGTGTCAACAAAAAGTTTTATTAAAACTAAACTCATATATTTATGTATGGTCTATAACTGCTTTCACACTACAAGGACAGTGAGTATCTGCAACAGAGACATATGGCCCACAAAAGCCTAAAATATATACTAGCTCTTTACACAAAGTTTGTCAGCCTCTGCTCTAGATTTTATTAAAATGGAAAAAAAAAAAAAAATGAAACTGAACTGTCAATTTGTAGAGTCTTGTGGGGAGCTGTAGGATAAGCGCAAGGTCAGTTTGAACTGCAAGGTTGGCGGTTCAAACTCACCAGCTGTTCCCTGGAAATCCTATACAGGGTTGCTAGGAGTCGGAACCAACTCGATGGCACATAACAACATATACATATTATGCACTGCTGATACCACTGTCTGAAAATTTCAAGAAAGACTGGTATGACGAGGAATCCACCCAGTGGCATCAATCACTCTGAGAGTGTGACAACCATCCAATATTCTCAAGTTGTACACAAGATGTTAATAGTGTTGACAAATGAGTCATTATGATTACACACAGAAAACAAACCAAACAATGGGCCACAGGTATAGGATTTACCGTGAACCACTCCACCCTTCTTCCTACGAATGCTCAACTTTGTCCCACAAGGGTGGAGCCCACTCTAAGTTTCAAAAGGGACCTGCTCACCCTTTCCCTAAAACCAACGTCCATGCTTATGTCAGTGGACAGGCAGCAGGCTCAGGCATCAGTAGGTGCACCATGGTTGAGGTGCTGGGTTCATTTGGCCAGGTGTGGTATGGCTATGCTTGCTCTCTCTCTCCATGGTTCCTCTTGGCTGGCTCTGCCCTCTTCATTGACTGATTCAGCTTTCAACCAGCAGCTTGGGACAACCCTGGGCCGATGTCAGAACAACCCTCAAAGCAGAGTTAGTTTGTGGACAACCCTGCACAAGGTAAGCCCAAGTCTTACAGCTCTCATTTCAGCTGGGGATTCTGCGACCATCCTCTCAACAGGCCAGTTTGGCCTGCACTGTCATCTGCTCAAGCTGTTTGACCTCACACTGCTGCTGCTCTGTTTCTCTGACTCAAGTATGTATCGTCTGCCTCTGCTGGGCCTCGTGTCACCTTTTTGGCTCTCAGTCTATCAGTCTTTGGTCCTGCTGCCACCATTTCTGTGTCTTCAGTGTGATCAGCTCAGTGTGCACTCCTTTCACTAGGGTCTAGGAGTTTCTCAGCACAGGAACTACATGTCCTAAGGCTCTTTCTTATTGATCAGAAGAGGTTGCCAAAACCTCTGTGAGACTTTCAGTTTATATGTTGTTGCTATTAGGTGCCATCGAGTCAGCACCCTTGTCAATTTTAAAACAGGAGCTTTCTTAGCAGGAAATCCACCTCTTTTAGGCTGTGAGCAAACCCAGGGCCAGAAAGGTCACATAAAGGAATCCACGCTATCCCACATTATAAAACAAATGAAAGATTTGAAATCACTTAAAAAAGAGAGGAAACCATCTTCATATATAAATTTCCAAAACCTTGCTTGAATAATTAAGGCATATGTAGCAAAACAAACTTCTTAAAATCTGAAGTCAAACAGCACTATTCACAATAGCAAAAAGATGGAAACAACATCAACGCAAATCAACTTCAAATCAACTTCGGTGCATACACACAAAGGAACACTACACAATGTTAAAGAAATAATAATGGATCTGCAAACACCTCATGGGTGAACCTGGAGGATGTTGTTGTTATGCTGAGTAAAATTAGTCAATCACAAAGAACAATTAGTCTACCATTATAAAAGAATCAAGTAAAGGTTTTCACACTAGAAGGAACATTCTTTGATGGTTACCAGAGATGGAAGGGAAAGGGAAAGAATTCACTGGCTAGGTGGTGGTGGTGTATGCCGTAGAGTCAGTTCGGACTCATAGTGACCCCATATAGGGTTTCTGAGGCCATAAATCTTTACGGGAGTAGAAAGCCTAGTCTTTCTCCCACAGAGCAGCTGGAAGATTCGAACTGCTGACCTTGTGGTTAGCAGCACAACCCATTACTGACTACATTACCAGAGCTCTGTGGCTAGAAGGTTGTTGTTAAGTGCCCCTGAGTTGGTTTGGATTCATAGCAACCCTGTATAGGTTTCTAAGGAATGGCTGGTGAGTTTCAACTGCTGACCGTGCTGTTCAAACCGACCTTCTGGTTGAATGCTTATCCTATAGCGCCACACCAGGACACATATTAACTTGGGTGAAGGGGAAAGCAATATGCAATAAGAGAGAGGTTGACAAAAACAAATAATGGAGGTAGGGAAAGAAATGGAGAGGAATGTAAGAGTTTAATCAACAAAGGTAAATACTGTTATATACTCCTAGAGTGGTGCTATACAGGTAAGCACTGGACTGCTAACCGCAGGGTTGATGATTCAAACCCACAGCTGCTCCTTGGAACCCTATACAAGGTTTAGTGTAAGCCAGAACAGACTCAACAGCACTTAACACAGTAACACAATTCCACAATAATGACAATCAACGGGTAGCTACATGAGTAGACACGTAGGCTGACCCAGTGTGAGAGAACTGGGAGTAAACTCACATATATATATGGTCTCTTCCTGTCCAGAAAAAAGAAAAGTGATGAAAACTGAAGAGACATAGAAATAATGAGTCCAATGGGCTAATGCACCATGTGAACATCAGTCTCCAGGACCCTGTGACCAGAAAAACTAGAAGGTGTCTGGCTATCACTACCAAGTGCTCTGATAGAGATTACATTAAGAATGCCCTAGACAGAATCAGAGAAATTTTGAAACAAAACTCAAAGTCATATGAAAGACCAGGCTTACTGGTCAAACGGAGACCAGTGGAAGCCTGAGACTAGACTCTATGGCCCTTGGTCACTTTTCAGGTCTGGAACTGAACTCACCCCCATGGCTCCATTTGCAGTCACGCGATAGGTCTTTAGGAACAATACTAGTGAGGTACACACATCATAGAATGGCCAATCAGGTTGTTTTTTTTAATGTCTGAAGTAAATCTGTCAGCAGCTTTAAAATCTTGATTCCAACTCTTTTTTTTTTTTTTTAAGGAAACATTTCAAATTTTTATTCATAATATTGGTAATCAGAGTTGCAAAGGAAGATTTACAGAGCCACATTTCAATAACAAAACAAGATGGAAATGAAATATTGCAAAGTCATCTGGAAGCGTTTCCAGGAATACACACTAGACTAGAAATCTAGGGTTAAACTGTGGTTCCACAATAGGTTATACTCATTCTTGCATTTTTCTCAGTAAGTTCTTCCTTATATCTGCCTTTCTCTTTTCCAACTGGTCAAGATTTGGCTTTGCAGTCAAGAATTTTTTTCTTTGTCCAGTTTGAGCCTGGTGATAATCACCTTGCTCATGTGAATGTCCACATGGACGGTTGTCCTATTAGCCTCTTACGCTGCACACTCTCGATGTTGATGGCATACTTCTTTCTGTACACCTGGACTACCTTGCCAATCTGCTGACCTTTGTAGTGTCCTCGAACAACCTGGACCTTCCCGTCCTTGCAGATGGGCAGGGAGCGCGCATTATATTTCTGCCGCAGCTCCTTGGACAGTGGGGACGACATGATCTTCCTGTGCACGTGCAAGGGAGCACTGAAGTGGCGTTTGCGGTTCTTGCTGTGGTCCGAGGTCACGACGGAGTTGAACTTCATGGTGACAGTCGGGCGTCCCGCAGCCTTGGAAGCTCCAGGCACAAGGTGATGCCAACTCACTTTTAAAAGGAATTGACAAACTGCATACAATCAATAGATTGCTGAGCATATAAACTACCAACAGTAAATATGAGGGGGCTTCAAAAAGTCTGTGTAAAATTCCATTATCTTTAAGTTCCAAACAGTTTTCTTGCCCAATCTCCACAGGAGTAAACAGCCAGGCCTTTTTTCTGTGGCACTGTTAGAGGAGTTTTCAAACCACTAACCTTTCTTTGGAGTTCTGATGTGGCACTGGTGGGTTAATACACTGGGCTGCAAAGTTGGTTTGAACCACAAAGTCAATGGTTCAAGCTCATCCGCTGCTCCTCAGAAACCCTGTACAGGGTCGCTATGGGTTGGAATTGACTTGATGGCCTTACCAACAATCTTTCTTTAGGTTAGTAGCCAAGCTCAAACTGTTTGCACCATCCTGCAATCTTCTATAATGCCATGTTATTAAGTGCAGTCCAGTAAGTTCTGACTCATAGCAACCCTGTATAGGGTTTCTGAGGAATGGTTGCTGAGTTTGAATCACTGACCTGTGGTCAAGTGCTTATCCTACAGCATCACACCAAAACTCTCTATAATCCCATGTTGTTAAGTGCTTTTGAGTTGGTTCTGACCCATAGCGATCCTGTATAGAGTTTCCGAGGAGTGGCTGGTAAACTTGAACTACAGACCTTGTGGTTCAAACCAACTTTGCAGTCCAGAGGATTAACCCACCGTGCCACATCAGGACTCCCTATAATTTCATGTTGTTGTTAAGCCGTCAAGTCAGTTCCGATTCATAGCAACCTTGTAAAGGGTTTCTGAGGAGCAGGTGGTGAGCTTGAACCACTGACCTTGCAGTTCAAACGGCTTTGCAGTCTGGCGCATTAACCCACAGGGCAGGCTCTAATTTTCAGAAGCATGAAAGTTGACATATTTGTAACATTTTAAGGCAGGATTCATTTAGTAAAACCAGTTTCCCTGCTGGCTGTTCATCTATGTGTAAGTGGTGCCTATCCTGGCTACGGAGTCCTGGTGTGGCACTGTAGGATATAGGATAAGCTCTTGACCATAGGTTGGCTTGAACCACAAGGTGAGCAGTTCAAATTGACAGCTGTTCCTTAGAAACCCTATACAGCGTTGCTGTGAATCTGAACCGACTTGATGGCACTTAACAACCCTGGGTATACATCAGCATCATTAGAGGCCCAGACCTTGCTTGCAAATATTATAATTCAGACAATGTAAGTAGGGCCTATACATTTTGATACCAAGAAGGGGGGAAAAAGGCTTTATAGGAACATTCAAAACTGTCAGCAATCTTCCTTCTGTCCCCGTTCTCTGGCCCTCTGCCCACATCCCTGACACTGAATGCATGGTAACCATGTTTCAAGGAGTCCTGGTGTGGTGCTGAGGGCTAATGTGTCAGAATGCAAAGTCATTTGAACTGCAAGGCTGGTGGGTCAAGCTCACCAGCTGCTCCTTGGAAACCCTATACAGGGTCGCTATGGGTCGGAATTGACTTGACGGCACTTAACATGTTTCATGTGTTCCGCTGAGACTAGGTAAAGACAAGAGGACATCTGAGGTTTTTCACTTGTCTAACTCCTTCCTGTGGGAAGGCTGATTTCTTATTTTAATGATGACAAATGCAAAATTTCTTAAGTTACTATGCATAAAAGTTCAATTGGTTCTACTATGAGGCCAAATACCCACGCATCACTCTTCAAATTTGTGTTTATTTTAGTATGATAACCATTTAAAGTTGCCATCAAGGCACTATCAATTCTGATGTCAGTGAAGTGACTCTTAACAGCATATAGAGATGTGAGTAAGCTCCTTTCCTCCCTCCTCCCAAGAAATCAGAATTATCTACTGCTTTTAAAAAGTCTCAAAGAAACACATAAACACACACACACACACACACATATATAGGATGACCCCATGCGTTTTAGAGTAGAAACGTGCTCCATAGGTTTTCCTCGCTGTGCCCTTCCTGATCGGAAGGGTCTTAGGTGGATTTGAATGGCCAACCTTTCAGTTAGTAGCTCAGTATTCAACATTCAACTGTTTGTGCTACTCAGAAGCATAATTTCATAAATACTACAATTTCTTTCCTTTCTTAAGTTTGCTTTTTGTTTAGCTAAATGGAAGAGCTCAAAGGTCTCCAGAATTGCTCAACGATCTTTACATTCGTCCAGAGTCTTCCCCAAGATTTCTCAAACTTTCCTGGGAAAATTATTTTTGGAAAGAAAAGAACAGGACTTCTAAAATGCTTTCCAGAAAGAGTCACCTGGGGCACTTGTCAAACACAGAATTAACCAGGCTTCCCCTCAGGAAACTGATGAATAGATAAGTATTTTTAGATCTATATTTTAACAAGAGTCCCAAGTGATTCTGGGAAGCCATATTACCGTTTCCCAAATGTGTTATCTCTGTGCCATATCCCACAACATCTTCCAGGCATTTTGTGGTCGTCACTCCCTGTCCTGCCATCACACTCCCTTCCTCTCACCTATCCAAAGCAAAGTTTTCCCAACAAATCCAGCCACAATGATTTCCCCTTCTTCTGAATTCCTTCCACAATTACAAACAGCTGGCACAGTATTTGACCTTTTAAGGGTCTAGTAAAACTTGTGGGTCATTTGATATCAATGTATTTTATTCTTTCTTTCTAGGTAAAGTTCAGTGCTGTTAAGAAACATCAAGCAAGATGAAATGTTCATACCAGTTCGTTGAATGTGATTCTGGAGACACGGTTATTAACTCAAAAGCTCCAATAGTTCATTCACTGTATGCTACAGGCAAATGACACCTTAGTTCTCCCACAAGCAAGACAATTTATTCCACAGAAGCTTGATAATTACAAGTTTTCCCATTTCTGCTCTCTCAAAAGCAGCTTACTCACATAGCTAAGAGACATACTAAATAAAGTCACCTCCTCAAATGAGATGGTATTTGCCTTGAAAATTGAATCAAGAAAAAAAGAACAGGTTCCATTAGTGGAAAACAGTAATTCAGCCAAGCTCTTCATTATCTGAGGAGGAATCTCGAGGACAGCATTTATAAACCCACAGATGACTTCCAACTACCATTTCAGCCAGTATTCTGACAACTGCTGCCTCTTTAAGGGGAGGCTGCTGTCCTTGCTTGAGAAAAGGTAACAAATCTCTGAATGAGATAATCTCCAAGGTTCCTCTCAAATTCTAATAACAGACGATTTGATGACTTCAAAGGAACTTTACTCATTTTACCACAAACCTCTGTTGCCAAAGGGCCTTAAATTAGGAACTCTCAACTGATTAACAGGGGCAAAAGGCTAAATCTCATTATTCTTCCCCCACGCCCAAAAAAAGACTCTGGAGGGAAGAGTAGCTTTTGGCTCAAAGTCCTAACTCTGGAGCATAGGCAGACAATCTGGATTGTTGTACTGCTTAGTAATGTGGCATCTGGGGGCCACCATTAGGATTCTGACTCAATAGGTCTAAGGTAGGATTTAGGATGCAGAGTCTGGGTGTGGTGCCATAGGATAAGCACTTGACCTCAAGGTCAGTTTGAGCTGCAAGGTTGGTGGTTCAAACTCACCAGTTGTCCTTGGAAACCCTATACAGGGTCGCTATGAGTAGTAGACTCAATGGCATTTACTTAACAACTAAGGTAGGACTCAAGAACCTTCACTTAATTCACAGTAAATTAAAAATTTTTTTTAAATAAAATAAAAAGTAATCAATGCTAGTCCTGCCGCTGCTCAACCTTCCTCCCTCATCCATGCCCTCCGTTTCTACTTGTGCTTTTCCCAAACAAAGCTCTCTATATTAATCTTTCAATCCGAACCAGGCTTCAAGGCCCATCTCAAATACCTAAAAGGATTATCATCACTGAAAGGGGGGTCTTGCCCTTCTCATCCAGTGTCATTTGCAAACCTTTAACTACAAAAGAATAAAAGGTGTTTTATCATTTCATTAAACATCCATTTCTTTGTGTAAATCTCATCTCTTCCTGAGTAGTAGGCCAGACTAAAGCTCCTATCTGTTTACTTCCCATAGTAAAACATATACAGTGTATGAGACCATTAAAACCCTTTGTTAGAATGGTTGATCAAGCACTGAATTAATGTATTCATGTTTCTTCCAAGTTGCTGAAGTTAAAAGTGCAGGAAACAGGAAAACCGCCTAGACTTTGCTGTAATTGTCTGCAGTAGTTTAAAGCACTATCAAGGTCCTTCACAAAACTTGAGGGTTTCAGAACTTTTAAACAACTTTATTATACAAGTTAAGCAATTTGTATTTCCAAGACCTATCGACTGACTAACCCAACCCTGCCTTTGATGGACTTTGAAGAAATTTATGATGTGAGCTAGTACAGAAGATACCAACTAGTTTTACTTTTATTTCTCTCACCTTAAAAATAAAAATTCTTAAAAATTAAATAAAAATTCTTAAAAATTAAATAAAAATGCTTACTTTGAAAATTTCCAGCAAGGAAAAAATACACTAAGTGGTACTCACTAATACTTCATAAAAGTGGCAATTCCTTCAGAAGTAAGGGGGGAAACAATCTATGACTGTCAAGTTCACTCTTCCTAAAAGAACAACCTAATTAAGTTCAGTCTCCACTAACCAGTCAGCACTCAAATCTTTATATTTTCACCTAAACATCTACCAATAATCTGAAAAGAATTTAGTCTTCACTTCAAGCATATTTTGGACGATCATTTTTGTCAATATCCTTCCTACTGCTCAAATTTGTGTTCTGAGATAAATTAAAACGTTTCTGGAAAAAATGTACTTAGTTCTAATCTAGATAAGATACATATATCTTAAACAGCGGTGACTTGAGCACAAGCAAAATACACTTTTTAAGTGTATGAGTTGTCAGCTTTGAAAGTGAAACTTCATTTCTCAATTTTAAAACCATGATTAATTTCTATGTAATGTGTCCTCAGGTAGAAACTAACGTGGCAAAAGAGGGAAAGTCCAGGGTTCTAAATGACGTTATATAAAACTAGCTCATGGCAAACAAAAGGAATCATCTTTACAAAATCTTACCCCAGGTAATACAGGACGCAGAATGGCAGAAGACCGGAAGAATAAATAATAAAATCAAGGGGAAACGAATCCATGTTAAAAATACATTGTTAACACGACTTAGGAAGTTTCCAAAAGGCCATTTTAGGTCATGCAATCTACTATTAACTGTCTTTTTTGCACAAAAATGTCCACAAATAGCACAATCAAAAGTATAGTCAACACAACTAATTTGCGGCCCTGGAAAGGGGACATTTAACGTAGGTTTTTGATCAAGAGCTACTGAAAGCACTGCATCCAAGCATCAACCGGGAACCTGAACAGAGTGTTCCAGTTCTTACCATACGTGATATAAGCTCCAGGAAAGGTAGAGCAAGAGGAAAGAGAAAAAAATGGAGAAATGACGACGGCTCCCGTAGAGGACTCGCTTCCCTGCCTTCCCGCCCCAACCCTGCAGCCCAGACAGGGCTTCTCATTCATTCCACGTCGTCTCCTGGTGGCTGCCGCATCGTTCTCAGTCGGGAACCGTCGCGCACTCACCAGTTCGGGTACACGACCTCGCGGCGTCTGACGCCGCCGAAGCCGCCGCCAGGAGCCGGGGGGACGCGGGCCGAGGTGCGGCCGTCGGCGGGGGCGACTGGCGCCGCAGCCCGGAGGTGGGCAGGCGCCGCAGGCCGGGTGCGTCCCTCTGCAGCAGGGCCGAGCAGAACCGCCGCGGGCTCTGATACATGCCGGGCACCGCCGCCTCCACAGCCGCGGCCTCTCGCGCGCCGGAGGAGCGGAGCCCGGCCGAGGCCAGGAAGTCTAGCCGACTCTCGGGCCGTCCGTCCTGGTCTTAGGTTCCGAACCTCTCACTCAGGCCAGGCCTTAGAAAAAAAGTCACCAGAGGGAGACGCCGGAGCAACTGGCACAGCGACGGCGGCGGTAGTGACACTGTATGCCGTGGACTAGCGAGAGCTGGAGGTAACCGGCAAGCGCAGCGCGCTGACAAAATGGGCGCTACCAAGGTGGAAAGGAAGGGGGGGTTGTGGAATCGGATCCAGTTGCCACCAATCTGGGTTTCTAGATTCGTGGTAATACTGTTTTTAAAAAAAAGAATGTCCTAAAATAATTTTATAAGGTGGTGTCTGTAAGGTGTTTAAAGTAACAAATATTTAAAATAACAACAACAAAAAACACTCGTTGGTGTGGTTTTAAAGAAATGAGCCTCCCCTTCCGCTGGCAGAAATGGAAGCATCCACAGGATGGGCGTCCCAATACCGGTTCGCTTCTGTGGCCCGAGGGACACGTGTGTCCGAATGAACGACAGGGCGAGTGTGCGTGCACATCTATGTGTGCCTACAGCAAAGGGCGTTTGCCCCCAACCATTCAGTCGAAAAGTGACTGTATTAAACCAAATTAAATTCGTTAAAGGATCAAATGTGTGCGAGGGCAACGGTGGTGACTAAGAAAACGTCCCTTTCCTAGAGGTGGCAAGACAAATCAGATCATAAAGTTCTGCAAGGCAGATTAATATATATGCAACAAGATGCCATTATGTTGGTGATAAATGTGAAGTTGTTGTTGTTGTTGTTGTTAAGTGCCATCGAGTCGGGTCCGACCCATAGCGACCCTGTACAGGGTTTCCGAGGGTGTAAATCTTTACGGGAGTAGAAAGCCTCATCTTTCTCCCGTGAAGCGGCTGGTAGTTTCGAACCGCTGACCTTAAGGTTCGCAGCCCGATTCGTAACCCCTACGCTGAAGTAAGTGGTAAACAAATGAATAAACAATTTCTGGATTAAGTCGAACCGAAGATCTATGTATTGAGTGGGGTCTAGAATTCATATATGTGGCTTTGGGGCGAGGGCGAGTGATTTATTCACACACAATAAAAGCAAATTAGGAGAAAAACCCTTAGTGTGTTTGAGGAAAACACTTCTTGTTAAGTAGGATGAAAGCTAAGAAATGAGGGATGCTTGGATAGGTTATATTGTGGAAGGCAGAAATCAATCCATTGGTGGACTTGATATTTTATGAGATGGTCAGGGTTGTATTTTAATTAAAAGGAACCCTGTTGTAAAGTGGAACGCTGGTGGTGTAGTGTTATACTTTAAACAGCAAAGCCAGCAGTTTGAATCCACCACCTTCGGTAGAATTAAGATGAAGCTTGTCAGTTCCCATAAAAACAACTCTGTCCTATGGGCTCAGTATGAGTAAGAGTCAACTCGCTGGCAGTAGGTTTGTTTTGTTTACTAGTATAAATAAGGAGCCCTGGTGGCACTGTGGGATAAGCATTGGACTGCTAGCTGCAAGAGCAAAGTCTATGGTTAAAACCAACCAGTGGCCTCCTGAGAGAAAGATGAGGCAATCTGCTTCATTGAAGATTTGTTAAATGCAGTGAAGTCAGTGGTTTTGGAGGAGCTGCTTATGTTGACCTTACAGTTAGCAATCCTACAGCATCATACCAGTAAAGATTTGGTGGTGGTGTGCCATGGAGTCAGTTCCTACTCGTAGCGACCTTGCATAGGGTTTCCGAGCCTGTAAATCTTTAAGGGAGCAGAAAGCCTCAACTTACTTCCACAGAATGACTGGTAGTTTTAAACTGCTGGCTTTGAGGTTATTAGCCCAACTCATAACCACTATGTTACCAGAACGCCTTTGTTCTTGTTGTTGTGTGCCATCAAGTTGATTCCGACCCATAGCAACCCTGTATAGCGGTTCCAGAAATGGCTGGTAAGCTTGAACCTCCTGCCTTTTAGTTCAAACCGACCTTGCAATCCAGCACATTAACCCACAGTGACACACTAGGACTCCACCAGAGCTCCTTTGTTGTTGTTGTTAACTGCTGTCGAGTCGGTTCTGACCCATAGCGACCCTGTACAGGGTTTCCGAGGCTGTAAATCTTTACGGAAGCAGAAATCCTCATCTTTCTCCCGTGGAACGGCTGGTAGTTTTGAACTGCTGACCTTAAAGTTCGCAGCCTGATTCGTAACCACTACGCTACCAGAGCTCAAGCTCCTTTACAGCTTTGGAAATCCTAGAAGCAGTTCTACTCTGTCCTATGGGGTCACTATTAGTCAGAATTGACTACATGACAGTGGATTTGTTTTTTTGTTTTGTTTTGTTTTTAGGTGTTACAGTAGTTAAACACTTGGCTGCTAACAGTGGCTTGAACCCACCAACTGATAACTCATCAGTCAGGGGCCCATTATCCATAAACCCACCACAGGAGAAAGATGTGGCAGTCTGCTTCCATAAATGTTGTGGTTGTTAAGTACTGTCAAATTGGTTCGGACCCACAGTAACCCTGTACAGGGTTTCCAAGGAGCAGCTGGTGGGTATGAATCATCGACTTTGCAGTTCAAACTGACCTTTCAGTCCAGCACAGTATCCTGCAGTGCCACATCAGGACTCCCCATAAAAATTATAGCCTTGGAAACCCTATGGGGCAGTTCTACTCTATTCTATAAGATCATTGTAAGTTGAAATCCACTCCCTGGCAATGAGTTTTGGTACTTTAATTGGATGCCATGTTCCTCTGGCATATGAAAAAGTAGAAGACAGGAGACCAGATGAGAGATATTCTGGACCTGCTTCAGGTTGATGGTACTGGAATGAATGGAAGAGATGTCTTAGATAGATTGGGCAGGAAAGATGACTTATTAGGAAATGAAGTGGGGCGAGGGGAAGGGGGAGGGAAAACTTAAGACTGGATTCCTTCCTGAATGATGTGTGAGTTAGTCACAGAGTGAATGAATCCACAGTGATTGAATTCACAGAATGAATAGCTCTTTGACTTAGAAATGTTGTTGGTTGGTTTTCCCATGATTCTGTTGATTCCCTTATCTTGTATAACTGGAAACTTTTCATCACCAGGAATATTCAAAATGTTTCTCAGACCTGGGTTATATATATAAACCCCAGAGGGTGTGGGTGAATCAGCTGGCACACTTTTATCACAATTCCTGCAAAATACCCATGGGCAAGTCATTAAATCTTCTTAATTTCAGTTTCCTTATCTATAAAACAGATAGACTCATACCTTAGTCATTAGGGAAAATAAAAATTACTAATAAAATTAGCCCATAAAAAGTGCTTTGCAACATAGTCACAGAGGACTGGAGTGGAGAGTGAAGCATCCAGATGATAAGAAGAGAGGACATGTGCATAAGAACACCCACACTTGCAGATAATACCCACTTGACTTGGCTTCAATGACTGGATGATCAGAGCTCAATTAGAAGAAGAAAGAAGAGGAAAAAAAGAATAATCTGATACAATTTTATGAACTTGACCTTCGCCTATGGATGCAATAGCTCAAAAGAGGAAACAAATCTTTACAGCGAGGATCATTCCCACCCCCTCCATACACAGAGTAGACAGGGATGGGCAAGTTGGACACTGGTTACCCAAAATGGTAACCAGTGGGGCTACAAAGGCAAGAAGTGACTGGCTTACAAGCTTTCAAGAGGGAGCCTAGATCCAGAGGGCATGGAGGAAAGTAGAATCTCCACTGAGTAGTATTCAATCTGTCTGGGCGGGGCTAATGAAAGGAGATGCAGATAGGTCTCTTGTGATACAATAGTGAATAATTGTTATAAGGACTGTGAGGGTTGGAAATGTAAAGGTAAATGTTATGTAGCAAAAGTGGGGAGTGATTGACTTTGCGGTCTAGGAGTGGAGGTCCTTGGGACTATCAAGGGAGAAGAGCAGAGAGTGGGACCCTACCCAGAGAAGCAGTGATGCCAGAGATGGAGGTGGAGACAATGACATGGAGAGATGGAGTGGATGGGGACTTTAGACTCA
>NW_006408705.1:3880732-3888786 GCF_000296735.1 Chrysochloris asiatica
AAGATGCTTTATTGACTACGCAACAGCTTTCGATTGTGTGGATCATGATAAGTTATGGACAACATTGCGAAGTATGAGTATTCCGGAACACTTAATTGTGCTCATGAGGAATCTGTACCTGGATCAAGAGGCAATTGTTCGAATAGAACATGGGAAGACTGAATGGTTTAAAATTTAGAAAGTTGTGTAACAGGGTTGTATTCTTTCATCATACATATTCAACCTGTATGCTGGCAACTAATCCAAGAAGCTGGGTTATGTGAAGAAAAATGTGGCATCAGGATTGGAGGAAGACTCATTAACAACCTGCAATTTGCAGATGATACAATCTTGCTTGCTGAAAGTGAAGAGGACTTAAAACATTTACTGATAAAGATCAAAGAGCACAGCCTTCCATATGGATTTCATCTCAATGTAAAGAAAACAAAAATCCTTACCACTGGACCAATAAACAACATTCTTATCACCAGAGAAAAGATTGAAGTTGTCAAGAACTTCATCTTGGATCAACTATCAACACTCATGGAAGCAGCAGTCAAGAAATCAAACGATGTATTGCATTTGGCAAATCTGCTGCACAAAACCTTTTTAAAGTGTTAAAGAACAAAGATGTCAGCTTGAGGACTAGGGTGCGCCTGACCCAAGCCATGGTATTTTCAATAACCTCATATGCATGCGAAAGCTGGACAGTAAATAAGGAAGACCGTAGAAGAATTGATGCATTTGAGTTATAGTGTTGGAGGAAAATATTGAAAGTACCATGGGCTGCCAAAAGATCCAACAGATCTGTTTTGGAAGAAGTGTAGCCAGAGTGCTCCTTAGAGGCCAAGATGGCCAAACTTCATCTCTCATACTTTGGACATGTTGTCAGGAGGGAGCAGCCGCTGGAGAAGGATATCATGATTGGTAAGGTGGAGGGTCAGAGAAAAAGAGGAAGAAACCCAACAAGATGGACTGGCCAAGTAGCAGCATCGATGGACTCAAGCGTGGCAACAATAGTGAGGTTGGCCCAGGATGGGGCAGTGTTTCGTTCTGCTGTGCATAAGGTCGCTATGAGTCGGCACTGACTCGATGGCACCTAACAACAACAACAACAACAACATGGAAACACAGAAAAGGAAATGCCTAATTTCCTGAAGAAGTCAGAAGAGGCTTTTTCAACAAGGCATTCTTGGGTAGTAAGGGATCATAGAGAAAAGAGTATCAAAGAAGGTATGTTTCAGGAACATCAAGTACCATACTTTGGTAAGGCATCCCTTTGATAAGAAAGTAGCAGGAAATGAGGCAGAAATTATGGACAAGGACCAAACCTGAAAAGTTTTGAAAGGAGTTTGGACTTTTTCCTGAAAGTTTTGGAGTCTAAGCAAACGATTTCTCTGTCAGCTTCACATCTTTTGAAAGATCATTCTGTCAGTAGTGTGGGAGATGGACTGGAAACTGGAAAAAACAAGAGCTGTTCAGGTGAGGTGAAGTACTTATTGGACCAGAATATCCAGAGTAGGGATAGGGTATGTATACTTATGACTATGCAAGTGATTCTGATATATACCTCATCCTCCCTCAAGGACCACTTCCAAACAAACAAATTGGATGCAGTTTATTAATTGGTGGAAAGTAGATAATGGATTTAAGAACTATGAAGGAAACCACCATAGAGTTGAGGGATTGAATCTTGGGAGTGTTATGAATTGAATTGTGTTTACCAAAATATGCATTGAAATCCTAACCCCTGTACTTAAAAATATGACCTTGTTTGGAAATAAGGGCTTTCTTTTGTTATGTTTATGCAGCAATTCCAGGGTGGGGTGTGTCCTAAATCTACTCTATTCTGAGTTATAAAGCCAGCAGGATAGATACAGAGACACACACAGAGGGCTGATACCATACGAAGACACACATAGCACAAGCATCTACAAGCCCAGAGATGCCAATGATTGTTGGCAACTACTAGAATGGAAATAGACAAAGACCTCCTTTAGAACCATGCCCTGAATTCAAATATTTAGTTCCTAAACTATGAGCAAATTCATTTCTGTTTTTTAAGGACCCCCTCCACCCCACTCACCCCACACAAAAAGAATCTTTTGTTAATCAGCATTAGATAACTAAGATAGGGAGCAAGAGATGAGAGGATGGAGTCAAGGGATAATTTGGGTGTCTGGTGGTGGATGATGGTACCAAATAGGGAAAACAGGTGAAGGTGCCACTTTCAGGGGAAGATACTGAATTAAGTTGAACATGTAAGTATGATGTGCCCTTGAGAAATCTAGGTGGAGACACTTCCTAAGTAATTGAAACTAGGAACCTGGAGTTCATAGCAAGGTCAGGACCAAAGATTTGAGAGTTCTGTGGTTGAAACCATGAGGTCATCCACAAAAAGTGCTAAGAATGAAATTCCTGTGAAACACCTACTTTTAAGGAGTTAGCAGAAGAGGAAAGCTGCTTTATAAAATGTAATTTTATCTTATCCTGCTACAAAAAGATAGTTGTCAAACAATTGCCTCCTAATTTCTTCAAATGCCTGGGGATTTTGTGATTGCTGATTAGTAATCATGTGCAAGGCCAAATGATTAGCAACCTGATCAAAAGTGAAGGAATCTGAATTTCTGGTGTCGTAATGCTAGATGATGCACTGGACCCCAACTTTGGTTTGAACCACAAGCTTGACTGTTCAAACCCACCAGCTGCTCCTCGGAAACCCTAGACAGGAATGCTATGAGTCAGGACTGACTAGATGGGACCTATCAACTACAAAGTAAAGGATGTTGTGGGTTAAGTGTTGGGCTGCTCACCTAAAGATCAGTCGTTCAAAGATGAAGTTGTCCGCTCCCATAAAGATTTACAGTCTTAGAAACCCTAAGGAGCAGATCTACTCTGTTCTAAAGGGTTGCTAGGTGTCAGAATCTACTCAATGGCAATGAATTTGGTTTGACTGAATTGACACAATGGCAGCACCATTGGGTTCAAACATAACAACAATTGTGAGGATCCTGTTGTGTTTTGTTATGTTATGAATAGGATCGCTGTGAGTCCTCAAGGCATCTAACAGCAACAACAACAACAAACTGTTATCAGGTGATCTTATTAAGGGGAAAGGCAGGGCTCAATCATACATGTTATGTTTAGCCAATGATTGATCTATATTTCTCCCACCTCTTCTCTTTATAAGCCCCTTTGTACCATAGCTTCTTGGAACCATCGGGTTTTTCTGGAATCAAAATGACTTGTCTAAATGCACGCAGGGTTTTGGTGTGGAGTTTAGGAAAGGTTGGCGGTTCAAACCCACCAGCTGCTTCCTCAAAATCCTCATAGCAATCATATACAGGGTTGCTATAAGTTGGAACTGACTCACTGGCACTTAATAACAACAACAACAAAAGCATATAAAATAATTACTCAGAATAAACCTTTATGTTCAACTTTTGGTAAATTTTTATTGTTTTTAACAGTTGTAACATCAAAGTCCAAGTATTTCATGATTTCATTCATGGAAGTTTGTGTCTAATGATGTCAAATGGAATAACTAATATTTCCTGCTTCCTATCTAAGGACAAAACATTCTTTGGGATTGTATTGTTGTTGTCAAGTTGGTACCAACTTATAGTGACATTATGCGTAATAGAAGGAAGCAATGCCCGGTCCTCTGCCAATCATTGCTATGCTTAAGCCCATTGCTGCTGCCAGTGTCAATTAATATTGTTGGGGGTCTTCCTCTTTTTTGCTGACCCTCCACTTTACCAAGAATGATGTCCTCCAGGGACTTGTCCTTTCTAATAATATAGCTGAAGAATGAGAAACCAAGTCTGGCCTTCCTGGCTTCTAAGGAGCATTCTGGCTGTACTTCTCCCAACATAGATTTGGTTTATTCTTTTGGCAGTCCATGGTACTTTTAATATTCTCCTGCAATCCCATTAACTCAATTCTTCTATGGTCTTTATTCATTGTCCAACTTTCACATGCATATGAGGTTATTGAAAATACCATGGTTTGGGCTAGGCACATCTTAGTCTTCAAATGGACATCTTTGGATTGTATTAGAGCTTTTATTTTCTAAGTACTTGGTTTATAATTTACTACTTATCTGTCAGTTTGCCCTATTGTGGTGTCTTGTGTGTTGCTATAATGGTGGAAGCTATGCCACCAGAGTACATGTATGGTGGACAATGAGCTTGGTGGCTCTGTAGAATAAGCATTGACCTGTGAACCACAAGGATGGCAGTCCAAGCCTCCAGCTGTTCATGGGGAGAAAATACGTTTTCTATTCCCACAAGATTTACAATACAACACTGTTAAATGTCAGAACTGACACAATGCCACTAACAACAACAACAGGTCACAATGGGAGCCCTAAGTCCATTTTGAGCCTGGGCATAAATTCAGTCTCCATTGAGTTCATTCTGACTATTAGCTGACATTGTAAAATATTTTACTCTCAGGCAAAATGTCTTTGAAAGTAGATTACTATTCCCCTAGCCAGCTTTGGGAGGTGAAGTTTCTCCCTTAGGGAAATGCCTGGACCTGCCCTTAATAAAAAATTGGGATGCCAGGACTGAACATTTTGAGCCTGTGACTAAGATGATCAGAGGCCCCCAAACCATGTAAATGTTACTAATTGGCAGCAGTGTACATACATATCCCCATCATGGTCTCTTTCCTGCCTCTGTAGTCCCTCTTTTGACTGTGAGGAATTGATCTGCCACCAATAATGATTTTGTGATGAGTTTCTTTTCTTTACCATCTTCTATAATAGGCCTGGAAATTCAAAGTCATCAGTGACTTCTCCTGAGAAAGATGAGGTTGTATGCTCCCATAAAGATTTATTGTCTCAGAAATCCTACATAGGGGCATTATGAGTCAGAATCCACTTGATGGCAGTGGGTTTAGTGGGTATAATACCCACATGGATATTAACCCTGTTAACACCATTACCAGGGTTAAGTTTCTATTAACCCTGTTAACACCATTATAGGAGCTCTGGTAGCATAGCGGGTATGAATCAGGCTGTGAACTGCAAGGTCAGCAGTTCGAAACTACCAGCTGTTCTGCAGGAGAAAGATGAGGCGTTCTGCTCCAGTAAAGATTTACAGCCTCGGAAACCCTGTACAGGGTCGCTATGAGTCGGAACAGACTCCACGGCACACAGCCAACCAACACCATTATGGTCTCATGTTGATGGTCTTCCTCATCTTGATGCTTTGTCTTTGTTTTCTCTTTGTCCTGCATGTTGTTGTTGTTAGGTCAGTTCCAACGCATAGTGACCTTATGCCTAACAGAAGGAAACACTGCCCAGTCCTGTGCCATTCTCACAATTGTTGTTAAGCTTGAGTCCATTGCTGCTGTCACTGTGTCAATCTATCGCATTGGGGGGTCTAACTCTTTTTCACTGACCCTCCACTTCCTTGGTATAGCATGATGTCATTCTCCAGGGACTGGCCCCTTCTGATAATGTGTCCAAAATATGAGAGATTTAGTCTTGCCATCCGGGCTTCTAAAGAGCATTCTGGCAGTACTTCTTACAATGCACATTTGTTCGTTCTTCTAGTAGTTGACAACTTCAATCTTTTCTTTATTTATCATAACGTTATTTACTAGTCCAGTGGTGAGGACTGTTTCCTTTAGATTGAGATGCTACCCATACTGAAGGCTGTGGGCCTTGATCTTCAGTAAATCCTCATGCTTAGTTCTTTAGAACTCCAGATCTAGCCCCTCCCAGGGGCTGGTGTTCTCCTTTGCCCTCAGGGAAAGGTTGTCCTTGACACTGGATAAAACCAGTTGGCCTGTAAAACATCTCACAAGGAAGTAAAACAAAAAATTCTTAGGAGTAATTTGTTTACAGTAAACAGACTGTAAAACGGGTGAGGTCTTATAATCAATGTTTTTAAATTCCAAGAGGCTCTCTAGGCTCTCTGTCTCAGGGAGGTAAAGACCACATGAGGCCCTTCGTAGCTGCTCAGGGGCTTTTTCTATAAGCACTAGACCATAAGGTCACTTTGAATCACAAGGTCGAAAGTTCTCAAAGACACTTAACAACAACAACGTCAATAATAGGGCTATGGAAGATGTGCAGTCAGAATGCTTCTTAGAAGCCAGGATGGCCAGACTTCATCTCGCTTACTTCATACATATTATCATGAGGGACCAGTCCCTGGAGAAGGACATCATGCTTGGTAAAGTGGAGGGTCAGTGAAAAAGAGGAAGACTCCCAATAAGATGGATTGGCACAGTTGCAGCAGCAATGAGCTCAAGCGTAGCAATGATTGTGAGGTTGGCGCAGGACCAAGCAATGTTTTGTTTGGTCATGTCCTTCTTCAGGCGCTGGCCCTTTCTAAGCATGTCCGAAGTAAAAGAGATGAAATCTGATCATCCTCACTTTTAAGGAGTATTCTGACTATACTTCTTCTGAGGTAGATTTGTTTGCTCTTCTGGCAGTCCATGGTATTTTCAGTATTCTTCACCAATTCCATAATTCCAAAGCATCTTCTTCTCAGGTCTTCCTTAATCATTGTCCAACTTTCACATGCAGAGAAGGAGATAGAAAACACCATGAGTTGGGTCAAGGGCAAGTTAGCCCTCAAAATTGCATCTTTACTGTTTTGTAAGGAAAGAAACTTTCTTGACCAAACTTTAGCCTGGCTTTGGGATTCATCTAAAAACACCTAGGCCTTAGCTTATCAAACACGTGACTAGGCCCAGCGGCCAAGAAATTTTAGAGAAAAACAGTTAGGTCAGGCCGCCCTCAGAATCACTGGAATTTCCCCAGTTTCCCCTCATATGCAATCAATCACCACAATAGCAAAAGCCAATCCGTTTATACGCACTGCAGCTGATGATGCACTGCAGCTGATAAAATCCTATAAAAGGGAGGGAAACTAACAAGCCAGGGGTGTCTTCACCTCCCTGCGGAGAGACTTTATGAAGGTAGACCCCAGCGCGTTGGAAAAATAAACCTCTTGCTATTGCATCGAACTCGAGTCCTGTTGATCTTTTTAGGGGTCTCTCACCAGGATAGGGTCCGTTTTTTGGGCCTTACAGTTTAACATTTTAAAGAGGTTGTGTGAAGCAGGTTTGTTTAATGCCATACATCGTTTGATTTCTTGACTGTTGCTTCTGTGAATATTGGTTGTGGATCCAAGCAAAATTAAGTCTTAGACAACTTTAATCTTTTCCCCATTTACTATGAAGTTATTTATTGGTCCATTTCTGAGCCATTTTCAGAGTGTCTTCTGACATCTACTTTGGTGTTTTGTTTCTTTTTAATGACACTTTGCTTTCTTCCTATGTGATATACTTTATGTTTTCTCACAACTCCTTTGATCTGTAGTTATTGGTGTCCAAGGTATCAAATTTCTTCTTGAGAGGGTCTTTAAAATCAGGTGGGATATACTTAAGGTCATATTTTGACTCACCTAGATTTGTTTTAATTTTCTTCAGCAAGTCTGAATTTGCATGTGCACAATTAATGGTCTGTTCCATAATTGGTCACTTTTTGGCTGATGATATTGAGCTTTTCCATCATCTTTTCCCACAGATGTAGTCAATGTGATACCTGTGTATCCCATCTGATGAGGTCCCATTTGCAATGAATAAGTCATTGGTCTTGCAAAATTCTATCATAGATCTCCAGCATAATTTCTGTCACTAAGACTGTATTTTCTAACTACAGATCTTTCCTCTTTTTTTGAAATTTTACGTTCAAATCACCAATACTTATGAATACATTTTGATTGAATATTTAATCACTTTCAGGCTGAAGAAGTCAGTAGAATTCTTCAATTTCTTTGTCATTGTTTTTAGTGATTGGGGCAGATAATTGAATAATAGTGATATTAATTGATCTTCCTAGTAAGCTATGGATATTATCATATAACAAATAGCATTATACTTTAAGATAGATCTTGAAATGTTCTTTTTAATGATGAATGTGACACCATTCCTCTTCAAGAAAGACATTGCAATGCTCTTTTCAATATTGACTGGAACATCATTCTTTTTAAATGTCATTCCCAGCATAGTAACCTATATGATTGTCTAATTCAAAATGGCCAATACCAGTC
>NW_006408705.1:3892576-3900433 GCF_000296735.1 Chrysochloris asiatica
ATGATTTCCACATTCAGTTGGGTCACCTCTCTTTGGAATGGGCACAAATATGGATCTCTTCCAATCAATTGGCCAGATAGTTGTCTTCCAAATTTCTTGGTATAGATGAGTGAGTGCCTCCTGTGCTGCCTCACTTTCTTGAAAGATTTCCATTTTTAGTCCATCAATTCCTGGTGCCTTGTTCTTTGCCAATTCCTTTAATGCACCTTGGACTTCCTCCTTCAGTATCATGGGTGACCCTACTGGTATTTAAAATACCTGTGGCATAGCTTCCAGAATCACAGCAACTCACAAGCCATCACAGTACAACAAACTGACAGACGAGTGGTGGAAATGTAACTTACCGTATATAATGTACCTGATCTTTGTAAAGGACAGAATGCTTTTGAGAAATTATTTTCTCTATCCTCCATACCTCTGGCTTTCTGCTAATAAAACTTGGATTGGGTCTCTCCCCATCTCTGCGATTGACTATAGTGGCAGGTGGCACTTCCTCGTTTCGGTTTGACAACATTCTCATTTTGAGTTGTGCCCCCTTAGCAAGTGAAGGTCCCGAAAAATTTGCTCAAACCATGTCATTGAAGTGATTTTACTTTATTCCACCATATTTTGAGTGCTTTCTAACCTGAGAGGTTCATCGTCCGACACTGTCTCTGACAATGTACTGCTGCTATTCATAAGGTTTTTAGTGGCTAACCTTTCACAAGTGGTCAGCATCTCTTCTTTCTAGTCTGTCTAAATCTAGAAGCTTCATTAAAACCTATCCACCATGGGTGACCCTGCTGATATTTAGAATACCGGTAGCATATTTTCTAACATCACAGGAACATAGAAGCCACCACAGCATGACAAACTGACAATATGCAAGTTGGATATATGGGTCTTTCACATAGTTTTGTCATCTTGTTCAGTCTTCAAAATTTATGCTGAGGCAGCAGTACAGAGAAACACAGTGGTGGGCTTCCTGGCCCACAGACTAAGTGAGGTTGAATGAGTTTGGACCGGCTTGCAGAATGGGGTGTTTTTTAAGCATTTATCCACAGGACTAAAGGGGCTTTCAATTATTTGCCTGAGCAGGGCAGAGGCCAAGGTGCCATGTTGCTTACAGGCTGAGAAGAATAAAGGCGTTTCTGCATTATGACTGAGAAGAGGCAGTCCTGACTTGTATCTTGGCTTGCTTTTGATCCTGAATTGTAGTGTATTCATTTCCCTAACATACCTCATATTCATAAGTTGTTGTTGTTAAGTGCTGTTGAGTCAGTGCTGACTCTTAGCAACCCTGTTAGTGTTTTCAATGAGCAGCTGGTGGGTTTGAACCTCTGAACTTGTGGTTTGCAGTTCAGTGCTTATCCTACAGCACCAAACCAAGAGTATTGTCTGTTAATTCTGTGTGGCTACTGCGATGGATTATTAAATGTAACAAAGAAATAGAGTGCTGTGGGGGATGTGCCTCAGCATAAATTTTGAAGACTGAACAAGATGACAAATTAAAGCAGAATTTTGGAGTAATCGGCCTTGGGCTGATTTTAAGTTTGATTTGTTTTCCCTCTTTAGAAGTCAGAGGAGTTCAGGCATGGTCTCCATGCCATTTTCACAAAACTGTATTTTTTTTTCATCTATTTAATGGGAATTACCACATCTATCTCATAAAATTATTTTGATTCGATAGATGAGATCACGGGAATACTTATAGCTATTGAACCTAGCTCATAGTAGATGCTCAATAAATATTAGTCCCTCTTGGATATTTTCTCATACTTTTACATCATCTCATGTTGTATGTTTAATTTGTCTCACTTTTATGTTTATGTGAATCTGTTTTTAGATTGTAAATTCCTTATCTACTTTTATCTGTCTTCCCATTGTGGTGGCCAGACCAAATATTCTAAAATACTGTTGTTGTTGTTAAGTGCCATCGAGTTGATTCTGACCCATAGTGACCCTGTGTACAGTTTCCAAGGAGAAGTTGGTGAACTTGAACCACTGATCTTGCAGTTCAAATGATTTTGCAGTCTAACGCATTAGCCCACAGCGTCACACCAGGACTCCTCTAAAATACTACTATCAGTTATATTACACTTCTGTTCTAGGTGGGGAAAGATCCTATATTCAAACATATTCTATAGAGACTTCTCTATTAAACAGGATAAAGACAATCATCCAGATGAGAGAAGCCATCAGCATGAGGCTGAAATAGAGTCCAGTGAACTCATGGCCTTGGGTCTAATAATAATGATGAAAAAGAGGAAACCATCACACAATCATGAATGGTGGCAGATCAATTCATCACTATCATAGGTAGAACTACAAAAGTAAGGAAGAACCATGATTCAAAAACACACACAAGTACAGATTCAAAAACTTTACAGGATTGGTTCTGGGGCTTTGACCACCTAACTATGTGGTGATTGGAATATGACTTATGACCATACGGCCCTGAGTCAAACCCACCAGGACCCCAACTTTCAGATAACAAGCAGTTATCTTTGGTAAATCATTAAGAACATGCTCAATCAAGTTTCCCGATTCTCTCTGCAAACCTGAGGGCAAAACTGCCACATTGCTGGTATATAGGAAGAAATTAAATGAAGTCCGAACTTATGTCAAGATTCAAAATGAAATTAGGGCTACCATTGTAAACTGCAGCCTTACACAAACCAAGTGCTTTAGAATTTAAACTCTTACAACACAACACTTCTGCTGAAGGAGCTCAGGTAGCAGCGTCCCTATGAGTCAGAACCAACTATGAGTGAGAACTGATACCAATACCACAGCTCGTAACTACCACCAGGGTCATCCAGGATGGATGGATTTCAATGTAGCTTCCAGACTAAGACAGACAAGACAGAAGGAGAGGCAGACCACTTTTAAATGGTTGTTGTTAGGTGCCATCACTGAAAATCTTATGAATTGCAATGTTCTACTGCTATTCAGGTTGCAGGGCACTCAAAAAATGACTATGGAAAAACGAGCTCCTCAAAGTAAAGTCGACCATAATTAACTTTAATGGAGCAAAGCCTCCAGTGCCTTTATTGTTGTGCTGATGGGGTACAATTCAAAATGAGATGAAACAGTTGCAAACCTCCATTAATAATCAGAACAAGGAAAGTATGGTGTACGAGTCTAGGAATGTTGGTAGTTGTAAAAAATGAAATGGGATACATAAAGATCGATATCCTAGACATTGTTGTTAGGTGCCATTGAGTCATTTCCAACCCATAGAGATCCTATGTGCAACAGAACGAAATACCACCCGGTCCTGAGCCACCCTCACAATTACTGCTATGCTTGAGTCAGTTACTGCTATGCTTGAGTCCATTCTGTTGCCCCTGTACCAATCATCTAGTTGGGGATCTCCCTCTTTTTTTGCTGACCTTCCACTTTACTGATCATGATGTCTTCTACAGGAACTGGCTCCTCCTGAATAGTATGTCTGAAGTATAAGAGACTAAGTATGGTCATCTTGGATTCTAAGGAGCATTCTGATTGGACTTCTTTCAACACAGATTTGTTTGGTCTTTTGTACCTTTAATATTCTTTTCCAACACTGTGACATAAATGTATCAATTCTTATTCATTGTCCAACTTTCACAAGCATTTTGAGGTTATTGAACTACCATGGCTTGAGTCAGGCTCACTTTAGTCCTTAAACTGACATCTTTGCTCTTGACCACTTTAAAAAGGAATTGTGCAGCAGATTTGCCTAATGCAATATATTGTTTGATATCTTGACTGCTGCTTCCATAGCACTGATTGTGGATCTAAGCAAAGTGAGGTCTTTGGCCACTTCAATCTTTTCTCCATTTATCATGATGCTATTTATAGGTCCAGTGGTGAGGATTTTTGTTTTCTTTATAGTCATAAATAATGTTTTAAGTCCTTTCAGACTTAAAGCATGATTGTATCATTGGCATATTGCAGGTTGTTAATTAGTCTTCCTCCAATCCTGATGCCATGTTTTTCTTAATATAATCCAATTTCTCGGATTATTTGCTCAGTATACAGATTGAAAAAGTATGGTGAAAGAATACAACTCATGTGCATACCTTTCCTAATTTTAAACCACTTAGTGTCCCGTTGTTGTGTTCCAACAACTGTCACTTGGGCTATGTACAGGTTCCTCATAAACATAATAAGTTTTCTGGAATATTCTTTTTTTGCAATGTTATCCATATCTTATCATGATCCACACAGTCCAAAGTCTTTGCATAGTCAATAAAGTACAAGTAAACATCTTTCTGGTAGTCTCTGCTTTCATCCAAGATCCATCTGACGTCAGCAATGATACCCCTTGTTCCAGGTGCTCGTCTGAATCTGGCTTGAGCCTCTAGCAGTTCCTTGTCAGTGTACTGTTGCAGGTGTTTTGAATTTTCTTTTAAAAAATTTTACTTCATTGTGATATTAATGATACTGTTTTATGACTTATGCATTTGGTTCAGTCAATTCCTTCTGTAATGAGCAGAAATATGGATCTCTTCCAATCAGTTGGCCAGGTAGCTGTCTTCCAAATTTCTTGGCACAGATGAGTGAGTACCTCAGTGCTGTATCAGTTTGTTGAAAAATTTCAATTTGTGTTCTATCAATTTCAGGAGGCTTTGAGGTTACCTGGTAATTTATTTAATTTTTCCCTGCTTAAAACAATCTGTTTTATCTTGATATTTACTTGACATCATTGCCATTTGGAAGTTCTAAATCTACACTGTTCCCTCTTTTTGCTTTGTAGTAGACTTCGTTATACATTGATATCAGCTTTGTAGGTTTATTTTATTTTAAATACTTCTATATCTGTATTGAGGTCTGGGTGGTGGTGTCATACATGGTGATTTCAGGTTACTGTCTGCTGTTGGTTCTCAGTCCAAAGAGCAGATCGTAAGTTTTACTTTCAACAATTCATATGCTTTGCTTAATTACATGGGTGCAATTTCCTCCACAGTTAACAGTGTTTACATCTATTCATGTTAACTGTTGCATTCTTCCTTGTGTCTCTTGCTACCTTTATCTTTCCTCTGCTATCTTTCCTAGGCTGTATATCTCCTGCCTTCTCACCCATGTTAACATGTGTCTACCCTCTAAACAATGAATAATTTCTCCTCCCCCTCCCTCTGCACAATAACCATCACAACTTGTTTCTTTCATCAAGAAAACATTTTTGTTTTTAAAACTTTTTACATCAGTAGTCTCATTTGTCCTTTTGTGATCGACTAATTTCACTCATCATAATGTCATACAGGTTCTACTATGTTGTGAGGTGTTTCACAGATTCAACATTTTTTAGTATTACATTGGGTGTATGTACCATAGTTTGTTTAACCATTCTTCTGTTGATGGACATTTAGTCTGTCTCTTATCTTTTTGATATGTCTCTTGTAGATAATGTATTGAAGGATGCTATTTTCTTATTCATTCTGCTGTTTATGTCTCTTGACTGCATTTAATCCATTTGCATTCAGTGTAATTATCAATAAGTATGAACTAACTGTTGTCATTTTTCTGCAAGTTTTTTTGTGGTGCTGCTGGATTCTTTGTTCCATATTCTTTTCTATGCTGAGTTCATTTTGTTTGTGGGTTTTCTTTTCATTTTCATTTCTGTTGTGTTAATGTTTCCTAAGTGTTTCTGATTTTTATTTTGATGTGCAGGCATATAATTTTTCTTTGAGTTTACCCTGTAGTTTATTAATTTTTTTCCCTGCTTAAAGCAATCTATTTTGTCTTGAAATCTACTAGACTTCCTTGCTATTTGAAAGTTCTGTATCAACACTATTTCCTTTTGTTTGCTTTGTAGTTGACTTCATTATGCATTGATAGCTCTGGTTCCCTATTTTTAATTTTGTAGGTTTGTTTCACTTTAAATACTTCTATATCTGGATTGAGTTCTGGGTGATGTTGTCATCAATGGTAATCTCAGGTTACTGTCTGTCTGCTGTTGTTTCTCAGTCCAAGGAACACCCTTTAGAATATTTTGCAAACTTGGTCTGGTCATTACAAATTGCTCTGGTTTCTGTTTATCAGGAAATGTCCTAATTTTGCCACAGTATTTGAGGGACAGCTTTACTGGGTATATCATTCTTGGGTGACATTTTTTTCCCTTCAGAGTTTTGTATATGTTACTCCATTGCCTTCTTGCCGGTATGGTTCCTGCTGAGAAATCCAAGCTTAGTCTTATTTGTTCTTCTTTGTAGGTAGCTTTTCATTTTCCCCAAGCTGCTGTCAGGATTCTTTCTTTGTCTTTGATTTTGGAAAGTTTGCTTATGATATGTCTTAGTTGTTTTCTTTGGGATCAATCCTGTTTGTGGCTCATTCAACTTCTTGTATGTGTTTCTCTTCTCATCTTTCATAATGTTAGGGAACTTTTTGCTAACAACTCTTTGACAATTTTCTCTGTTTTTGTCTCTTCCTGTTCTGGAATTCTGATCACCTATAAGTTGTTTCTCTTCAATGCACTGTTTACAAGATGTATAACTTCTCATCATAAGTTATATGATGCCCCATATAACTCTTAAGATTTCTATGCATTTTTTTTTCATTCTTTTTTTTATGATTGTTCTAGCATACTAGTACTGAGAGATTTAGCTTCAAGCTCACTAATTTGGGCTTCCATTGCTCACATGTATTCCTTTATCCTTTCAATATAGTGTCCATTTCTAAGATCTCAATATTAATCTTATGGATTTCTAATTGTAGATTTTGTATTGTTTCAAAATTTGCATTTATTTTGCCAGCTTTTGTAGTATTTTCCTGAATTCTTCTAAAGTGTTTATTGTTTTGCTTGCTTTCCTCAATCTTTATGTCAGTCCTTTGAAGATACCTTATTATCATTCTTTTGAATTCTCTTTTCAGTTAGATCTATTACCTTTTCTTCTTCAGAAATGTTTTCTTGGTCATTTGTTTGAGTCATTCTCTCTTGTTTCTTCATGTGAGCTAAAATTGTCTGTTGTCTCAGGGCAATTGTGGGGTTGTTGTATTTGTAAAAACAAACTAGGCAGTTTTTGGACCTGGAGGGGTGAAATCTCTGGGGGCTGCTGTAATTTGAGGAGCTCAAAAGGTGGTTGTGGAAGACATGTAGCAGCAAAGCCCTGGCCCTAGAAGGAGTTCCTGTTGGCCTCATTGTTACATATATTCAGGACACTCAATCCAGAAAAGTTGTTTGTAGGGGTCCTTGATGGGTGGGGGGGTACGGGTAGAACATGATTGGCTAAATGCTGATCTGGTGGCTCTGAGAGTTTTGTGGGTCTGGGGCCGAGCCCACTTGAATCCAGACACAAAAACAGCACACCAAGGTGGCACAGCTGGCCTCCACTTCACACTGGCATGGCTCCCTACCACACAGCTCTGAACTCCCAGAGAGCAGGGTTTGCACTGGGCATGCATGATGGTGGCACCTGGCCACACTTCTGGTCATCAAGGGAGCAGGGGAAAAAGAAGAATTGCACCTTTTCCATTGCCCATACGAATCTGCTCTGCCAGGCCTCTCTCTGCTGACAAAGCTGCTCACAAGATGGTTGAGCTGCGTCTGGCCAGCAGTTCACCAGTCAGTCTCTCTCTCTTGCCATTCCTACACTGCTCTCTTCCCAGCAAGCACTCCATCCATCTCTCTAATCATTCTTCTGAAGTTCAGGGTGCCAGAATTAGTGCACTTAACAATAACAGCATAGGAATCCTGGTGTGGTGCTGTAGGATAAGCACTGGACTGTTAACTGCAAGGTCAGTGGTCCAAACCTACCAGCTGCTTCTTGGAAACCCTATACAGGGTCACTGTGAGTTGGAAGTGACTAGATAAGTTTTAATAACAATAACAATGAGAAAAATACTGAATGATGCAGAAAGCATCAAAGAAGTTCGAAGGAATATACGGAATGA
>NW_006408705.1:3905281-3908190 GCF_000296735.1 Chrysochloris asiatica
CAAGATATCATTTTTTAAAATGTTTTATTGTGAATTATGTGATAGTTTACATGGGAGAACATTAGTTTTACATTCATCCTATAGTATATCATTTCATTTCTATGGTTACAATCCCCTCCATGCATTATCAACCATCCAAAGGGTATACACTACAAGCATGCCCCCCGGTCATAAGCACACAGCCCCTCTCCCTCTCTGTATCAAAGATATCATTTTGAGGGCAAAGGTGGGCCTGACCTGAGCCTTCTTATTTTTCATTGCCTTAGGGTAGTGGTTATGAATCAGGCTGTCAACCTCAAGGTCAGCAGTTCAAAACTACTAGCTATTCTGCAAGAGAAAGATGAGACTTTCTGCTCCTAGAAAAGTTTACAGCCTTGGAAACCCTATTCAGGGTCACTATGAGTTGGAACTGACTCCATGGCACACCACCACCACCACTATGTGCATGTGAAAATTGGACAATGAATAAGGGTAATTGTAGAAGAGTCACTGTATTTGAATTATGGTGTTGTAGAAGATTATTAAAAATACCATTTACTTCTAGAAGAACAAACAAATCTGTTTTAGAAAAAGCACAGCAAGAATGTTTCTTAGAAGCTAGGATGGTGAGACCAGACCGTCTTACTTTGGGCATGTTACCGTGAGAGATCAGTCCCTGGAGAAGGACATCATGCTTCATCAATGGGAGTGACAGCAAGAAACAGGAAGACACCACATCCACACCTTGACACACAGTGTGGATCGACACCATGGCTTCAAGTTTGGGCTCAGATGTAACAATTGTGAGGATGGCACAGGACCAGGTAGTGTTTCGTTCTCTTGGGCCTAGGGTCACTATGAGTTGGAACAGACTTAATGGCATCTAACAACAAAATCCTTATAACACTATTATATTTATTTTAAACACAATTGCTTTAATCATAAATCTTGGAGTAAAATATGTATGACTAAAAGACGTGCTATACTTACTGTGTAACTTCAGAGAATTTCCTGGCATGTTGTTGAGGATCAAACCCTTGGGGTGGGCCTGATTTCAGTTAGTGCTGGTTACTGGAAATGAGGTAGATTTAAGTTGAATTCCAGACATAACATGTATAAGCTTCATGAATTTGGGCAAGTTTTTTTAACCATTTGAATTTCAATTTCCTCAACTATAAAATGTTGATGACAATGCCTGTCTTAGATTGACATTATGCATTTCCTCTTTCTTGAGTAACAGTTTCTGAGTTTTAATAGGTCACAGTGCACCTATGATTAAAAGATTACACTTTTTGTTTCCTTTGCAAGGTGGGTTGATAATGACTAAATTCTGGTGAACAACCACAATAGGAAGTATAACTTTGTACTTCTGAGAAGTTCCCTTAAAAAAAAAGTGTGTGCATTCTCTTTCTACTTTGCCATGATATTTCCTTGAATATAAATGTGCTGTCTGGAACTCTGGAGTTCCAATTTGAAATATGGGAATGACGACTGCATCTTATGAATGGTGAAGCAGAGTGCAATGTCACTGTATTCACGAGCTTATAGTAAAGACTGGAGCAGAGCCTAGGTCAAACAATTCTAATGGTGTGTTCAGCAGACATTTATTTCTTATAGAATAAACAGCATAGGGATAAGTAGAATAACACACATCATCATCAACCTAGGTTCCTGAAGTTCGATCCGATGCCAGCATGTCCCAGATCAAATCTTGGGAAGTAGAAGCCTGAATTCTTCTCTCCTGGGATTAAATTCTTGCCATACAGTCATGTCTATGTACCAAACATAGATAGGAGAAGGGGCAATGAAAGGGTAAACTGTAGTGATAGAAGTAGGAGGCCCACTGCAGACAATGGACATCACTTGTTCAGAGTGGGCTAGTTTTACTGGTGTCACGGGCATTTCTTCCCCCTGTACCTCACTAAGATAGAATTCTGGGTTTCTTTGGTGGTTTCTTCATCCTATCTGTATGTACTTTGCATTATGTCCATTAGTAGTTATTTCCATGAATAACTAGGTAGACAGTGAGGGACATGTATACTATAGCATACCTGTGCATCCAGCAGTTAGGTAGTTGCAGTAACTGCACCAAGCAAGGCAAAATGGGCAGATCACATCTTAACTGCTAACAGCCTGGTAAAGATCTATGTGAATCCAATTTCTACCCAGAAGTAGATCCGGTCCTCACCTTCCCACATCTCTTTATTTATTACCTGCTGCTCCAAGCAGCACCATCTTTCACCTTCAACCACCCGAGACTGGGTCAAGGGGCACCCGCCTCAAGCAAAAGGGTCTATATGACTCCTGAACTTCAGATAGCTGGCCTTCTTTCATTCCTGGCCACCCATGTGCAGGTCAGTGGGCATCAGCTGCAAGTTCAGAAATCCACATGATTTCTCCACTTCAGGACAGTTGACCTCTTCTCTGATCCTAGCCACCCTGAGTTAGACACACAGGTTAAAAGGATGCAGTCCTTCAGACTGCCAGTTATATAGATGCTTGTCCTTGCTGACTCTCACTGCCCTCCTCCTGCCCTGTGGGTTAATTAATTCCTTGAAACTATTCACAGAATCTGTGGCAAGTGCTATAGTTTCAATTACTCATTTATTATAACCAGAAGGAAACAAATGAAGACATGCACAGAATAAGGTCTGTGAGAGGTGAAACTTCGATTGTCTTTAGGGACATTACACCATATTCTTGAGAGCACACACTTATACCAATCCAGTAAGCCTCTGAACATTCATGTTCAAAGTCTTTTTATTGGCTTCATTGCATAGTCATGATTAGGGCCCATTACACAGTTATGTAATGAGGTGAACTGCCCAAGTGGGACTTGTATAGCCCCCACTCATTTGCACACATGCTCCTCGGAAACCCTATATAAAGTCCTTATGAGTTGGAAACTAGTCAAAGGCGCTTAACAACAA
>NW_006408705.1:3909585-3910516 GCF_000296735.1 Chrysochloris asiatica
AGGGTTGTGGAGCTGAGCTTTAAATGGTCCATTAATCCACTGGACTGATTATTTCCAGATGTCTGATTTTCTTCCCCCTTCTTTGCTCCAGATGAGCAGAGACCAATAGTTGCACCATTGTTATTGTTGTTAAGTGCCGTTGAATCAGTTCTGACTCATAGCAACCCTGTATAGGGTTTCTGAGGAGTGGCTGGTGGGTTTGAACCTTTGACCTTGTGGTTCAAACTGATCTTACAGTCCAGTCCATTAACCACAGATGACCACTAATCAGCTTTTAAGACTCTAGTCAGTATTCATCAAGTAGGGTGTAAGACATCGTCTTTGTGGACTATATTGACCTTCGTGTCCCCTGAGACTACAGTCTGGAGTCCTCATGTCCTGAAATTCATTCACTCAGGGTGATTGGTTATGACTAAGAAACTTTCATAACTTTGTCCGCTGTATGTTTCATTTATGGGTATATTTACAGTATAGGTTGTAAAAATGTCCCTGTCAAAACTATATATATATTCGTGAATGTAGACCCATCTTCCATGAATTCAATTCTACTCCATTGCCCTTTCAATACATTATCTGTTTCTGAAATCTTAGTATTAGTATTCTGGATTTTTATTTGCAGCTTTTTATGGTTTCTAATTTTTCATTTACAACAAGCTGTTGTTCTTGTAGTGTTTTTCCTGAATCCTTTTAGAGTTTTGTCTGTGGTTTCCTTGATTAGTCCACAGTTTCTTTCTCTTAATCCATTGATGGTACCTAAGCATCATTCTCTTGAAATCTTTATCAGGTAGTTCCAATGCCATTTCTTCCTTAATCAGGTTTGTTGTTGTTAAGTTGTTCTGACCCATAGCAACTCTTTATAGGGTTTCTGAGGAGTGGCTGGTGAGCTTGAACCATTGACCTTGTGGTTCAAATGACTTTGCAGTCCAGCGCA
>NW_006408705.1:3910711-3911844 GCF_000296735.1 Chrysochloris asiatica
TATGAGAGACAAAGTTTGGCCATCTTGGCCTCTAAGGAGCACTCTGGCTGCACTTATTCCAAAACGGATCTATTGGTTCTTTTGGCACCCTATGGCACATTATGGTGGTGTATTTGTCTTTAATTGGTGATTGTATGTTGGAGTGTTCTTGGGCACTCACTACCTCTCTTTTGGTGGGTGTAATAGAAGATGTAGTATGTGTGGGCAGTTTTCTGTTCACTGTTTTAGGGCAGTCGAGAGTGGGCTGGGTTTGTGTTGGTAATTGATCAGGTGATACATTGGTGGTTAATAGTCCTCTCCCAGTCAGTGGCATGACAGGAGATACAAATGTGGCTGCGTAGTGAAAAAAAACAAAAAACAAACAATATCAGCTGAAAAAAATAAATAAATAAAACAAAAGAAAAAAATATCCAAAAGGAGGAAGAGCAAACAAAAACAAAAAGAAAAGAGCAAATAATAACAAAGAAAAAAGAAAAAGAAAACAATAGAAGGAAAAACAAAAGAGAAAACAAAACAAAAACTAATATTGTTGTTAAGTGCTGTGTGTCAGTCCTGATATATAGTGAACCTGTATAGGGTTTCTGAGGAGCAGCTGGGGAGTTTGGACCACTGACCTTGTGTTTAACAGTCCAGTGCTTATTCTAAAACTAGGGAAGGGAGAAAAACAAAAGAGAATACTAAAGAAGAGACTAAGAAAAAAGAAAAACAAAAGAAAATCAAAGAAGATAAGAGAAGAAGGAAAAGAGAAACAGGAGAAAATAAAGAAAAAAGGAAGCCAGAAAAAAACCCTAAAACGTAAGGGAAAGGAAAGAAAAAAAAAGAAGAAGAAAGAAGAAAACTAGGGGTTGATAGAATGTTTGGGCAGTGCTGCTGCTGGCCGAGGAGATGGCTGAGATGGATCTCACAGCCAATGAGGGCAAGGACTTCTTGCCAGTTCCGGGGGTGGCTAGGGTCACAGCACCTACTTCTAGGAATTCCTGCCCACTGGGGCCACAGATGAGGAAGCAGAAGGCATGTGTCTCTGAATGTGGGGGTGGCCTGCCCCCGACACTTGATTCACATGGGTGCACTTTGGACCTCAGGCAGAGCAGGGATTGTGCAGTGGGGTGTATCACTGGCCAGTGGATAGGTGA
>NW_006408705.1:3912024-3918115 GCF_000296735.1 Chrysochloris asiatica
CTGGATCTAAAGTCTCCAGCTGCTCCATCGCTCCACGTCATCATCTCTGGCTCCATTTCAGGCATCACTGCTTCTCTGGGTAGGGTCCTGCTCTCTGCTCTTCTCCATTGATGGTCCTAAGGACCTCTGCACCTAGACAGAAAAGCTAATCACTCCCCTTCTTGCTATAAAATGTTTACCTTTACATTTCCGACCTTCACAATCAGTCCTGATAACAATTATTCACTATTGTATCACAAGAGCCCCGTCTGCATTTCGTTGCATCAGCCCTGCTTAGTCAGATTGAATACTACTCACTGAGATTCTCCCTTCCTCAGCACCCACTGGATCTAGGTTCCCTCTTGAAAGCTTGTAAGCCAGTCACTTCTTGCCTTTTTAACAGCCACTTGTATAGGTGCTTATGTGATCCTGGACCTGAGGAGCTGATAATCAGTTGGATGCTTTGATCAAGTGATGCTTGCAAAAGTTCAAAATGGCCAAACAGTGTCAAACAGCGGATGATTCACCTATACTGTCTTCTCACTTGTCACCTTTGTGAAGCTTCTTCTCCTAGTCTGGTTCTGTATTCAGTCTGGTTCTGTATCCCTTTCTCTGAAGCTCGGGATTTCAGGATTATTATCTGTAACTGTTTAATTTGGCCTTTCATGTCTGGATAGCCTGTCTGCCTGGACAAGTTGATAAGTTTTATCTAGAATCAATTTTTCTATTGAATTGGGTCGATTTTATGAAAAAATTACTGTATGCATGCTAAGGAACTGAGTTCTCCATTTGCTTTGTTTTCTATTATGTTAAGAGTATAAACCTGGTTGTAGCATAAGAGATATATAACAAAGACACAAAGTTTAAGAGGTTTATTAATAGGGCCTCTAGTTAATATAGTGTGTAAAAATAGCATGGAGGTGATGTCCAACCTCCTTTGGATTCACAAGGGAGAAGGAGAAGAATCAACAGCCCAAAGCTGATTCCTCTGAGGCAAAGGTAAAAAATCCTCCAACCTTATTTATCCTCATCTGAAACTACTATCCCTCTCATGACACTACTTCCATGACACTACTTCTCTGTAATGGCCTTACAGAACTCAAGTAATACTCATGATTATGGGGTTTCTTAGAGAAGTGAACAGGATACACATCAGGATCAGAAACAGCTCAGGATACAGCAGTTCTCTGGGTAGGAGTGCCTCTTTTAATCCATACCAAAGGCATAACTCTTCCATTCTTGGCCTCTCAGTCACACAGCCCCTTGGTCTCTGCCCTGCTCAAGCAGGTATTAGAAGTTTCCTTAGCCCTGTGGATAAATGCCTGAAAGGCATCCCATTTTGAAAGCCAGCCTCACTCATTCTGTGAGCCAGGAAGCCCACTGCTCTGTCTTTCCAAGTCACAGCCTCTGCTGCTGCTTCTTGTTGCCCCCTCTTCACACAGGGATTTCATGGTTTTTTTTTTTTTTTTTTTAATTTTTTTTAACTTTTTATTGTGAATTGAGTGAAAGTTCATCAACTTTACATTCACTGAATCTTACACTTTGTTTTATTTCAAAGATTACAATTCCTTCCATGCAAACACAGTTATCCCACTTCCTCCCTGTGGTTCCTGTTTGCATTTCACTCCCCCGCCTCCTGCTTCCTATTCCTTTTCAACTTTATCCTTAGAAAAATGCTGCCCTTTTGATTTGGAATGATTGACTATTCCATGGTGAATATACCTTGCTAGTGTGTGGTCTTCTCTATAAGCCTATTGACTGCTGTCCTGAAAATGGGGTCATGAGGGTGCGTTCCTTCCCAGACTTGAAGAGCGGTCGAGAGCCATACTCTCAGGTTCCTCCAGTCTCTGATCAGTAAACCTGGTCTTTTCTTTTCTTTTTTTCTCTTCCACTCTATCTGGGACACTTTAATGAAATCCCCTTTCAGAGCAGTTGGTAGTGGAAGCTGGGCACCATCTAGTTCTTCTGGTCTCAGAATTACGGAGACTGATGTTCACATGTTTAATTAATCCTCTTTACTTCTTGTCACTCTTCTTTCTTTTGCACAAAGAGAGACCAGTAGCTGCACCTTAGATGGCTGCTCATGAGCTTTCAAGATTCCAGACGCTACTCACCCAAATAGGATGTAGAACATGTCTTTGTGGACTGTTATGCCAATTGACCTTGTTGGTTCCCAAGACTATGGTCCTTTTTTGATGGTATGAGATGACTGTTCCAGCTTCTGAGATGGCTCCTTTAAAACCTAGTGGAATGGCAAAACCAACCAATTCCTTCATTATAGTCCCTATACAACTTATTTGTATGGTTCCACTCAATCATTTATTGGGAGATTATGGAAAGAAGACTCATCAACTAAAGTGACTTACCACAAGTCAAAATTTTTATCTGTTGTGACTAAGTTTGATGGATTAATTTATGAGATTTTAAAGAGGTTTTGGTGTCAAATATAATATAAATCAAAACAAAAATTGGTTTCTTACTGTTAAAATAACAAAATTTTATTTGATTACTGGATTGAAGAGTTAATATTATCCTTTGTGTAATCTGTCTGAAAGGCAAGGATTTGACATCTCATTAGAATAAATTTCTAGGTTTATACTGAAAACCAACTCACAAGTAATATTTCTCAGTTGACCTATGATAAACTTCTCGAAAACTCTGAAACTTTATGGAATGTACAAAATATTTGTTCCTATTTTATAAAGGGAAAAATGTTAAAAGAAATGAAAGGGGGGAGGTGAGGGGAAGTTGGTTTTTAATGTGTTATGAGTTGCATAAAACACATTGTAAAATCAGCAGAAGTGCCAAATTTTCTTTGGATTGAAAATTATGAGTTGATGTTTGCCTGACATTAAGCTCAGTGCACAATATTACAGTGTCATAACTTGGTTATTTTATTTATTTACTTATTTATTTTACTTGGTTATTTTTTAATTACTAACTTGGTCATCATTTTATTTCTTTTGAATCTAGCTTCATCAAAGCCAATAGTTTTTTGTTTATTTACAAAAAAATGCTAAAGGATGTTCTTTTGTTTTTTCAAAACAAAAAATATATATTCATTTAAATGTTCAAAGGGCACATTCTGAAAGCCAGCCTCCTTCCCACAGGCACACAGCCTCATGTCCATGGGCCTCGAGTTTGCAGCCTCTGTGCCACCGCCTCTGCCACTATCTCTGCTGTTGCCACTTTTCTAGGGAGGATCTCATGCTCCACTCATGCCTTTCCTTCTTCTTCTTCTTTTTTTTTTTTTTTATGCTTTTCCTTCTTGATGGTCCTGGGATCATCTATTCCTGAAATGAAAGATTAATTACTTACACCTTTTAGTTACACATCTACTAAAATGGCAGTTGTGATAACCACAGTTCATCCTGCAAACAACTGCAACTGAATCATAAAATCTTATCAGCTTCATCTGCAGAGCCTTTCACAAGATGCATCTGGAGAAGAGGAAACCTATTCAGTGGGGATTCTACCATAACCCCAAATTCTGAAACTAAACACACTCATGAAATCTTGTATAAAGTCACTTTGTGACTTTATTGACCCTCCCCCCATTTTTGATAGCCAATGTCTATATTGTTGTTGCTGTTAAGTACCGCTATCCATCTCTATAACCTCATATAAGGAGTTCTGGCAGCGTAGTGGTAACGAATTGGGCTGCAAACCTTAAGGTCAGCTGTTCGAAACTACCAGCTGTTCCCTGGGATAAAGATGAGGCTTTCTGCTCCCATAAAGATTTATAGCCTTGGAAACTCTGTTCAGGATCGCTATGAGGTGGAACTGACTCCACGGCACATCACCACCACTACCATAACCTCATATGCATGCAAAAGCTGGACAGTGAATGAGGAAAACCATAGAAGAATTGGTGCTTTTGAGTTATGGTGTTGGAGGAGGATATTTAAAGTGCCATGGGCTGCCAAAAGAACCAATAGATCCATTTTGGAAGAAGTGCATCCAGAGTGCTCCTTGGAGGCCAAGATGGCCAAACTTCGTCTCTCTTACTTCAGACATATTGTCAGGAGGGACGAGTCTCTGGAGAAGGACATCATGTTTGGTAAGGTGAAGGGTCAGAGAAAAAGAGGAAGACCCCCAGTGAGATGGATTGGCCAAGTGGCAGCAGCAGCGTCGATGGACTCAAGCATGGCAATGGTAGGGAGGTTGGCCTAGGGTTGGGAAGTGTTTCGTTCTGCTGTGCATAAGGTCATTATGAGTCGGTACTGACTCGATGGAACCTAACAATAACAACAATCAACCACTAATAAGGAGCTCTGGTAGCATACTGGTTACAAATTGGGCTGCTAACCTCAGGATCAACAGTTTGAAACTACCAGCTGTTGCATAGGAGAAAGATGAGGCTTTCTGCTCCTGTAAAGATTTACAGCCTTGGTAACCCTGTACAGGGTCGCTATGAGTCAGAACTGACTCCGTGGCACATAACAACAACAACAACAACCAACCACTAATGGAGCCCTGGTGTGGCGCTGTGGGTTGATATGCCTGACTGCAAAGCCGTTTGAACTGCAAGGTTCAAGCTCACCAGCTGTTCCTTGAAAATCCTATACAGGGTTGCTATGTGTTGGAACAGACTCGCCAGCACTTTACAACAACAACAACAACAACAATCAAGCACTAAACCCAGTGATGATAATATTGAAGAAGTCTACCAATTTCTTCACCTGAAATTGATCAAACATGCAATCAAGATGTATTGATAATTACTGGTGATTGGGATGCAAAGATTGGAAACAAAGAGAAAGGATCAGTAGTTGGAAAATATGGCCTTGGTGATGGAAATGATGGTGGTGGAGATCACATGATAGAATTTTGCAAGACCAATGACTTCTTCACTGCAAATACCTTTTTTTTTTTTTTTTAAGGTCTTTATTGTGGATTGAGTGAAAGTTTGCAGGGCAGATCATAAGCTTTACAATCAACAAATCATACACCTTGTTTCATTACAATGATTATAATCCCCTCCATGTACCATCAGTTAACAGTATTTCTCTCTATCCACTTCAGCTTTTTTAAAACGAAAAAAAAACACTTAGGCATATATAATAATTTACATCTCCAAAGGACACATTCTGCAAGTCTGCCTCCTGGCCACCAGCTCTTAGTCCCTTTCTTCCCATGAATCTAGAGTCCTCAGCCACTCCCCCTCTCCATGCCCCTATGTCTGCCTCCATCTCTGGCGTTGCTGCTTCTCTGGATAAGGTCCTGTGTTCTGCTTGTGCACTTCTCCTTGATGGTCTTAGGGTCCTCTGTTTCTGGACTGTAAGATTAACTACTCTTCCATTTTTGTTATAAAACTTCTACCTTTACAATTGTGACAGTCTCAATTAGTTATGATAACAATTATTCACTTTTGAATCATATGAATCTTATCCCCATCTCTTTTCACCAGACCCCTCGAGACAAGATGAAATCTATTCAGTGGAAATCTTTCTTTCCCCCCATACTCTTAAATTAAACTCCCTCTTGAAACCGTGTAAGCCAGTCACTTTGTGCCTTTATCGCCTCCTCATTTTAGGTAGCCAATATCTAAATTGCCTGTCCCTATCTACCCTGTGTACAGAAGGGATAGCATTGATACTTGATGTGAAGACTCCTTCCCTCTCTGTTGGTATTTAGAGTAACTACGTCTTCGAGTATAGGGCAGGCTCATCAAATTGTAGCAATTTACTCTTGTTTCCTTCATAAAATTTTTTTTTTTTTGTAATCTTCCTCTAGTCAAGTTCTGATTATCGAGCCATCGAGACTAGGTCAAAAGGATATTGTCTGCAAGTTTGGGTGTTTTTGCGCATTTCTCCTCACTGCAAATACCTTTTTAAAACAACTTAAAAGATGACTATACACGTGGATCTCACCAGATAGAATACACAAAATCAAATTGACTACATATGTGGAAAGAGATGATAGAAAAAGCACCATATCATCAGTCAAAACAAGGTCACAGGCAGGCTGTAGAAGAGACTATCAATTTGTTGTATGCAAGTACAGGCTGAGGCTGAAGAAACTTAAAATAAGTCCACAAGAGACAAACTATGACCTTGAACATATCCCACCTGAACTTAGAGCTCATCCAAAGAACAGATTTGATGCATTA
>NW_006408705.1:3918784-3925336 GCF_000296735.1 Chrysochloris asiatica
TTTTTTTTTAAAGTTTTTACTGTGGATTGAGTGAAAGTTTACAGGACACATCATCAGTTTCAATAATATATACATGAATAATATCATCCAACCATATTTTTATTTTATATCAAGGATATAAGAATTGTTTTCAGTGAAATTGAAAAAACATGAAATTATCTACACTGTCATGTTGGAAAAGTTATGAAAGCAGGATCTTATTTTCCAGACATTTATATCACTCCTATGCAGTACCTAGAAAGCTATTTACTTAAAATCTACCTCTTATAGGCACTTCACAAAGGAAGAAATACAAATGACAAAATATTTGACTACTTAGATGATATGGATCATTCCTTGAAAAGCACTACCATAATTCATTCAATATGAAATTGATTCTTTGAATAGTTACATAACTACTAAGAAAGTTGAATTAAATGATAAATTATAAAAAACCTATTGAGAAAGCAATATACAGTCCTAAATGAAAACATGTTTAACTTCAGAAGTAATCTAAGAAAGCCTGTGACGCTGTAGGACAATGCACTGGAGCGCAAGGTTGGTTTGAATCGCAAAGTTGTTGCTTCAAACCCACCAGCTACTTCTTGAAAACCCTATACGGGGTCACTATGTGTTAGAATTGAGTCAACAGCACGTAACAACAATCTAAAATAAAAACTAAACCTTTACTATTTTTCACATATTGGAAAAGAGTAAAAAATAAATAAAATGAATAATACCCAATGTTTGCAGGGTAATGATAGAATACTAAATCTTTGTATATTGCTGTTTGACCATATGTATCAAAATTGTAAGTGAACATGCCAGCAATCTTTCTCTTAGGAAATAATTCTATAAAGTTAATCTTACCTCACACACATGTGCTAAGATATTTGCACAAAGATTCACCTGTTGTAAATAATGAAAGCACTGCTACTCTTTAGGATAAGCACTGAACTGCTAATCAGGAGGGCCGCTATGAGTCAGAACCAACTTGAGGGCACTTAACAACAACAACAACAACAACAACAATAGTAATCATTGTTGCTGTGGTTCTGGTGGAAGGATAGAAAGGAAATGGAGTGAAATAGAGAATCCAGGTGCATGGAAATATGCTCAACTGATTTTTGATGAAGACGCAAAAACAATTCAATGGTGAAAAGACAGCCTTTTCAACAAATAGTGCTGAAACACTTAGACATTGAAGGTGGTGGTGGTGTGTCATGGAGTTGGTTCTAACTCATAGGATGTAAATCTTTCCGGGAGCAGAAAGCCTCATTTTTCTCTCACGAAATGGCTGGTAGTTTTGAACTGCTGACCTTGAGGTTAGCAGCCTGACTCATAACTACTACACTGCCAGAGCTCCTTAGGCGTTGATTGGGAAAGAAAAAAGAACCTTGACGTCAGTCTTACACCTTATCCAAAAATCTACACAAAATGGGTCATCAGCTTAAATGTAAAATGCAAAACTATAAGAACTTTAAAAGCATAGAAGAAAATCATACTATCTAGAGCTAGACAAAGAGTTGTTAGACTTGACACCAAAAACGTGATCCATAAGAGAGAAATTGAATAAATTGGATTTCCTCACAATTAAAACTTTTCTTCTGCAAGACAGTTGAAAGAACAAAAAGACAGACTATACAGGGGAAGAAAATATTTACAAACCACCTGTGTAACAAACAACTGGTATCTAGAATATCCAAGTACAAAAACCACTCAAAACTCAGTAACAGAAAAGCAGCCATTCCAATCAGAATGTGGGCTAAAGACATAAAAAGCCATTTCACCAGAGAGACACAGATGGAAAATACACACATGAAAAATGTTCAACAGTGTTAGTTATTAGGGAAATGGAAATGAAAAGCACAAAGAGATATTACTATATATCTATCAGAATGACTAAAAGAGCAGAGATAGCACCGAATGTTGACAAGAATGTGGAGAAACTGTATCAGTCACATGTTGCTGGTTGTTGTTGTTGTTGTTAAGTGCCATCAAGTCGGTTCCGACTCATAGCAACCTGTATAGGGTTTCCAAGGAGCAGCTGGTGGGTTTGAACTGTTGACCTTGTAGTTCAGTGTTAATCCTACAATGCCACACCAGGTGGGAATGTAAAAATGTCCAGCCATTCTGTTAAACAGTTTGGCAGTTTCTTATAAAACAAGCATGCAATTAACAAATGACCTAGTCGTTGTGTTCTTAGGACATTTATCTCAGAGAAATGAAGACAATGTTCACACAAAAACCTAAGCATAAATGGTTATAGCAGTTTAATTCAGATATTCTCCATTAGGTAAATTTGCATCTATACATATGATAGACAGCTACTACTAAAAAAAAGTACCAACTATTAATTCCTACCGCAACTTGGATTAATAACCAGAGAATTATTCTGAGTGAAAGAAGCCACTCCCCAAAGTTCACATATAGTAAATTTCCATTTATATAACAGTCTTGCACATACAAAATTATAGAAATGGAGAAGAGATTAACGGCTCCAGGAATTAAGGAGAGAATGATTATATGAGCAAAGTGGATGTTGCTATAAAAAGAGAGACCTTTGTGGTGATGGGAGGAATGTTCTGTGTCCTGACTGTATATCAGTATCCTGGTTGTGATATTGTGCTACAGTTTTGTAAGATATTACCATTGGTGGAAACTAGATTAAGTTTCTCTGAGTAATTGCTCTGAGTAATTTCTTATCTAGAATTGAAATTGTCCATTAAAAAGCTGATGGAGGGGATTAAAATCTGCTTCTGATGTTCTCTGGCTTCCTTTCTTGGCATTTGCTTGAGCTGTTAGGGAGACCTAGTACTTCTTTTCTTCCTGATTCCAAGGAATGGTTTCAGTTCACCACAAAGTGTTTCTGATGGCTTGTCCAAATATGTCAAAGGAGTCTGCTACTGCCAGCCTCTATGGCAAGCAGCACAAACATTTCCTTAACAGATTTTTTTTTTTTTTTTTTTTTGTGATGATAAGTTGCTAAAGTAGCCAGCAGGGACATTAGTGAATTATAACATGAATTCCAGTGGAAAGCCCATAAGATAAAAAATTAGAGTTTAGAGCTCTCTGGCATGTCTCCCAAAACTTTGGGAGGAAGTGAGTGAGGAAGAAGTCAGTGTATAACTCTAAATGCAGCATCTTGTGATCTTAGTGTGACTTGATCCTTTTGTCTGATCTTGTCCTCATAGAAACCCACCTTTTCAATTCACTGTAGTTCTTGTCTCTCTCTTTCTGTTTTTCATTGCTACTAACCTTCAGATTTTTAAAGTTAAGGATCACTATTGTGTTATGTTGTGTTATCAAGTTGATTTCAACTCATATGTGACCAAGTAAAACAGCCCCACAGGGTTTCCTGATTATAATTTTTATGGAAGTTGATCTCTTGAGAAGCCTCTGGTTGGTTTGAACCATCAACCTTTTGTTAAACAGCTGTCGGCTTGACCATTGTGCCGCCAGGGCTCCTTATAGTGAGATTGTTGTTGTTATTAAGTGCCGTCAAGTTAGTTCTGACTCTTAGAGACCCTGTATAAGGTTTCTGAGGAGCAGCCAGTGAGTTTGAACCACCAACCTTGCAGTTCAAGCTGACCTTATAGTTAAGTGCTTATCCTACAGTGCCACACCAGTAAGATATATGAGGGTAAATAAAATTTTTTTGTAATAAAATCAAAGATCTTTCATTAAACAAAAATATCAAAATGCAAAGCTACTATTTCTTGACATATCCTCCATCTAGGTCTATACCCAATTCACCAGCTGCTCCTTGGAAACCCTATACAGGGTCACTATGAGTTGGAACCAACTTGATGACACTTAACAGCAAACAACAACAACCCTTCCATGAAGAATTCTGTGTTTCTATATTGTCACAATTTTTGCATCTTCGAGGGACTCATATTGTATTTCTTTTAAAGGTTATTTGAGTTTAGGGATTATAAAGTCTGAAGGGGAAAGATCAGGACTGTAGGGTGTTTAGGATAAAGTTTCCCAACTAAATTCACTTCGGATAGCCCTTGTTACCTTCAAAGAAGGAACAGGTGCATTGTCGTGATGAAGAAAAAAAAAAATTACTTGGCGCAAATTTCCTGGTCTTTTGCTCACCAATACGCTTTTCAATTTTCTTAAAATGTTTTCATAATAAGCCCCTGTGATCATCCTGTGTTCTTTGAGAAAATCTGTCAGGATGGTACCTTTGGAGTCCCCAAAATCAGTCCCCATACCCTCTGAACTGATCTTTCTGCATTGAACTGACCAGGTCCAGCAGATCACACTGGTAAAGTGGACAGTTAGTGAAAAATAGGAAGACCCTCAAGGAGATGGATTGACACAGTGGCAGCAACAATGGGCTCAAACATGACAACAATTGTAAGAATGAGGAAGGACTAGACAATGTTCTGTTTTGTTGTGCACAGAATAGCTGTGAGTTGGAGCTGACTCGCTCACACAACAAGACTAAGTAAGTATCATATGAAATCTTCAATGTAAGTTGGTAGGACAAAGCCTAGTACACAGTAAACACTTGCTAAACTTTGTTAATTAATGTCAAGTTGGTCCCCAGCTTACAGCAACCCCATGCACAATGGAACTAAAGCTGCCAGCTTGAACCACAAATCTTGCGGCCCTACAGTGCCATACCAGGACTCCCGTCACTAGTTGAGGATTGGGTTATTTATGTTTCATAGGATTTTCATTGGCTGAGTTTTGGAAACAAGTCACCAATTCCTTTTTCCTAGACCTTTGGAGTCTGGAAGCTCCCCGGAAACCTGGTCAGCATTATAACAGCATGCCACCCTCCACTGACAGACAGGTAGTGGCTGCACTTGAGGCGCATTAGCCAGGAATTGAACCCAGGTCTCCCACATGAAAGGTGAGGATTCTCCCGTTGAACCACCAGTGCCCTCTGATAAGTCTTAGCTACTTTAAGCAAGGGTTTTGAGAGAATGTCATAAAGATAAGCCAATTATCTATGGAGACAATTTTTTTCTTAGGCACTGAAGCCAAGTAGATCTCTATTGTTTTACTGCCTCTGACACTCACTAGTTGCCTGACTCTTGGGGAAGTCGCATAGCCTGTCTGATTTTTAGTTTCCTCATCTCATGCAGCTGAGGCAATGCTACCTCAGGTACTGTCAGAGTCCCTTAGGGCTGCTTTATCAGACATACCAAATGTTTGGTTTTAACGGACAGGAATTTATTATCTCACATATAGGAGGTTAGAAGTCCGAATTCAGGCACCTGTTCTAGAGGAGAAAGTTTCTCTCTGTTTGCCCTGGAAGAAATCCTTGCCTCAGTTTCTCTAGCAGGCCATCCTTGGAGTTTCTGGGATTGTAGACTGATCTGTGTCTTCACAGTGTTGTTCTTTCTCCTGCATGTGCTTTCTTCTTCTTCTTCTTCTTTTTTTTTTTTTTTAACTCTTTTATTATGAATTATGTGATAGTTTACATGGGAGAACAACGCTTTCTTCTTTGCCTAATCTGCTTTTATGTATCTCAAAAGTGATTGCTTTTAAAGACCCCTACCGAGATGGATTGGCAAAGTGGCAGCATCAATGAGCTCAAGCGTGGCAAGGAAAAAGTACACAGGGCTGTCAAGATGAGGATCTACCCTGGATACCACAATAATTGATATGTTGCCCACCACTGTGAAGATGTAAGCAACAAGAACCATCATAAAGAGATGCATTTCCAACCAGAGATGGTCAGAGAACCCCAAAAGAATGAAGAATTTTGGAATAGTTGTATTGACTGGATTCATCATTGTCCTTGTTCTTATTAATGGGGTCAAGTTGAATTCCTTTCCTTGTCCATTTATTCTGCTAAATAAAGTAAAATGAGTTATGGAGGTGAAAATGATTGATACAAAAAACATACTCTGATATGGTCTCATTAACATAACAAGAAACCCTACTCCCAAATGGATTTATCCACAGGTATAAACCAAAACAGTCAAACCTGGTAATGTGAAGTCAGTTCCGACTCATAGTGACACTAGAGGACAGAGTAAAAGTGCGTCATAGGGTTTCCAAGGAAGCAGACTGTCACATCTTTCTGCTGCAGACCGTTAATGGGTTCAAACTGCTGACCTCTCAGTTAGCAGTCAAGTGCTTAACCACTATAACACCAGGGTTCTTTCCACGGGTAGGTTGTTGTTGTGAGGTGTCATCAAATCGACTCTAACTCATAGTGACCCTATGGTATACAACAGAATCAACCACCGTCTGATCCTGCGCCATCCTCACAGTAGATGCTAGGCTTGAGCTTGTTGTTGCAGGCAGACTGTGTCTCTACCCCTCGTTGACAAGTTTACTTTTTGTTTTTCCAAGCATGACATCCTTCTCCAGTGAATGGTCCCTCCTGACATTGTGACCAAATTACGTGAGACAACAAGAAACTACTCATTTTTTGTTTTCTTCTTAAAATTTTTATTGTGAATTGAGCGAATGTTTACAGAGCAGATCATCAGTTTTACATTCAACAAATCACATGCTTTGCTTTTTTATTACATGGTTGCAATCTCCTCGGTTAACAGCATTGACCTCTATTCACTGTAATTATTGAATTCCTCCCTGTGC
>NW_006408705.1:3926305-3929392 GCF_000296735.1 Chrysochloris asiatica
TTGTACTGGGGGTGGATGAAGGTGGGAGCTAGCTACACTTCTGGTCACCAGGGGAGCAGGGGAAAAAGAAGAAATTGCAGCTTTTCTGTCATCTTCTCATATCTGCTCTGCCAGGCCTCTCTCCGCTGCCAAAGTTGCTCACAAGATGGCCAAGTGACATCTGGCCAGCTGTTCACCAGTCTCCCTCTCTCGCTGTACCTGTATGGCCTCTCCTCTCAGCAAGCACTCCACCTCTCTAACCATTTACTGAAGTTCAGGGTGCCAGACTTTTCATCTGTGTCTGTTGTATTTTGTCTCATGTATCTTTGTTGTAGAGGGCCCATATAGTGCATCTGCCTGGTTGGCCATCTTGCCAGAAGTCACCATCCTCATTTCTAGAGTATTCTGGTTGTACTTTGTTTTACAGCTCAGACATTTCTATTTTACACCTGCTATGCCATGAATTCATAGGGAATAGGTTCTAGTAGCTCGGGCTCCTTTCCATTGCTTATCTCAAAGTACACCTTTCTGGGCATTGCAGACTGGCGCTTTAGTTGAACCCAGGTACCTTTCTTTTTGGCTTCCTTCTTTTTCTGATTATTTTCCTTCACTTGCTTTGGGAGGCTTCCTCAGCTCTTAGAATACTTAATATGCTCAATGCACACAATAATTCTCTTGGCAAGAATCTTACCAACTTGTTTGTTCACAACAATGCCAACAACATGCTGGGCCACATTGTAGACTCTTCTGGTTTTGCCATGGTAACATTTGTGAAGCTTCCCTTTTTGAACTCTGCCCACTCCCTTGATGTCCACAATATCACCTTTCTTGTAGATTCTCATGTATGTGGCCAAAGGAACAACCCCAGGTTTTCTAAAAAAGAACATACTGTGGATTACTGCAAGATGGTGGCTCCAGGCGAAAGGCTGGTTGTACTTTCCAAGACAGATTTGTTCATTCTTCTGGCAGTCCATGCTACATTTAATATTCTCCACCAACACCATAATTCAAATTCTTTTTCTGTCTTACTTATTCACTGTTCAACTTTCACATACATATGAAGCAATTGAAACATGGCATGGGTCAGGTGCACCATACTCCTTAAAGTGACATCTTTGCTTTTGAATAATTTAAAGATGTCATTTGCAGTAGAGATGCCTAATACAATATGTTATTTGATTTCTTGACTGCTGCTTCCATGAGTGTTGAGAGTGGATCTAAGTCAATTGAAATCCTTGACAACTACAGTCTTCTCTCCATTTTTCATGTTGTTGTTTATTGGTCAAGTTGTGAGTATTTTTGTTTTCTTTATGTTGAGGTGTAATCCATACTGAAGGCTGGATTCTTTGATCTTCACCAGTAAATGCTTCAAGATCTCTTTACTTTCAACAAGCAAGTATGTCTCATTTGGTGGTTAATAAGCCTTCCTCCAATTCTAATCTTCATTCATATAGTCCAGTTTCTTGGATTATTTACTCAGCATGCAGATCAAATAGTATAGTGATAGGATACAACCCTGACACATACCTTTTATGATTTTGAACCACTCAGCATTACCTTGGAGTCCTCGAATGGCGCTGTGCACTAATGCGCTGGACTGCAAAGTTGGTTTGAACCACAAGGTCAGTGGTTCAAGATCACCAATCGCTCTTTGAAAACCCTATACAGCATCGCTATAGGTTAGAACTGATTCAATCGCACTTAACAACAACAAGAAGAAATATCCCTTTGTTCTGTTCGAATGGCTGTCTCTTGGTGTATGTACAGGTTCTGCATGAGCAGATTAATTGTTCTCAAATTCTTATTGTTTGCCATGTTCTTCATGATTTGTTATGATCCACATAGTTGAATGCTTTTGTATAGTGAATAAAACACAGATATACATCTTTCTTCCACCGATATCATCCACTACACTAAACCCACATTAGGCAAATCTGCTGCAAAAACCTTTTTAAAGTGTTCAAGAGCAAAGATTTCAGTTTGAGGATTAAGATGCACCTGACCCAAGCCATGGTATTTTCAATAGCTTCATATGCTTATGAAAATTGGACAATGAATAAGGAATACCTGAGAAGGAGCAATACATTTGAATTATGTTGTTGACAAAGAATATTAAAGTACCATGGACTTCCAGAAGAACAAACAAATCTGTCAGGAAGAAATCCAGCCAGAAATACAGGAAGAAGTATATCCTTAGAAGCAAGGATAGCCAGACTTTGTCTTTCATACTTTGGACATATCATCAGCAGGGACTAGTTCCTGGAGAAAGACATCATGCTTGGAAAAGTAGAGGGTAAATGAAAAAGAGGAAGACCCCTGAGGAGATGGATTGACACAGTGGCAGCAACAATGGGCTCAAACATAACAATTGTAAGGAGGGTGCAAGACTGGCAGTGTTTCGTTCTGTTGTGCATGGGGTCGCTGTGAATCAGAACTGACTCAATGGCACCTAACAACAACCATAGCAAGTTAAACCCACTGCTATGAAGTCAATTCTGATTCATAGAGACTCTACAGAGACTTTCTGAGACTGTCAATCTTTAAGGGAGCAGACAGCCTTCTCTTTCTCCCCCACAGTCACTAGAGGGCTTGGACAGCCAACCTTGTGGTCCAGTGCTTGTCCTAGTTATATTGCTGTTGTTGCTATTGTGGTTAGTATTTACAACGCATATTTTATGAGGGGACACAATTCAAGTCGTAACACTTGTTGAGGGGACACAATTCAAGTCGTAACACTTGTTGAGGGGATTAAATAATAAATGTAGAGTTTAGCATAGCATATTGTTGTGTTATTAAGTGTCTTCGAGTCAGTTCCAACTCATAGCGACCCTATATAGGGTTTCCAAGGACTGACTGGTGAGTTTGAACTGCCAACCTTGCAATTCAAAGCGACGCTGCAGTCCAGTGCATTATCGTGCAGTGCCACATCAAGACTCCAAAAATATGTTGTTAAGTGCCTTGGAGTTGGTTCTGACTCATAGCTTTTTAGATTTTCATGGGAGAAGAAAGTCTCATCTTTCTATTGTGGAGTGGCTGAGGGCCTTATGGTTCACAGTAAAGTGCATACTGGCACTTAATAAATGTGAGTTCCTTTTACTTTTTTTTTTT
>NW_006408705.1:3930983-3932954 GCF_000296735.1 Chrysochloris asiatica
CCTCCCTAGCACCCAAACTATCCTGTGTCTAATTCCTGCCCTGTGCTCCACCTTCCCCTCCTTCCCCTCACCTACCTCCAACATCCCAATACCTTTTACTTGTTGAAACAGCTACATTTTCTGGTTGCCAGGTTACTACAGGGTTCCATCACCATGACCTTGATTATAATTTAATCTAGAGCAAAGGTAACTCTAAAACTCATCTATATGTGTAGAACAACTCTTACATTAACTATGCTTTAAAACATAAGGGATACTCATCTCATAATTAGTGTTTTGTTCATTGTCTTAATATTTCAAAAGAACCAGTTTCAGTTCCCTGCAATGCACTGGAATTTGGAAAGTGCTTGAAATCACAAGATCCTGAGTCAAAATGCTAGCCATGAGCTGCTATTGTCACTAAATGTCATCAAGTAGATTCTGACTCCTAGCAACTTTATGTGATGGAGTAGAATTACTCCATAGGGTTTCCCAGTGTGGCATTGTGGGTTAATGCTCTGGGCTACAAAGTCGCTTTGAACTGCAAGCTCAGCAGTTCAAGCTCACCAGCTGCTCCTTGGAAATCCTATACATGGTTGTTATTGGTTGGAACCTACTTGACGGCACTTAACAACAACAATATTTACAGGAAGAAAACATGGTGGTATGGTGGTTAAGTGCTTGGCTGCTTAGGTTGGAGATTCGAATCCATCAGCCTCTCCACGGGAGAAAGATGTGACAGTTGGTCTCCGTAAAGATTTACAGCCTTGGAAACCTATGAAGCAATTCTACTCTGTCCTACAGGGTCACTGTGAATCAGAACCAACTTTATGGGAGTGGATCACCTGGTCTTACAGAGCCACTGGGTGGGTTTGAACTGCCAACTTTCTGGTTAGCAGCCAAGCACATAACCATTTGTGACGCAAGAGCTCCTTAGCCTTGTGTTTTGGAGTAAGTTTTCCAGATAATTTTTCTCATTCAGAGGAGATTAAAAAGAAAAGCACAGCCACTGAAGGGTTACTGGGAGGATCAAGCTATCTATAACATAGAAAAAGAATAATAATGCCTAATATTTATCTTGTGTTAAGCATTGTTCCAATTACTGTTGTTGCCATGTGCCGACAAGTTGGTTTCGACTCTCAGTGACCCTGATAGAGTTTCCAAGGCTTACAAATCTTTACGGAAAAAGAAAGCCTCATCTTTCTCCAGTGGAGCAGCTGGTGGATTTGAACTAATGAACTTTTTGGTCAGTAGCCAAACACAAAACCCACTGTGTAACCACTGTTTAACTAATTAAATCATCACAGCCATCCTGTGAGGTAAGTACAATCACCACAATTATATAGATAAAAACTCAAGACATCAAGAAACTATGTTGCCTGTTTACAGCCATCCATCTAGTTAACTGGTGGGGCCTAGATTTAAACCTAAGCACTGTGACTCTAGAGCCATAGCAAATTCACCTCAGAGCTGTGCCCCTTTGTGGTGGTGGTTATTTCCTGCGGAGTCAGTTCCGACTCATGGCTACCCTGTATAGGGTTCTGAACCTGTATATCTTTGTGGGGGCAGAAAGCCCCATCATTCTCTTCAGGAATGGCTGCGAGGCTCAAACTGCTGAACTTGCAGATAACAGCCCAACATGCAAACCCCTATGCTACCAGGGTTCTTTGTTGTTAATGTCTTTGAGTCATTTCCAATTCATAGTGACCAGGTATAGGGTTTCTGAGAATGGCTGGTGGGTTTGAAGCACTGGTCTTTTGGTTAGCATTCCAGTGTTTATTCTATAGCATCGCACATGACTCAGGGCTGTTTGTTCTTGTTAAGTGCTGTTCAATCAGTTCTGACTCATAAATGTGGAGTTTCCAAGGAGAAATTGTTGGTTTGAACCACCAACCTTGTGGTTAGCAGTATGGTGCTTATCCAACCGTGCCATATCAGGGCTCTTTGTTGTTGTTGTTAAGTGCCATTGTGTTGGTCCTGGCCCACAGTGAC
>NW_006408705.1:3933369-3934637 GCF_000296735.1 Chrysochloris asiatica
GCTACCAGAGCTCCTTCCATGGATCTTTAGTAGGTAATAAATAGGTATTAATTTCCCATCCTTATACCTAGGTAGGTTTGTTGAACTGTATGTTGTGAGGTGCAATGAAGTTTTCCCTGACTTATGGGGATCCTGAAATGAAATGCTGTCAGGCCCTATGCCATCCCCATGGTCAATTTTGAATCAAAATTTACTGTTATGATCCATTGGGTTTTTAATGGCTGATTTTCACAAGTTAATTGCCAGACCTTCCTATCTTAGTCTGGAAAGCCTCACTGAAACCTGTTTAGCAGCATAACAACACTCACGCCTCCTCTGGGATGGATGGTGGTGACACACGGAGGTGTACTAGACGTAGTGGAATCCAGATCTCCTGTGTGGAAGGAGAGAGTTCTACCACTGAACCATGATTGCCCCCTGTTGAACTGGAAACTGTTTTCAAAGTGGGAGAAAACTGTATCCTCCCTCATGTGAAAGACTGAATTCAGGACAAAAAGATAGGATAGATCAAATGAAACACACAGAGATGCAAATCCTGGAACAAATCCCTAAACTGAGTGTGCAGATGACAAATGAGAATGGTATGCATGTTTCTATTCTCTAACTACTCCACAGGAGACATTTGGTGACAGCCTAAGAAAAAAAACTAACATACAATCATCAGTTAAATACAAAGATGACAGCCTCATGATGCCATAGAGAAAACTATTTCAATTCACACACAAAAAAACAACAGAGACTAGTTCAAACCAATGACCAAGATGCTGAGCCAGAAAATGTTTCTGAGGAAGAAAATGTAAGAAAACTGAAAAAGAATTCAAAAGAATAATATTTAGGTACTTTTAAAGAATTGATAGATCAAGGAAAACAAGAAGGACACAGAAAAGCTTTAGAAGAATTTAGGAAAACACTACAAGAACAAATAGACAGAATAAATATAAATTTTAAAACAATACAAAGCTTTAAATTAGAAACCTAGATTAATACTAACATCTCAGAAAAGGACAACACATTAAAAGGGCAATGAACTACATTTGAAACAATGGAAGACTGAATTAGTGAGTTTGAAGATAAGTCCCTCAACACAAGTATGTTACAAGAACAATCAGAAAAAAGAATGAGAAAATCTGAAGAAAGCCTAAGAGTTACGTGGGATACCTGAAAGAGGACAACACACAGATGATTGGAATTCCAGAACAAGAAGAGAAAATAACAAGCACAGAGATAATTGTTAAAGAATTTTTGGAAGAAACTGTTCCTAACATCAT
>NW_006408705.1:3939147-3941745 GCF_000296735.1 Chrysochloris asiatica
GTTTCTTCATATAATCCAGCTTCTCGAATTATTTGCTCAGCATACAGATTGAATAAATATAGTGAAGGAATACAACCTTGGTGTACACCTTTCCTAATTTTAAACCATTCAGTGTTCCCTTGTTGTGTTTGAGCAACTGTCTCTTAGACTATGTACAGGTTCCTCATGAGCACAATGAAGTGTTCTGGAATACTCAGTCTCCTCAATGTTGTCCATAGATTTTCATGATCCACAAAATTGCATGCCTTTCCATAGTCAATAGCACAGGTAAACATCTTTCTAGTACTCTCCACTTTCAGTCAAGATCCATTTGACATCAGCAATAATATTTCTCTTCTGACTATGGCTTGAAACTCTGACAGTTCTCTGTCAATGTACTATTGCAGCCTGTTTTGACTTATCTTTAGCAAAACTTTACTTGCATATGATATTAGTGATATTATCTGATGATTTAAGCATTACATTGGATCACCTTTTTTTTGGAATGGGCACAAATATGGATCTCTTCCAATCAGTTGGCCATGTAACTATCTTCCAAATTTCTTGGCATAGATGGATAAGTGCCTCCAGTGCTGTTTCAGAATGTTGAAAGATTTCAAAATTGTATTCCATCAATTCCTGAAGCCTGGTTCTTTGCCAATACCTTCAGTGCACCTTGCACTTCTTCCTTCTGTGTCATTGGTTCATGATCATATGCTACATCTGAAATCATTGAACATCAATCATTTTTTTCTTTCTTTTCAAAAACCATTTCTTTTTGTGACTATTCCTTCCTTCTTTTTTGTTTTTAAGTTTTCATTGTGAATTGAGTGATAGTTTACATGGGAGAACATCGGTTTTACACCATCATTTCACTGCAATCTCTTCTGTGCATCATCATTCAACAGTATTTGCTTCTATTCCCTCTATGGTTTTTTTTTTGTTTTGTTTTTTTTTGGGGAGGGGAAGGGAGATGTGCAGAAAATCACTCAGGAATATATAATAATTTAAACAACCAAAGGACATATTCTGCAAGCCTGCCTCCTGGTTGCCAGCACTCAGGCTTTCCCTTTCCGTGACTCTAGAGTCCTCAGCTGCTCTCTCTCTCCGTGCACTCATCTCTGGAGTCGCTGCTTCTCTGGATAAGGTCCCATATTCTGCTCATGCTCTCGTGATGGTCCTAGGGTCCTCTGTTTCTGGACTGTAAGATTAACTACTCTCCCATTTTTGTTACAAGACTTCTATCTTTACAGCTGAGACAGTCACAATTAGTCATGATAACAATTTCTCACTACTGAATCATAAGAATCTTATCCCCATCTCTTTTCATCAGACCCGTCTAGACAAGATGAAAACTATTTAGTTGGGACTCTACCTTCTACCCTTAAGCTAAACTCCCTCTTGAAAATTTGTAAGCCAGTCACTTTGTGCCTTTATCATCCCCTCATTTTAGGTAGCCAATGTCTAAGTTGCCTATCCCTATCTACCCTGTATACAGATCCTTCCATCTTCTTTTGAAGCTTTCTTTCAATATTTTTCCCATTGTTGTTGTTAAGTGCTGTTGAGTTGGCCCCAACTCATATCAATCCTCTATAGGGTTTTTGAAGAGCAGCCTGTGAACTTGAACTGCCAACCTTGTGGTTGACACCAAACTTGCAGTCCAGCACATTAACCCACAGTGTCAGAATCCTTCAATATTACAAGTTGAGACTTGAGTTTTTTTTTCAGTTCCCTTAGCTTGAGAATGCTGAGAGTGCCCTTCCCTTTTAGTTTTCTAACCCCAGGTCTTTGCACATTTTGTTATAATATTTGACTTTGTCTTCTCAAGCTGACCTTTGAAATTTTCTGTTCTAACCCTTTAGCCTCCTCATTTCTTCCATTTGCTTTAGCATCTCTATACTGGAGAGCAAGTTTCAGAGACTCTTCTGACATTAATTTTGTCTTTTCCTTTCTTTCTTGTCTTCTTATTAACCTTTTGCTTTCTTCCTGTAGGATGCTCTTGATGCCATCCCACAACTCTTCTGGTCTTTGGTCTTTAGTGTCTAATGCATGAAATCTATTCCTGAGACGATCTCTAAATTCAGGCAGGATATGTTCAAGGTCATATTTTGGCTATCAGGGACTTGGTTTAATTTTCTTCAGTTTCAGTTTGAATTTGCAAATGGGCTTTTAAAGAGCCCTCTTTTATTTCACTCTTGGAGAACAAGCTTGCTTTTTTTTACGTGCCCAATCTTTCCCCTGACTCTCAACAAGGCTTTAGAACAATAGAGTTTATCTGGCTACCGTATGAGGTCTCATCGTTTTATTGAACACTTGCTATCATTCATTAACTCAACACCTGGACCAAATGCTGAGACTTCAAAGGATAACGGGGTCTGTAAAGTCCCCTTGCACTTCCTCATCCCAATACACTGTACACATAGATTTATAATCAGACAATTGCAATATAAAATATTAAATGCATTGATAGAGAGATACATTACGAGAGGACAGAGAGCCACGCTCAACACCGATAAGGGGAAGTGAGGGAAAAACAGCAATGAAGCAGTGAGCTAAGCCCTACAATGTTCAATAGACTTCTGTGAACCCTGGTGAAGACCTGGTTGGCCAGCAGTGTGG
>NW_006408705.1:3942586-3952724 GCF_000296735.1 Chrysochloris asiatica
GATAGAATGAATGTAAAACTAATGTTCTCCCATGTAAACTATCAAATAATTCACAATAAAACATTTGAAAAAAAAAAAAAAAAGAGCAAGAACAGAGAGGACACCTTATCCATGTGTAAGAAGAGTAGGAATGTGGGTTACACTTTTATATATATATGGATGTGTAAATCATTGTTGTTGTAAGTAACTGTCAAGCTGCCTCTGATTCATGCAACCTTGTGCATAACAGAGTGAAATGTTGCCTGTTACTGTGTCGTGTTCATGATTGTTAATATGTTTAGTCCACTGTTGTGCCTATTGTGTAAAGCATAGTGTCCCAAACAAAACAAAACAAGACAAAACAAAAAAACCTGTTGGCAGTCATAGAGCTGAGTCAATTCTAACTCATGGTGAGTCCATGTGCTCCATAAGATTTTCAATGGTTATTTTCTTAGAATTAGGTCCCCAGGCCTTTTTGCTGGTGCCTCTGTAAGGATTTCATCAGCGAATCTTTCTATTAGTAATTGTTGTTACAGAGGGCCCTTGAGTCAGTTCCAAATCGTAGCAACCCTGAGAAGAATTTCTGAGGCATCAAACCTTTGCGGCAGAAAACCCCATCTTTCTCCTATAGAATGGCTGGTGGGCTTGAACCATATGATTTGCAGTTCAGTGTTTATTGTATGGGGCTACTGTGCTCCATTAGTATATGTAGCTGTTGCTGTCATTGTAATTTCAAATTGCTACATGGTTCATTCCAAGATCCCCACAGTTCTTTCCTGCCATAAGAGAAAGAAACCAACAAACAATTTTAGAATGGTTGCAACTGCTTTGATTCCAAAAAGCAACCAGGTGCTGAACACACTCACATGAGTAATGTTAACTGCACTGTATTTTTTTTCTAACATTTTCATTAGATTATTATTTCTACCATTAATCTTTCCTCCCATAGACTAGAAAGATTGCTCTTGGCCATTTTCATTTTATGTGTGTTAAATCTTGGAAAGCAACCAGTTCAATGTATGTAACACAAGAGACAGGTAGGTAACTAAAACCTGGGGTAGAGAAATTCAATAAAAGTTTTCTCCCTGAGGATGGTAGAACTAGAGGGGGTGACTCACATCTGTGAAATGATACAGTCATTAGGCTTGGAGTTTTTTCCCTCCCTGTAATTTGTGTTCAACACTTGTTATCTTGAAAAAAAAAAAATGGGATTAGAAACCCTTAGCGCAAACTATCAGCCTCAGAAGAAAAATGTGACTTTTATGCTGTCCGATTAAACATTTACCTGCTCCATATGCTCAAGCACTTACCAGAGAAAGAGGAATTTGCCCAGTGAAAATTGTGAGCACTTTTCTGAAAAATTGTTTTCCATAAATCTTGCAAATCACATTGCTCAAATATTCGAGATTGCAGCCAGGCCAACCTCTGGGGAGCGATTATTAGGGATATAACCACGAACAGCAATTAAATCTTGCACAAATCTGACTAGCAATACCAGGATGTGACCTTTTTGTGCAGGAGGCATTCCTGTGGACCCACCTGACTTGCCAGCAGCATTGTAATTAATGGGGCGCCAGAGAATTGCTTCATCTCTATGACCTGCTAATTAGTCTTCCTGGAGACATATCCCCAACCACATCCAGGGGTGTCATGTTCCTGATTATTGTTTGCTGATCTGATTAGATGAGTTTGTAAGAACTAGAGAGTCCCTAGGTAGTGTAAATGATTAAACACTGCATTACTGACCAGGAGGTTGGAGACTCAAACCTACTTAGAGGCACTTCAAAATAAGTTTTCGTGATCTGCTTCCCCAAAGTCACAGACTTGAAAAACCAAAGAGGTAGTTCTACTCTGTGTGCATGGAATCAACTCAGTGGCAAATACCAGCACCCACACCGGTTAAATACCAGTATCACATGGTTGCGATTCGTTTAGTTCCTCCCAAAGTGTTCCCACCTGAGGAAAACTGTCACCACAGTTTTTGAGTAATAAAGCAGAGAATATCAGAAGGATGTTTACCTGTGCTTTATTGACTATGCAAAGGCTTTCGATTGTGTGGCTCATGACAAGCTATGGACAACATTGCGAAGTATGAGTTTTCCAGAACACTTAGTTATGCTCATGAGGAATCTGTACCTGACCAAGAAGCAGTTGTTCGAACAGAACATGGGAACATTGAATGTTTTAAAATTTAAAAATGTGTGAGACAAGATTGTGTTCTTTCACCATACTTCTTCAGCCTGTATGCTGAGCAAATAATCCAAGAAGCTGCATTATATGAAGAAAAATGTGGCATCAGGATTGGAGGAAGACTCATTAACAACCTGTGATATGTAGATTATACAACCTTGCTTGCTGATACTGAAGAGGACTTAAAACATTTACTGATGAAGATCAAAGAGCACAGGCTTTGGTATGGATTACATCTCAATGTAAAGAAACCCAAAATCCTCACCACTGGACCAATAAACAACATTCTTATCAATGGAGAAAAGATTGACGTTGTCAAAGACTTCATTCTTCTTGGATCAACTATCAACAAATCAAATGACGTTTATTACATTAGGCAAATCTGCTGCACAAGACGTTTTTAAAGTGTTGAAGAGCAAAGATGTCAGCTTGAGGACTAAGGTGCGCCTGACCCAAGCCATGGTGTTTTCAATAATCTCATATGCATGCGAAAGCTGGACAGTGAATAAGGAAGACTGTAGAAGAATTGATGCTTTTGAGGTACGGCCATGGGCTGCCAAAAGAACCAATAGATCCGTTTTGGAAGAAATGCAGCCAGAGTGCTCCTTGGAGGCCAAGATGGCCAAACTTCATCTCTCATACTTTGGGCATATTGTCAGGAGGGACCAGTCTCTGGAGAAGGCTATAATACAGCCTTGGAAACCCTAGGGTCACTGTGAGTTGGAACTGACTCCACGGCACATAACCACCAACCATCACAGTTTCTAGTGCTTTTAAATTCACATATTATTTCCTTTTTTAGATGTGTGATGTTTGGGTCAGTTACAGTAACATGGAGACCATTAGCATCCATAGTCTGAGAAGGCAAAATCAACCTACAGAGTTGCTATGCACGGTTGTGTAGGTTGTACCCTGTCCAAAGATGCCCAAGGGAAGAAGAGAATAGGGGCTGAAATAAAACCCTTTGTCTACGTATGCAGTATGTGTCTTTGTGCACATTGGAACCCACGCAGTGTAGCTTGAGAGTCTGCATCCTTAAATATATACATCCTTAAATATATATTCATCGGACACTTCTTGGAAACCCTATACAGGGTCACTATGAGGCAGAACTGACTTGAAGGCACTTAACAACAACAATGTGATGGCTGGAACTGTGGTTGGCATGACAGGGCCAGACCAAGTGATTTTGTAGGCCTTATATGACGGCACTTCACAACAACAACAACAACAACATATGGTGCATGGGCTGGATGTTTCCCACCCTTGCTGTACAGCATGAAATCTGGAGGCTTTTTGCTAATGAAAGACTCCAGTTTAGCAGAGCTTAGTTCTATCTGTGCCTATGTTTAAGTGTTCCGATGCCAGTTTTCCTGGGCCTCTCATACACTTCTGACAGCTGAACTGTCAGAGTTAGAAGCAGTATATGTAAAATTAGGTTTTTGGGTCACTTCTCCCAGCGATCCCTTGAAAGAACATTCCTGGACACATCACTTAATGGTCACCTAGTTGTGATGTCATACCCCAAGAGCCTTAGAGACTGTAAGCTTTATTTGCCTCCTTGCCTGGTACTCGACTGTACCGTACAGCTGTTGTCATCAGGCATGTTTGTGGGAGGAGATGCCTTTTTTTCTGTATCCTATAAAAGGTCACCATGTGGAAATAGAATTTTGGAAACTCATCATTTATGTTTATGATTTCCCTCCCTGGGTGATCTATGTTAGTTTTTCTCTTGTGTTTACTCTTATTGAAGACTTAATAAAGAGTCTGAATACTATTTATATCTTTGAAGACAAGATCTCTTTTCTCCGCTATATCAGTCATAATGACTTTACACTGACAATTTAACGGGCTTTCATATCATGGAAACAAACTTTATCATTTGTCAGCTATCAAGACTTGGAGTCATTGGACAATATGAAGTTTGAAGCAAACCCTTTAATGGCAAGAATTCATTTTCAATATAAAAATATTGTCTGTGGTTTGTTTTTGTTTTTTAGGAAAGAATCATTCACCTCGGGATACCATACTGAATTTTATTTTTCCCATTCAATGTGACAGTCTATAAACAAACTGTTGTTGTTGCTTGGTGTCATGGAGTTGGTACAACAGAAGAAACCATTGCTAGATCCTGCGCCAACCTCACAGCCTTACTATGCTTGAGCCCATTTCTGCTGCCACTGTGCCAATCCATCTCACTGGGGATCTTCCACTTTTTCACTGACTCTTCACTTTACCATGCATAATCATCAGGGACTGGTCCCCCCTGATAATATGTCCAAAGCATGCAAGATGAGGAGTCCTGGTTTGGCACTGTAGGATAAGCAATGAACTACAAGATCCATTCAAACTCACTAGCCACTCCTTGAAAACAGCAGGGCTGCTGTGAGTTGGAACCTACTCGACGGTATTTAACAACAACAACAAATGAAAACTTCTAAGAAGCATTCTAGTTGTACCTCTCCCAACACAGATTTGTTTGTTCTTTTGGCAGTCCATGGTACTTTTAATATTTTCCTCCAAAATTATAACTCAAATGCATCAATTCTTCTATGGTTTTCCTTATTCATTGGCCAGCTTTCACATGCCTATGAGGTTATTGAAGACACCAAGACTTTGGTAAGGCACGCCTTAGTCCTTTAACTGACATCTTTAATCTTCAACACTTTAAAGAGGTCTTGTGCAGCAGATTTGCCTAATGCAATACATTGTTTGATATCTTGACTGCTGCTTCCATGAATGTTGATGGTTGATGTGAGCAAAATGAAGTCTTTGACAACTTCAATCTTCACTCCATTTATCTTAATGTTATTTATTGGTCCAGTGATGAGTATTTTTGTTTTCTTTACATTGAGATGCAACCCATTCTGAAGGCTGTGGTCTTTGATTTTCATCAGTAAGTATTTTAAATCCTCTTTGCTTTCAGCAAGCAAGACTGTATCATGTGCATATCACAGGGTGTTAATGAGTCTTCCTCTAATCCTGATGCCATATTTTTCTTCATATAATCCAGTTTCTCGGATTATTAATTCAGCATACAGATTGGATAAGTTTGGTGAAAGAATACAACACTGGTGCAAACCTTTCCTAATTTTAAACCATTCAGTGTTCCCTTGTTCTATTAGAACAACTGCCTCATGGTTTATGTACAGGCTCCTCATGAGCACAATTAAGTGTTCCAAAATACTTATTCTCTGTAATGCTGCTCATAGCTTGTCATGATCCACATAATCAAAAGCCTTTTTGTAGTAAATGGTGCTGCTGTTATTGATAAAGCACAGGAAAATATCTTTCTGATATTCTTTATTTTTAGTTAAGAGCCATCTGATGTCAGCAACGATACCCCTCATTCCACATCCTCATATGAATCTGGTATTATTTATTCACAATTTCAGCATTATAGTAAGCTTTCTCTAAAAAACACAAGGCTTCACTGACTGCTAGTTGGTAAATTATGACACTTGGATGCTCTAAATAACAATACTTGGAAATCTAGAGATATTGAAACGCAAAAACATAATAAAATAGATAAAAATAAGTTGTAAAAACAATATAAAAATAAGTATATGTTTATATTCATGTGTAAAACTATATTTGAATCTGCTCAGAAAAAGATGTAGAAGGATCCATACTAATCCCTCTGAAATGTGGGGGTGAAAATGAATGACGGGGATTGGAGGGCACTCAGGTTTTACTATGTGTAGTTTGAACTGACTCCATGGCGCATAACAACAACAACAACAACAATAACAACATTTATGTTAAAAAAATTTTTTTTTTCAACAAACATGCACTTTTTCTAATAGCCAATTTAAAACAACTACCAAAAAAAAAAAAAAAAAAAAGCCTTATTAAAAAATTTGGGAACTAGGGTAATCTGGCCTCTTGAGCTTTTCTTTTTTTTTTGGTGGGGGGTACCAATTGTTCTCTATCCTTTAGTAACTGGAAAAGATAGTTATGAAGAAAAGGTAATTTGAAAAAAGAAATAGAAAAGAGAAGTCTTTATTTGTCATGTTGTTGTTTGTGACTATAATTTCTTTGTAACTTACTAGTAGTTCATTCAGTTATCCCAGTTTTTGTTTTCAATTTTAGGGAAAGAAAGCACTAAAAAAAAAAAAAAAACTAAAACAAAAAACCCCCCACCTTTAAAATTGCCCTAAGTGTGGCTGGAATTTTTGCTTTTAAAATTGTTGTTGGTGATGTTTTTAATATGCTTTATTTTTCAGCTGAAACCTGAGTTTCCATTGTAAGCAAATATTATTCTTACTTTTCTAGACAAAAGTTATCTTCAGTTTAATATATTCTAGAAAGTACATATTCAGTAACAATTTCTAAATGAGTGCAAGTGTCCTGGATAAAATAGTAATGATTCTTCAATTTTCACCCCTACAGTTCTGTTTGAATATTATTTCAAAATCTCTCAACAAATTCTTCTCTCTCAAAATGTATAACTCAGCACCACATACCATATGTTAATTTTAATGCCTGTTTTTGAAAAAAAGCAGTATATAGTGGTTTTAAAAGATCCAATTTTTCTTCTACTTTATTCTTATTAGTCTAGTAAATACTTACTGAAAAACTAAGAAGTCAGTGATACATTTAATAAATGAAATACTTAAAAAAATGTAGTTTCCTTATTTTGTTTCCTCTAATACTATTTTAATGTCATTATATGAATCTTACCTATTCTACACAAAAGTCTTTATAAGAGTTGTTTTTCAGTTTATATGTATTCAAGGTTATGAAAAGTGTCCACTAATAGTTAAGTCAAAATTACATTTTTTCATAAATGATGAATGAATATAAATTCCTAGAATATATTTTCAGGAAATATTACTGGAAAGTTTCATATTCATGTGTTGGTAAGTAGAAACATATTAGTCAATATTGTTTGAATACTTGAGAGGAAAAAAAAATAACTGATGTGATTCTAATGAGTGAAAACACATTGAGAGGTCACTGAGACTATTCTGAAACAATTCATATGTCACTAGTAAGAATGCAAAGATGGTTTAAATGATGTTAGTTGATGGTTCAAATCCACCAGCTGGTCCTTGGAAACCCTAACCAGGGTCGATATGGGTTGGAACCGACTTGACAGCACTTAACAACAGCAACAACAACAAATGTACATTGATTTGTGTAATGCTTCTTGTGTCTGCCAGTTCTCATTATTCTTTAACACTATCATTACCATCAAGGAGCTCTGGTAGCATAGTGGTTACAAATCGGGCTATGAACCTTAAGGTCAGCAGTTCGAAACTACCAGCTGCTCCATGGGAGAAAGATGAGGCGTTCTGCTCCCATAAAGATTTATAGCCTCGGAAACCCTGTACAGGGTCACTTAGAGTCGGAACCGACTCCACAGCACATAATAACAACAACATCATTACCATCAACTTTATTTATTTATTTTAAATGTTTTATTGTGAATTATGTGATAGTCTACATGGGAGAACATTAGATTTACATTCATCCTATCGTATATCATTTCATTGCCATGGTTACAATCCCCTCCATGCATCATCAAACAACCAAAGGGTATACCCTGCAAAGCTGTGCCCGAGTCGTCAGCACACAGCCCCTCTCCCTCTCTGGGTCTAAAGGCCCCTCAAGGTCAGCAGTTCAACCTCACCAGCTGCTCCTCATAAACCCTGTAGAGGGTTGCTGTGAGTCAGAATGTACTCAACGACACTTAAAAAACAACAACAACAAATAACATAAGCTCTGGACTGCTAATCATAAAGTTGGTAGTTAAAACCCACCAGCTGTTCCGTGGAAACACTATACAGGGTTGCTATGAGTTGGAACCAATTCGATGAATTCGATGGCACTTAACAACAGCAATATGGTGTTAGACACTGAAAAAGCAGAATAATTTTTCAGTTTCCAAATCTTCTTAAGTAATGTAGAAATAGTATTTCTTTTTGTATCAGAAAATCAAGAAATATTGAAAAATTGAGAACTCCTAGGGAAACAAGGATATTTCAATATTAGGAAATTTAATAATATAATTGACCATATTAATAAATTAAAGAAAAATCAAATGATCATCTTATTAGAGGCCAAAACAGCACTTGAATTCAAAATGCATTCCTTATTAGAAAGAAAACTATTTATAAGCTTTAATAAAGTTAGAAACCACAGAAGCCACAACAGACTTCATAATTAATGGCAACAAAATGAAACACAAATTAAAATAATTTCTTTAAAGATGGAAACAGGACAGGAATTCTGTCATCATCATACTATGCAATACTGTACTGGAGGTCCTAGACAAGAAAAAATGTATAGGTTTTGGAAAATGAGAGGTAAAACTCACTTACAGCCTACTTAGGAAATGTAAGATTATCACCCAAAGATGAATAAAAAATAAACAAAATTGGTATAATAAAAAAATAAAACAAACAAAAAATAAAATTGATAATGATTTCAAGATCAAACCATATACCATTCAATATATAGTGTCGGGACAACAAATTATCCATTAAAAAAAAATGAAGTTGGATTTTGGTTTCATAGCATACTCACAAGCATATTCCAAATGAGCTAAAAACTTAATGTTTACGAAGTTCTTGTATAAAAATACTAGAAGAAAATATACGAATGCTTTTTGGATTTTTAAAATAAATAATCTTGGGAATGAAGATGGTCTTTCAAATGAGTTATAGACCTCAAAAGTCATAAAGGAAAGATTGACAGTTTTTTTTTTTTTTAATGTTTTACTGTGAATTATGTGATAGTTTACATGGGGGAACATTAGTTTTACATTCATCCTATCATATATCGCTTCATAGCCAAGGTTACAATCCCCTCCATGCATTATCAGCCAACCAAAGGGTATAACCTGTAAGCCTTCCCCCTGGTCATCAGCACATAGCCCCTCTCCCTCTCTGGGTCTAGAGTCCCCAGCCACTCCATCGCTCTACGTCATCGTCCCTGCCTTCATCTCTGGCGTCTCTGTTTTTCTGGGTTGGTTGGTTATGTGCCGTGGAGTTGGTACCAACTCATAGCGACCCTGTACAGGGTTTCTGAGGTTGTAAATCTTTACAGGAGCAGAAAACCCTCATCTTTCTCCTGCGGAACAGCTGGTATTTGCGAACTGCTGACCTTGTGGTTCGCAGCCCGATTCGTAACCACTTCGCTACGTGTCCCACAATCAGCTCCTCTCCCTTGATGGTCCCAGGGACCTCTGCTGCTGGACTGCAAAGTCAATCACTCCCCTCCTTTTGCTACAAAATATCTACCTTTACATTTCCAACCCTCACAGTCAGTCCTGAGAGCAATTATTTATTATTGTACCACACGAGAGCCATCCTTATCTCCTTTCGTCAGCCCTACCCAGACAGATTGGATACTACTCTGTGGATATTCTGCCTTCCTCTGTACCCTCTGGATCTAGGCTCCCTCTTGAAAGCTTGTAAGCAAGACACGTCCAGCCTTTGTGGCCCTCCATTTTGGGTTTTGTTGTTGTTGTTAGGTGCCATTGAGTCGATACCGACCCATAGCGACCTTATGCACAGCAGAACGAAACACTGCCCGATCCTGGGCCAACCTCTCCACTGTTGCCATGCTTGAGTCCATCGATGCTGCCACTTGGCCAATCCATCCCATTGGGAGTTGTCCTCTTTTTCTCTGACCCTCCACCTTACCAAACATGATATCCTTATCCAGCGACTGGTCGCTCCTGACAAAATGTCCAAAGTATGAGAGACAAAGTTTGGCCATCTTGGCCTCCAAAGAGCACTCTGGCTGCACTACTTCCAAAATGGATCTATTGGTTCTTTTGGCAGCCAATGGCACTTTCAATATTCTCCTCCAACACCTCAAAAGCCTCAATTCTTCCATGGTCTTCCTTATTCACTGTTCAGCTTTCACATGCATATGAGGTTGTTGAAAATACCATGGCTTGGGTCAGGTGCACCTAAGTCTTCAAGCTGACATCCTTGCTCTTCAACAGTTTCAAAAG
>NW_006408705.1:3959203-3960871 GCF_000296735.1 Chrysochloris asiatica
CTCAAGTGTGGCAGCGGTAGTGAGGTTGGCTCAGGACTGGACATTGTTTCCTTCTGCTGTGCATGGGGTTGCTATGAGTTGGTTCTGACTCGATGGCACCTGACAACAACAACAACATGCATTATGCATTCATTGTATGTCAGACACTGCTAGCAGCAGTTTTTTATGTCATCAACTTCTCAGTGACAACACGGGAGCAAGTAGCTTTGTGGGAACTCAGGGATAATCAGCCTCACAGAGCTCTCCTTGTCCCTGTTTTACAGAGGAGGAACCTGAGGCCCAGGGAGGTTAATTAACTTTTCCAAAGCCACACAGCTGCTGTGGATCTTGCTGCTCTTCATGGGAAAGTGGAAGTGTCTACTTGACCTACACTGAGTTCTACTGGGAAAACCAGCCCTGGTGCTTGACTTCAGTTGTTGTTGTTGTTAAGTGCCATTGAGTCGGTTTCAACTCATAGCAACCCTGTATAAGGTTTCTGAGGAGTGGTTGGTGGGTTTGAACTGCCACCTTGCGGTTCAAATCAACTTTGTGGTCCAGTGATTACACTACAGCACCACACCAGGGTTTGACCTCCAGAGAAGAGTAAATGAGTCGTTCCCTTGTCTGTTTGTGACTGTCCAGTCCTGGCAGGGGCAAGTGATGTGTGTGGCATTTCCTTTCCCAGGGAGAGTAGAGCTCCTGTAGGTGGCATTCAGGCCGGCACATTGGTATGCTATTTTCTGAAGTGTGCACCTTTACAAATGAGCTGGCAGTTGGAGGTAAGCTCAGTGAGATGGATTCATCCTGAATTGAATTCTTACAAGGCCACTTGCTCTACATTCTGACTCTGCTTCCAACCACTACTGGGTGGGTGCCTGCAGGTGCTCATGAGGCAGGAATGCGGACTTATAGGCAGGGAAGGGAGCTCATATCTCCCTGGTCTGTGTTGGGGACATGAAGAGGCCTGGGGAGCTTTACCAGTGACGTCATGTAGTCCCACTCCTGATGGGCATGGCTGTCTGTCCTACTTTCACAGGTACTCTGGTCCTGTGTCATAGAGTTTCGGTCACCAGCAATAGGCTGCTAGAGAGGCAACAGGAGGTTCCTGCTGGGTTCATTGTCTGGCTTCACCAAAGAGGTGGGATTTAGGCTGAACCTTGAGGTATGGAAAAATTTCTACAGCCTGAAAAGAAGGTGATACTGATTCTGAGCAAAACCAACGACTAGCACTGTGTTGACTCAACACCACTCATGCTCTTATTTCCTGTGCAGTTCTTACCACCTTTTACAGGCAAGGGTACAGAGAAGGGACAGTACTTGCTCAAAGTTACACACACAACAAGATTGGAGCTCAGGACAGAAGCATACCCATGCTGTCGTCTTCTTTCTAGCATCCGAGGGAAAGCTGGAAGTACTGATGGCTTGGCAGGACATGAGGCCAAGATGAAGGGAGAAGATGCTCAGAATGTCAGCAGTGTCACTGACCCAGTGATAAGGGGCTAAATGCTTCCCAATGGCTCCAGGTGGTGGGTGGGTGGTGGTGGAAAGCCCCGCTTTTAAAGTGCTGAAGAGCAAAGATGTCAGCTTGAAGACTAAGGTGCACCTGACCCAAGTCATGGTATTTTCAATGACCTCATATGCATGTGAAAGCTGGACAGTGAAGAAGGAAGACCATAGAAGAATTGATGC
>NW_006408705.1:3961931-3970750 GCF_000296735.1 Chrysochloris asiatica
TTGTCTGTGGATATCCAGGGCTCATGTATGAGATTACTAACAAGCATTACTGAATAATCAGATGAGGGACAGTTTGCTATGTCTACTAGGTGGCTAAAGTCTGATCCTCAGAGCCTGTGGTTTGGACGGTCAACAACGCTTGGGCCCACAGGGTCTTGACCTCCTGACCGGGTCTGCATGGTCTGCATCAGATTCCCCCTTATTTATTGTTTGTTTAATGAGTCTTAGTCTTGGAAGAGGGTTTGCCCTGAGGGGACCCGACCACTTGCCTTGATGTCTCCCGGGTGAGCAACTTGCATGTTCTTGTAGTAATCAGTCAGACTGCCATTATTGTTTTGTATTTTTTCTGTTGGTCTTTCTTTCAAGAAGTATCTTCTGTTCTTCTAGCCACTCCAGGCTGGTCTGCTTGTCCTTTCCAGTGGAATTTCCCACCTCAGAAGATTCTGGATGGGGTTCAGGATTCCACCTATGGTCTTATGTAGTGCAGAGGCTCCGCAGGAAGCCTCCTTCACTAGGCAAGTTGTAGCCCCATTTTAGGTATTCCAATCAGTTATAGGCAGAAGCTTTCTATGGTGATATTTCTGGCTATTAATTTCTCTCCCCTCAAGTGTCTATTTTATAATGGTATGCCAGGGAAACCAAGATTCAAAAATCAGCCAGGTATCTTAACATTATTTCCTCCTTTTTGCCCATTCCAACCATGTCTCAATCCCTGTATCCCAGAGCCCTGTTGTTTGAAGGTTGTGCATACATCATTATATACCTCTTGACTGATCTTTTAAACTGTAAATTGGCTAACTGAAAGGTCTGGTGATCTACTTCTGAAAAATCAGTCTCAACATTAGGTAATCTGGAGGAACAAAGACACAGAAGCATATATATTTAAATAAAGATTTCTTTCAAGGGAATGTGTCACGTCACACAAGGGTGAAGGCTTCTGAGTCACGTGACTTCAGGGGTTGACGAACCTAAAATTGGCAGGTCATGTCCCAAGAATCAGAGGTCAGGTGGTGATGAGTCAGATGCAGGATGGATGGAGAGAGCGAGTTTTGCCAGAACATCCTTTTATGTTGGATGCAGTCCACATCCCCAAGGAAACTGCCTTTACATGAGACCACTAAATGAAGGATCATTCCATAATATTGAGAATCATGGCCTAGTCAAGTTGACACATAACATTCACTATCACACAGCTATCGAAAACCCTGTGGAGCATGTGTGTCTACTTGGATACATCTGGAGTCGCCATGAGTCTGCATCAACTCCACTGTTACTGGCAGATGTCCTGACACAGAAGATGTTTTTAAGTTATTATTAATCAAGTTTCAGAATGATATGTATACTACAAGCCAATATATGTAAAAAAATTTTTTACATATATTTTTTACCCATCAGGCTTGAAATTTTTTTTTTTTAATTGTAAGTAGGGGGAATTACTTTATTTTCATTAAATATCCATTAACACAGTCTCTACTTCTCACCTTGGAAAATCTGCTTGCTGAGCTATCAACTATGGCTGTTGAAAAGGGGAAAAAATTGAGTATAAGTAGAACTCAACTAAATGCAAGTTTTTCTCATTAGGAATTTAATATTAAAAGAAAACTGTTCTAAGGTGTTGCTAGTTGGCTGAAGTATTTTGTGTATGGTGGGTTACTGTGAAATTTAAAGCACCAGAGTTTTCTTCTTTCCTGCCCTCCCTTCTCTCCCCCTTCCCTCCTCCTTCCTTTCTGTTTTTTAATATGTTTAGTCTTGGGCAAGACAGGAAAGAAGAACGGTAGAAAAACTGAAGTTTTGCAACTGAAATTCACATACAGGTGGCCAAAGGCCAGTCTCACAATGTACTCAATATCCTTGCGTTTCTAGTACCCTTAGGTGTACTGTAATAACCTCTATCAATCATAAGTCTGTCAGGCAGGAGTTAAGGGAAGCATCTGGGACTAGGACAGGGAAAGTATCTGGCTAAAGGAAGAGGCTCCTGGGGGAGTCCAACTGTTCAAATTATATAAGGTTCAGAGTCGGGAGGTGAAATGAAACTGGTGTGTGGCAATGGGAGACTAAGCAAAAATGTTGTCTGCAATCAGGGAAGTTGCAGGGTTGTAATAAAGGTGTCATTGAGTAGCCAATTTAGGGGAGCCAGGAAAGGAAGGGCCATTAGTGTTTGGATAATTAGGACATCAACTAATAAATTTGGCTTTAAGAAAAGGGAACTGGAATTCATATACGGAAACTGAGGGAGGTTGCGTTTGATTAAGCAGAGCAGGCCCTGAGGAAAACTGAATCAGGCGCATGGATGAACAAGACTTTTCTTAAGTATGTTAGAGACTAGACAGCAAAAAATTAGACACACATGGTGGTCTAAGCCAACACACATGCAGCTTATTTTGGACAAAGTAGAAGGAACCATGGTTGTGACTGGGAAGGGCTGGGAGAGGAAAACTTGTTGTTCGGGTCTTCTCTAAGACAAGGACCAAATATTTTATTGTCAGAAACCTCATGCCTTGGGTTGATCCAGGCAATTGGTTTAATGTTGTTTTTAGAGTGTCTGTTCTACCTTCTAATTTGGTGAGTAGCACTTGCAGTTTTGTATGCTTTTGAATTGCTACTTTAGATACAACTGGTCTCTATTTGCCTGGAAGAGTAGAGGAAGAATACCTAGGAATTAGAGAAGGAAATGAACTATAGGTCTAATTGACCCCATCGACTACTACCTTCATTACATGAAACCAGAAGAAATGGATGATGCCTGGCTACCATTACTGAACATTTTGATCAAGGACCCGACAGATGAACCCTGATTAAAAGGAGGAAAAGCATGAAACAGAATTTCAAACTCACATGGAAACCAGACTTACTGGATCCACCGAAACTGGAGAAACCTTCAAATCTAACGCCCAGAAAACACCTTGAACTGAAACCATCCCATAATTAAACTGAATGATGATATAGCCAATTAGTAAAGAATTATCTCTATGAGTTTCAATTGCCAGTAAACCTAGCACAGATGAGAACTCTAAGGGACAGAAAACCTACATTTATGGTGATGAAACAATTTGAGTAGAGATAGTGAGAATGGGAGGCATGTGGCCAATGTTATTGAGCAGTTCAGGTAGAAAATGTGAAAGGATGTATTTGGTTGTGTCTATTCTTTGAATATTGTATATTCTTTGTATATTGCCACCAAAGAGAGCCACACCCCTGTCTATTTCAGAAAGATAATTTTCTCAAAACAATTTCAAAATAGACATTTTAAATGACTGCTCCAGAAGATGTTTGGTTAATCAAAATTAGAGTTTGGAAAGGAGAGGAGGCCATCTGTCTCTTCCTGATTATTACTATCAAGCAAACTTAAATAGTACTTTTGTAACTCAAGGGTTAAATCCTTACTTTCTTAAAGGAAGTAGTTTGAGGTTTCTAACATCAAGCTACTTGTTACTTCTTATGTTTCTTTGTAGGTTATACATTCACAATAACAGGAAGACAGGCCATCATCTTGTGTTCTCTGGAATGCTTTGTTCTATAACACTATAACATTAATCTCTTTTCTAACTCAAGCTTTATAATACCTCTTTCTCTCAGTACGCCTGTTCCCTTGACACCCTATTTCCCATACATATAGGATTCTGAGAATAAAGTTATTACTCTTAGCAGAATCTATTTATAATTTCACAGGGCTGGCAGGGATGTTGAAATATTGTTAGAACAATATTGAAGTGTAAATCTTGTTCCCTCTGTTGTCAAGTCTTCAGTACAGTCTTCATTTGCTATTGCTTAACTACACACTGATGTTTTTGGTATTGATTATTGGTCAATAAGCTGGTTTTGGCTAACCCAGTATTTTTGTACTGTATGGAGTCGTGGTGTGGCTCTGTAGAATAAATACTGGACCGCAAGGTCAATTTGAACCATAAGGTGGCAGTTCAAACCACCAGACGCTCCTTGGAAATCCTAGGCAGGGTCTCTATGAGTAGAATTGACTCTGTGGAACTTAACAACAATAGCAAATATGTCTTACAAAGTGGTACTGTAGGATAAGCACTGGACAACTAACTGCAAGGCCAGCAGTTCAAACCCACCAGCCGCTCCTTGGGAGAAAGATGAGGCTTTCTGCTCCCATAAAGATTTACATCCTCAGAAACCCTATGTATAGGGTCTCTGTGAGTTGAAATTGACTTGACGGCAATGTTTTTTTTTTTTTTTAAATTTTTTTTTAATGTATCTTCCAGGAGATTTGGTGGCATAGTGGGTTAAGCATTGGATGGCTAATTAAAATGTCACTAACTTCCTTGTGTGAGCAAGATGAGGCAGCCTGTTCCGTAAAGATTCCCAGCCTTGGAAAAACCTATGGAACAATTCAACTCAGTCTTATTGGGTCTGTATGGGTTGGACTCAACTAGGTGGCAGTGGGTATTTATTTTCTGTTACCCTTACAAATAGATTGACTGTCCATTGGCTACTAGGGGAGAAGGTGTTCTGGAATCTGAAGATTATTGTTGTTGTTAGGTGCCGTCAAGTTAGTTCTAACTCATAGAGACCCTATAAAAGGTTTCTGAGGAGCAAGTAGTAGGTTTGAGACACCGACCTTGTCGTTAGCAGTCAATCCATTGCTCATCCTACAGTGCCACACCGGGAGTCCTGGAATCTGAAAACAGAAAGTCTTTATGTATAAATCTTTTATCTCAGCTGCAGCTGTGTTAAAAAAACTGGTTGTTTCAAATGACATCTTCTTTGCCTAGAACTCCAAAGTATTGTTGTTTTCTCCCTTTTCCTCTGGTATCATTTATTTTTTTCTTTAAATTGTATTTATTTTGATGTTGAGACTATACACAGCAAAACATACATTAATTCAACCATTTTTCTATGTACAATTTGGAGACATTGATTACATTCTTTGAGCTATGCAACCATTTTCATCCATAGTTTTCTGAGTAGTTTGTCCCCATTAGCATAAATTTACTGCCGCCCCTAAGGATTATAGCTAATCTTTCAAGTTGTTTATTCATTTTTCATTATTTTATTCTGTCTGTGTTAATAAAGTTTTATTGGAACTGCGTCATGCCAATCTCACCATATTGTCTGTGACAGCTTTCACATTCCAGGCAGAGTAGATAGATTGTGACAAGGATCATAGGATTCACAACTACTGACACATTTACTTTCCAGTCATTTAGAGTGTTTCCTGTATTAGGTGACAAAGTAGCTGGCTTAAGGTTCCACAGCCCTCTGCACTAGTACATCCCAGCTCCAGTCTAATGTGTGCCTAAGTGTCTTATGCTGGGTTCTCTAGAGAGACAAAGTTAGTGAAGATAAATATGTATATATATTGTTGGTATTAGGTGCTGTTGAGTTGGTTCCTACTCATAGCAGCCCTATGTACAATGGAACAAAACACTGCTTAGTCTGTCGCCATTCTCATAATTTTTGTTACACTTGAAATTACCATTTATTTTTCAGAAGCTGTTGCTTAAAAGAAAACAAAGCAAATGACTCAATTGTTTTAATTTGTATACATTTCTACCATATCAAGCTCCCACTTTTGTTCTAGCAGTCAATGTTCTGAAATCCTGAGATTCTTTTCAGAAACATGTCTCAGCAAACAGCCAGAGTTCTAGCAGAAGTTGCTTGTTTGGGCTGAAATCTGCTTCCATACGGGATGTTTCTAATGTACCCAGACTTTAAAAAGAGGCTGACGTTTGGAAAGTGTAGGAGGCACAAGGGCAGCCTGCATGTGTGCTGCTAAGACTTGCTTGATGATCAGATCTGCTTTTTTGAGCACAGCAGATGATTTTGACATACCACCTATTTCCTGCTTGACTTTGAAAACCACAAGTGCGATTAAGTTAGGTTGGAGACTGCAATGTTGTTGTTGTTAAGTGCCATCGAGTCGGTTCCGACCCATAGCGACCCTGTACAGGGTTTCTGAGGGTGTAGATCTTTACGGGAGTAGACAGCCTCATCTTTCTCCCGCGGAGCGGCTAGTAGTTTCGAACTGCTGACCTTAAGGTTCGCAGCCCGATTCGTAACCACTACGCTATCAGAGACTGCAATGGTTGGGTGGAATTTAAAGTTCTTCAGGGTGGGAAATTAGTCATATTTAAACACAAACTGTATAATTTGTTGAATGTGGGACTGATGATTTGTTCTGTAAGCCTTCACTCAACTCACAATACAAAGTTAAAAAACAATAGCAAATAATGAAATTCAATAGAGAACTTGCAAAAAAAAATATGTCAAAATGTATAAAGAAGCTACATAATCTGGCAATTTTAATTCTAGGTATACTTCTCATATAAACAAGAGAAATGAATATCTATGTCCCACCAAAACTTGTATATGAATGTTTATATATTATTATTAATAATAGCCTTAACGTGGAACTAACTTAAATGTTCATCAACTGATTAATGAATAAATAAAATGTGGTTTATCAATACAATGATATCTTATTAAGTAATAAAAAGACTAAGGACTATGATTGTAACTAGAAAACAAAACAAAAAACACCCTTTTTGTCCCCTTCCCTCCTCCTTTCTCTAGGCTCTTTTTTATGTATCACAGACTGGAGTTGTCTAAGGGATTTCGTTTCAAAGCTTTGGCAGGGACCTAGGGAAAAAAAAAAAAAAAAGACTAAGGGCTTTGACATGGATAATGATTGAAAAAAAATCATGCTAACTGGAAAAAAAAAAAACCAAAAACCACCACTTGTTAGTCAACTTGTCACACTGTGGTGGCTTGCTGGGATGCTGGAAGCTATGCAACCTGTACTTTAAATGCCAGTTTATGTTAAATACCAGCAGAGTCACCAATGGTGGATAGGTTTCAACTGAGCTTCCAGATTAAAAGTAGGAAGAAGGAGAGGCAGACTGCTTCTGAATGTTTAGCCACTGAAGACCTATGAACAGCAGTGGAACATTGTCAGATAGCACCAGAACATTGAATATTGAAATATTATGAACAGCACCAGAATACCGTCAGATATAGTGCCTGAAGATTATCCCCTCAAGTTGGAAGATGCTCAAAATGTGACTGGGCAAGAGCTGTCTCCTCAGAATAGAGTTGACCTTAATGATGTGAATAGAGTAAAGCTTCTGGGACCTTCATTTGCTGGTGGTGCATAGCTCAAAATGAGGAGAAACAGCTGTAAACATTCATTAATAATCAGAACATGGAATGTATGTAGTATGAAACTAGGAAAATTATAATTTGTCAAAAATGAAATGAAAAGCTTAAATTAGTTAGCTGAAATTGACTAAAATTGGCCATTTTTAATCTGACAATCATAGTAAATGGTTTACTATGCCAGGAATAAAATTTAAGAGGCCTAGTGTCATATTCATCATCAAAAAAGAACATTTCAAGATCTATCTTTAAGTATAGTGCTGTGTGTGATACGATAATATAATACACATACAAAGAAGACCAGTTAATACCACTATTCAAATTTTCACATGCCAACAATTAACACCAGTTATTATAAAATTGAAGAATTCTACCAACTTTTTCTCAACTCATTTCTCAAGCCAAGGGAACAGAAGAAGTATCCAAGCCTGGACTTGCAATATTGAAAGATTTTATGGGCAAAATATTGAATGATGTAGAAAGCATCGAAAGAAGATGAAAGGAACACACAGAGTCACTGTACCAAAAATATGTTCAACCATTTAGAAGGTAGAATATGATCAAGAACCAATGATACTGAAGGAAGAAGAAGTCCAAGGTGTATTGAAATCATTGGCAAAGAACAAGGCACCGGGAATAGATGGAATACAAATTGAAAGTTTTCAACAAACTGATGCATCACTGGAGGAACTCACCCATTTATGCCAAGAAATTCGGAAGTCAAATACCTGGCCACCTGACTAGAAGAGATTCATATTTGTGCCCATTCCAAAATGAGTGACCCAACGGATAGTGGAAGTCGTTGGAAAATTTCACATAGGCAAAATTTTGCTAAAGATAATCCAAAAATTGTTGCAAATGTACATTGACAGAGAACTGCTAGAGGTTCAAGCCAGATTCAGATGAGGAGGTGGAACAAAAGATATCATTGTTCATGTCAGATGGATCTTTACTGAAAGCAGAGAATACCAGAAAGTTGTTTTAGCTGTTGTTAGGTGCTATCGAGTCAGTACCATTTCATAGTGACTCTATGCACAACAGAATGAAACACTGCCCGATCCTGGGCCAACTTCACAATTGTTGCCACTCTTGAGCCCACTGATGCTGCCACCTTGTTAATCCATCTCATTGGGGGTCTTCCTCTTTTTCTCTGACCCTCCACCTTTCCAAACATGATAGCCTTCTCCAGTGACTGCTCCTTCCTGACAATATGTCCATGTCCGAAGTATGCGAAAAGAAGTTTGGCCATCTTGGCCTCCAAGGAACACTCTAGCTGCACTTCTTCCAAAATGGATCTATTGGTTCTTTTGGCAGCCCATGGCACTTTCAATATTCTTCTCCAACACTATAACTCAAAAGCATCAATTCTTCTACGGTCTTCCTTATTCACTGTCCAGCTTTTGCATGCAAATGAGGTTATTGAAAATACCATGGCTTGGATCAGGCACATCTTAGTCCTCAAGCTGACATCCTTGTTCTTCAACACTTTAAAAAGGTCTTGTGCAGCAGATCTGCCTAATGCAATACGTTCTTTGATTTCTTGACTGCTGCTTCCATGAGTGTTGATAGTTTATCAAAGAAGAATGAAGTCCTTGACAACTTCAGTTTTTTCCCACATTGATAAGAATGTTGTTTATTGGTCCAGTGGTGAGCATTTTTGTTTTCTTTACATTGAGATGTAATCCATACTGAAGGTTGTGATC
>NW_006408705.1:3971067-3973729 GCF_000296735.1 Chrysochloris asiatica
TTGTCATGATCCACACAATCAAAAGCCTTTGTGTAGTCAATAAAGCTCAGTAAACATCTTTCTGATATTCTCTTCTTTCAGCCAAGATCCATAGGACATCAGCAATGATATCCCTCATTTCATGTCCTCTTCTGAATCTGGCTTGACCTCTGGAAGTTCTCTGTCAATATATGGTGGCAGCCATTTCTATATTACCTTTAATAAAACTTTACTCGCATGGGATATCAAAGAGATTGTTTGATTATTTCTGCATTCCATTGGGTCATCTCTCTTTGGAATGGGCACAAATACAGATCTCTTCCAATTAGTCAGCCAGACAGTTGTCTTCCAAATTTCTTGGCATAGATGAGTGAGTGTCTTCAGTGCCCCCTCACTTTCTTGAAAGATTTCAATTTTTATTCCACCAATTCCTGGTGCCTTGTTCTTTGCCAATTCCTTCAATGCACCTTGGACTTCTTCTTTCAGTATCATTGGCCTTGATCATATGCGATCTCTTGAAGCAGTTGAACATCAACGATGTCCTTTTGGTACAGTGCCTCTGTGTGTTCCTTTCATCTTCTTTTGATGCTTTCTACATCATCATGTTTACCTGTGCTTTACTGAGTATGCAAAAGCTTCCAATTGTGTGGATTATTATAAGATATGGATAACATTGCAGAGAATGAGTATTCCAGAGCACTTGACTGTGATCATGAGGAACCTGTACATAATCCAAGAGGCAGTTGTTCAAACAGAACAAGGGAACAATGAATGGTTTAAAATTAGGAAGGCTGTGCGCCAAGGTTATATCTTCTTACCATACTCGTTTAATCTTTATGCTGAGCACATAATCTGAGAAGCTGGATTATGTGAAGGAAAACATGGTGTCAGGATTGGAGGAAGACTCATTTGCAACCTACAAAATGCAAATAATAAAACCTTGCTTGCTGAAAGTGAATAGGGCTTAAAATATTTGCTGATGAAGATCAAAGACCACAGCCTTGGGTATGGGTTACATCTCAGTGTAAATAAGATGAAAATCCTCACCACTGGACCAGTAAAGAACACACACATAAGTGAAGAAAAGATTGAAGTTGTCAAAGACTTCTGTTTACTTGGATCAACCATCAACATTCACGGGAGCAGCAGTCAAGAAATTAAATGATGTATTGCATTAGGCAAATCTGCTGTACAAGAGCTCTTTAAAGCATTGAAGAGCAAAGATGTCAGTGTGAGGACTAAGGTGCTCCGGACCCAAACCATCTTATTTCCAATAACCTCATATTCATGTAAAAATTGGACAGTGAATAAGGAAGACTGTATAAGAATTGATGCATTTATAATGGTGTTTTGGAGTTATGGAGGAGAATATTAAAAGTCCCATGGACTGCCAAAAGAACAAACCAATCTGTATTGGAAGAAGTACAGCCAGAATGCTCCTTGAAAACCAGGATGGCCAGACTTCGTCTCTCATACTTCAAACATATTGTCAGGAAGGACCAGGCGCTGGAGAAAGATATCATGTTTGGTAAGGTGGAGGGTCAGAGAAAAAGAGGAAGATCCCCATCTAGATGGACTGGCACAGTGGTTGCAGCAAAGGGGTTGAATGCAGCAATGATTGTGAGGTTGGCCCAGGACTGGGCAGTGTTTCATTCTGTTGTGTATAGAGTCACTATGAATTAGTAGTGACTCAGCATCTATCAATGACAACAACCAATTTATTCAGTCTGAAATTGCTGAAATGTGCCATCAAGATGTATTGATAATTACTGGTGATTGGAATGCACAGGTTGGAAACAAAGAGGTAGGATATGTCATTGGACTATATGGCCTTGGTGATAGAAATGACGCTGGAGATTGCATGATAGAATTTTGCAAGGCCAATGACTACTTCATTACAAATCCCTTATTTAAACAGCATAAAAGTCAACTATACACATGGACCTCACCAAATGGCACACACAGAAATCAAATTGATTGCATCTGTGGGAATAGATGGTAGAAAAGCTCCAAAATAAGGCTAGGTAAGACTGTGGAGTAGAACTCCAGTTGCTTATATGAAAGTTCAGAATGAAATTGAAGAAGATTAAAATAATTTGGCTGAAAGCAGAGAATAGCAGAAAGATGCCCACACGTTCTTTATTGGTTAGGCAAAGAGTTTTGACCTTGTGGATCATGACAAGCTATGGATAACATTGTGAAGAATGGGTATTCCAGAACACTTAATTGTGTTCATAATGGACCTGTAAATCCACTAAGAGGCAATTGTTTGAAGTGAACAAGGGTACACCGAATAGTTTAAAATCAGGTACGGTTATGCGTCAGGGTTGTATTCATTTACCATATTTATTTAATTTGTATGCTGGGCAAGTAATCTGAGAAGCTGGATTATATGAAGAAGAATGTGGCATCATGAGTGCAGGAAGACTCATTAACAACCTGAGATATGCAGATGATACACTTGCTTGTTGAAAGCGAAGAGGACTTAAAGCATTTACTGACTTAAAACATACACTTGGGTATGGGTTGCACCTCAATGAAAAGAAAACAACAACCCTCACCACTGAAGCAATAAATGTTGTTGTTGTTATGTGCCGTGGAGTCGGTTCTGACTCATAGCAACCCTGTACAGGGTTTCCGAGGCTATAAATCTTTACGGGAGCAGAAAGCCACATGTTTCTCC
>NW_006408705.1:3974769-3976743 GCF_000296735.1 Chrysochloris asiatica
ATCAGTAAATGTTTCAAGTCCTCTTCACTTTCAGCAAACAAAGTTGTATCATCTGCATATCTCAGGTTGTTAATGAGTCTTCCTCCAATCCTGACGCCATGTTTTTCTTCATAGAACCCAGCTTCTCGTATTATTTGCTCAGCATACAGGTTGAACAAGTATGGCATGTGTAAATTAAACAATGAATAAGTAAGACCATAGAATAATTGATGCATTTGAGTTATGGTGTTGGAGATGAATATTAAAAATACCATGGAGTGCCAGAACAAATCAGTCTGTATTGGAAGAAGCACACCCACAATGTTCCTTAGAAGTCAGCATGGTGAGACTTTGCCTCTCATACATCAGACATGTTATCAGGAGGGACCAGTCCCTGGAGAGGAACATCATGCTTGGTAAAGTAGAGGATCAGTGAAGAAAAGGAAGGCCTTTAATGAGATGGATTGGCACAGTGGTGGCAGCAACGGGTTCAATCGTGACCATTGTGAGAGTGGCATGCAACTGGGTGAGTTTTGGTTCTGTGTGTTGGAACCTACTCCATGGCACCTAACCACAACAAAGAAAAAAAAATCAGACACAAAAGGTCACATATTGTATGATTCCATTTATATGGAATGTCTAGAACATGTAAATCCAGAGACAGAAAGTGGATTAGTAGTTGTTTGTTATTGTTGTTGTCATTGAGTCGGTTCTTACCTATAGCGACTCCTGTATTGGGTTTCTGAGGAGTGGCTGGTTGGTGGGTTTGAACTGCCAACCTTTCAGTTCAAACTGATCTTGCAGTCCAGAGCATTATCCTGCAGTGCTACACCAGGACTCCAATAGTTGTTTGCTGTCGTTGTTGTTATGTGCCATCGAATCTGTTCTGACCCATAGCAACCCTGCATAAGGTTTCCAAGGCTGAAAAGCTTTATGGGAGCAGAAAGCCTCATCTTTCTCCTGTGAAACAGCTGGTAGTTTCCAACTGCTGACCCTGAGATTAGCGGCCCGATTTGTAACCACTATGCTACCAGAAATTGTTTAGTGCTAGGGAAATGCTTAGGAGAAAAATGGGCTGGAGTTGCTAATATGGATGAGTTTCTTTTGTGAAAATGTTCTCAAATTGGGATTTGGTGATGGCTGTATAACCTTGTAAATTTAAGTCAATGCAATTAAAAAAAACATATTGAATTGTATACTTTAAATGGGAAATTGTATGGTATGTGAATTATATGCCAATAAGGCTGGTGTTTTCTTTTAATGAAAGACAAAATCGAGTTCAGAAGGATGTCATGAGTTGAGAAGGACCCAGTGAAAACACAGCACTGGCAACATACAGTTTTATCTCCTTGTGTGGCAATCAGGAAGCCCCACTGCCATGCAGTTTCCTTCCTGGCAATGTCTCCTGCCCACCACCCTCAAACTGATCTTCCTCAAGTCCTGTGATTCTTGAGTCAGAACTATTACTCAGCATCTCAGTGATTCTCCCTGTCTAAGGGATTCTTAGTCTCAAATCCCCTTTTCTAACATGGTTTCCTGCTTGACACTTTTGCTCTACATTGCTTGGTCTCCTTACCTTCCACCAAACACTCCCATGCATTCTTGTTTGCTCCCGTCATTCTGCCAGCTTGCAGTATCATCCTTGTATCCTTTTTTTTTAATCCTTCAAAGATAAACTAGTTCAAGTCCCACCATTTCTAAAGAATTCACCCTAAGTTTGCATTTCCTTCTAATCCTCATTATCTGCTTCAGCAACTTTATGCAATATATACACTGCTTGTTGTGGTGTGCCGTGGAATCAGTTCTGACTCATAGCCACCCTGTATAGGGTTTCCCAGGCGGTAAATCTTTATGGGAGCAGAAAGCCTCATTTTTCTCCCACGGAACAGCTGGTAGTTTTGAACTGCTGACCTTAAGGTTGGAAGCCTGATTTGTAACCACTATGCTACCAGATCAAGAATATCATACTAGAAGAGAGCAAAAAGTCATTAAGAA
>NW_006408705.1:3978623-3980565 GCF_000296735.1 Chrysochloris asiatica
TGGCACCTGACAACAACATGGACAAAATGGGAGTTCTGGTGTGGTGCTGTGGGTTAATGCAAATGACTGTAAAGTCATTTGAATCGCAAGGTAGGCAGTTCAAGATCACCAGCCACTCCTTGGAAACCCTATACAGTGTCACTATGGGTTGGAATTGACTCAATGCCACTTAACAACAATGGACAAAATGGAGTCCTGGTGTGGGGCTGTGGGTTAATGTGCAGACTGCAAAGTCATTTGGACCGCAAGGTTGGTGGTTCAAGCTCACCAGCTGCTCCTTGGAAACCCTATACAGGGTGGCTTTGGGTTGGAATCGACTCGACAGCACTTAACAACAAAACAACATCGACAAAATATTGAATGATGCAGAAAGCATCAAAAGAAGATGGAAGTTATACACAGTCATTGTACCCAAAATAAATGATCAATATTCAACCATTTCAAGAAATAGCACACGGTCAAGAATTGATTGTCCAAGTTGCACTGAGGTATTGCCAACAAACAAGGCTTTAGAATGGATGGAATGCAAACTGAAATCTTTTAACAAACTGATGCAGCACAGGAGGCACTCACTCATCTATGCCAAGACATTTGGAAGACAGCTGCTTGGCCAACCGATTGGAAGACATCCATGATGACCTTACAGAATATGGAAATCATAGAACAATAACATTAGCATCACATGTAAGTAAAATTTTGTTGAAGATAATTAAAAATTTAAAAATGGCTGCAAAAATATGTCAACAGGAACCTACCAGAAACTCAAGCTGAATTCAGAAGATGATGTGACGCTCAGAATGCCATTGTTGACATCAGATGTATCTTGCCTGTATATGGAGAATACCAGAAAGATGTTTATCTGTGTTTTATTGATTATGCAAAGGCTTTTAACTGTTTGGATCATGACAAGCTATGGATAATGTGAAGAATGAGTATTCCAGAATACTTGATTGTGCTCATGACCTGTACATAGACCAAGAGGCAATTGTTCAAACAGAACAAGGAAAGATTGAATGGTTTAAAATCAGGAAAGGTGTGAGCCAGGACTATCCTTTCACTATATTTATTTAATCTGTATGTTTAGCAAATAATCCTCAATGTAAAGAAAATAAAGGAGAGGATGGATTATATGAAGAAGAATGTGGCAGTAGGATGGGAGGAACTCATTAACAACTTGTGATATGTAGATGACACAACCTTGGTTGCTAAATGCGAAGGGGATGTAAAATACTGATGAAGACAAAAGACCACAGCCTACAGTCTGGGTTTCATCTCAAAATAAAGAAAACAAAATCCTCACAACTGGACCAGTAAATAACATAGTAAACTGCCCCATAGCTTAAAAACCTTCAGTGACTTCCAAATGCCCATGGAAAAAGCATAAATTCCTTAGCAAGCCTCATAATGTTTTCACAGTCTAGCCCCAGTCTCCCCTGCAGCTCCTGCTTTTCTAAGTTTACTGAAGCATTCTAGAAACTCTCTAGCCCCAGAGTGTTTCTGTTTCCTGAACATAGCAAATGCTTCCATGCTCACACTGTTTTCTCTGCATGGAACACCCTTTAAAACTTTTTTTCACCAGATAAATATGTTTATCAGTACCTAGTTTAAATGCTATTTCCTCTGGGCAGTCTTCTTTGCCTGATTGATAAGGAAATAATTTCCTGATGTGTGTGGTGCTGCAGGATAAGCACTGGACCTCAAGGTCGGTTTGAATCATAAGGTCGGCAGTTCAAACTCCCCAGCTGATCCTTGGAAACCCTGTACAGGGTTGGAATCAACTCAAGGGCACTTAACAATAACAACAATCTCTTGATATGCTCCTTTAGCATCTTGTACCTGCTGGCATCAGCATACGCAGACCCTGGATTGATCAGTGGCCCTGTGACATGGACGAAAATCCAATTCCGAGGCCCTCCTCAGGATAGTGAGCCATGGACCCTGA
>NW_006408705.1:3981990-3987256 GCF_000296735.1 Chrysochloris asiatica
ATGGGTCGGAATCAACTCGACGGCACTTAACAACAACAACAGCTTAGTTGTTAGAATTGGGATGCTAACTTCAAGGTCAGCAGTTCTAAGCTACCAACCATTCCATGGGAGAAAGATGAGGCTTTCTGTTCCCATAAAGATTTACAGCCTCAGAAGCCCTATGCAGGGTTGCTATGAGTTGGAACTGACTCCCTTATACACCACCACCACCACCACCACCACCACAAATTTCTATCAGTGAGGAAGCAGTGGTGGCTTAGTGGTAGAATTCTCACCTTCTACATGGTGAAATGGTAAACCTAGGTTCAATTCCTGGCCAGTACATCTCATGGACAGCCACCACTTGAATGAGGCTTGCATGTTGCTATGATGTAAAACAAATTTCAGTGGAGGTTCCAGACCAAGAAGAAAGGCCTGGCTGAACACAAAGGTTTGATCTGCAGCCAATCATGGGAATGATACATTTCTTTTGTGTTCTATTGTGCATGGCTGTGAGTCAGGGCCAATTTGAAGAAAGCTAAGAAAAACAAGAAATATCTCTTGAGACATATGATTAAAGAATATAAAAAATAAAGATTTATAGAAAAAGCATGGTGCTGTAGTATAAGCAATGGACTGTGAACCACAAAGTCGGCAGTTCAAACCCACCAGACATTCATTGGAAATTCTATACAGAATTGCCATGGGTAGAAACTGACTAGACAGCATTTAATATAGCATTAATTTATAGAAAACAAGAAAACAAATGTTTAGAATGAAAACAGAAAGGAATTGTGTAACTGAGGGGCCCTGAAGCTTCCTTAGTTTCATGGAGAATCTAAGAATTCTGTTTATTATCAAACTTTCATATTGTGTGTCAACAGCCTCCTGCACATTTGACTGCAGAGGCTACACTGGGGAAGGTTGCTATTGTGGATTGTGTACAATAGTGTGTTGTAGGATCACCCACCTTTCTTGTGTTAATTAATGGCTAGATGTAGGTTAGTTTCAAATCAATGCAATAATTAGCTTCCTCATTATTTTCCTGTGACCAGTAATTTAGCCTTGTGTCCGAGCTAGACACATTTCATCGCTGTCTCGTGATGTTCTATATAAGGCTTCAAAGATAGGTGACCTGAGATGCTGGAGTCCTGGTGTTTGTGCTGTGGGTTAATGCAAGGTTGGTTTGAACCTCAAGATTGGAGCTTCAAGCTCACCAGCTGCTCCTTGGAAACCCTATACAGGTTCGCTACAAGTCAGAACCGACTCTATGGCACTTAACAACAACAGCTCCTTGTAGGGACTCCTGGTGTGGTGCTGTAGGACCAGGACTGGACTTCAAATCACAAAGTTGGCAGTTCAAACCCATCAGCTGCTCCTCGAAAACCCTATACAGGGCCACTATGAGTCGGAACCAACTCGATGGCACTTGACAACAACAACAGTCCTTGTAGAGCCCCGGTAGCTAGGCTGCTTGCTAACCAAAAGGTTGATGGTTTGAGCCGTCTTGCAGCTACTCAGCAGGAGAAAGATGTGGCAGTTTGCTTTATAAACATTACAGCTTTGGAAACCTTGAGGGGCAATTCTATTATTCTGTCCTACAGGATCAGTCTGAATCCAAATTTTAAAATATTTTATCCCTTGTATGTGAAGTTAATGTTTTTATACATTCACCTTTGGGAATTTTCCAGTACCTTTGGCGTGTTTAAATTGGTTGGTTGTCAGCCTTTTGACACTAGGGTAGAAACAACAAAGATAACTGTAAAATGAGACAACAATGAGGTTTTCAGTGAATGTTCTCTCTGGAGAAAAAGCAGCATGGGTGGCTCCCTGTGGAAACCAAGTATGTGTCCTGTGCAGAGGAGAACCCACAACTGCCTTAGTCAGCACTGGCCATCATTCCCTCCAGAGCCAGCTAACACCCAGGCTGAGGGTGGATGGTGAACGAAGAGCAGATTGGTTGGTTGGTTGATTGGTTATGCGCCGTGGAGTCGGTTGTGACTCATAGCGACCCTGTACAGGGTTTCCAAAGCTGTAAATCTTTATGGGAGCAGAAAGCCTCATCTTTCTCCCGTAGAACAGCTGGTAGTTTCGAACTGCTGACCTTGTGGTTTGCAGCCAGATTTGTAACTGCTACACTACCAGAGCTCCTTAAAGAGCAGATTAGCACCTTGGAATATAGCTGTTTCCAAACTCACCTTCATTTGAATGATGTTATGGATAGAATATATCCTCTTCAAAGAGATCTTGAAATCTTAACCCCTGGTACCATTCGTTGAAGGTGACCTTGCTTGGGCCTTTGAAGATTTTATCAGTTAAGTTAATCAGTCATACTGGAGTATGTTGTTGTTATGTGCCCTGGAGTTGGTTCTGACTCATAGAGACCCTGTACAGGGTTTCCAAGGCTGTAAATCTTTACGGGAGCAGAAAGCCTCATCTTTCTCCTGCAGAGCAGCTGGTAGTTTCAAACGTCTGAATCTGAGGTTAGCAGTCCAATTCGCAACCACTATGCTACCAGAGCTCCTTATACTGGAGTATGGTGAGTCTTAACCAACAAAAGAGCTCTGATAGAGAGTGGTTACTAGTTGGGCTGCTTAACCTCAAGATCAGCAGTTCAAAACTACCAGCCATTCTGCAGGAGAGAGATGAGGCTTTCTGCTTTCATAAAGATTTACAGCCTCAGAAACCTTATGCAGGGTCTCTATGAGTTGGAACCAACTCCAGGGCACACACTGCTGCCAACATGAGTGATGTCCTGTGTAAAAGAGGAGACACATGGGGAAGGCAGTCAGATGAAGATGAAAGCAGGGATTGGAGTGATACTGCCACAGCAAAGAATTCTTGGGGCTTCCAGAGCTGGGAGAGATTAGAACGGGTCTTCCCTCTAGAACCTTTGGACAGAGCACAATCCTGCTATTCAAACGGCTAGCCTCCAAAATGGTGAGATCATAAATTTCTGTAGTTTTATTTTATTTTTTTAAGTTTTATTGAGTGATAGTTTACATGGGAGAACATCGACTTTACACCATCATTTTATTGCAATGATTAAAATTTCCTCCATGCATCATCATTCAACAGTATTTGTTTCCATTCCCACTGTTTCTTTTTGGGGGTGGGGGGGTGGGGGAGAGGTACACAAAAACAATCAGGAATATATAATAATTTAAACAACCAAAGGGCACATTCTGCAAGCCTGCCTCCTGGCTGTCAGCACCCAGTCCCTCCCTTGCCATGAGTCCTGAGTCCTCAGCTGCTCCCTCTCTCCATGTCCCCGTCTCTGCCTTCATCTCTGGTGTCACTGCTTCTCTGGATAAGCTCCCGCATTCCGCTTGTGCTCTTCTCCCTTGATGGTCATAGGGTCCTCTGTTTCTGGACTGTAAAAGTAACTACTACCCCATTTTTGTTACAAAACCTTTACAATTGTGACAGTCACAATTAGTCATGATAACAATTACTCACTACTGAATCATAAAATCTTATCCCCATCTCTTTTCACCAGACTTGTCTAGCCAAGATGAAAGATATTCATTGGGGTCTCTGCCTTACTCCTCATACTCTTAAACTAAATTCCCTCTTGAAAAAAGCCAGTGACTTTATCACCTCCTCATTTTAAGTAGTCAATGTTTAGGTGCTCGTCCCTATCTACCCTGTATAACGAAGGGGTAGGATTGATACTTGATGCGGAGATTCCTTCTCTCTCAATTGGTATTTTGAGCTACTACTTCCATAAGTATAGGTCAAGTTCATCATTGTAGCAATTTACACTGGTTTCCTCTATAAAAAAAATTAAAAAAAAAAAATATTCCTCTATTCAACTTCTGAAGGATTTCTGGTAGCATAGTGGTTACGAATTGGGCTACAAACCATAAGGTTAGCAGTTCGAAACTACCAGACGTTCTGCGGGAGAAAGGTGAGGCTTTCTGCTTCTGTAAAGATTTACAGCCTCAGAAACCCTGTACAGGGTCGCTATGGGTAGGAAGCAACTTAACAGCACATAACGACAATTCAATTTCTGATTATCAAGCCATAGAGGCTAAGTCAAATGGGTGCTATCTGCAAGTTTTGGTGTTCTTGTGAATCTCTCCTCACTTCATTATCAGCTGGATTCTTCACCCTCAGCTCTAGCCCTCTGTGGCTATATCCTTGTCCATGGGCTCAGGTGTGCCCAGGTCTCACCGCACTTTGGACCAACCAGCCCTTCCTATTCTCTCCCTCATCTTTAGGTCAACGGGAGTCTAAGGAATGTGGTTGAACCCAGCCCATTTCTTCATTGCTGCCTTTCCCCTTTTCCACTCACCAGTAGACCAACATGGTTGCCAGCAAGCTGACATGCCTGCTCGTGTGTTCCCTTTGAGTTTCAGTCTTGAAGGGGAGTTTGTCCTGAAGGGACTTGACTGCTTGCCTTGATGGCTTCCCGAAATTGCTATAGTTTTAAGGTACTTTTCGTGTGGTACTTTGTTACAGCAGCTCTACGATATGCTCTAAATAATAAAGTCAAAAATAGAGAAGGGGAATTCCTTCTGGGGAGTATCCTTCTGTGTTTTTAAAGTCTAAACTTTACAGCATTATTCGTCCATGGCCTCACATTTAATTGTAATAGCAGATCAGACACATGATCACTCAATGGCTGTTCTTTAGCAAAGTCATTCATTGAATTACATTTATTTCCAGATTCTGTTTAAACCATGAAGCATAGTTTTGAAATACTAAGAAAGGTCATGCTGTAATTTTAAAATTTAACTCAAATGTGGCATGAAAGGAAGTAGAATGAGTTGTATAGTAAAGCACTGCTCCAAGAATCAGATTTCCTAAATTATCTTCTGGTCTCAGCTACTTTTGTTATGGATGAATAAATCCCTTAGATAATGAGCGTTAAGGCTAGAAGGCTGGGCTCTTGAAAATAAATTACTGTCTCTAATTATAGAATTAATGTGTATATATTGTAGGAACATTTTTATTTGCCGAAAGGATGAAAAAAACTAAGGAAAAGTGTCCTAAAATTCTATGCAGTGATAAATCACTTTTATACGGCCTTCCTAGCCAGAGGTTTATTACTCCCACAAAATGACTGGCAGTTCCACGGTCTTGCTCAAGTAGATTTGTTGATTTACTATACAACTTGTTGTTAGGTGCCGTTGAGTTGGCTCCTACTCACAGTGACCCTATGCACAGCAGAACGAAACACAATATCCTCACAATAGTTGTTACACTTGAGCCCCCCATTTCATTTGGGGGGTGGGTTTTCTCTGATCCTCTACTTTACCAAGCATAATGTCCTTCTCTAAGG
>NW_006408705.1:3989311-3990815 GCF_000296735.1 Chrysochloris asiatica
CTTGGCCTTGGTTTGACTGATGATATGGAACTTTTCCATCGTCTCTTTCTAGATGTACTTAACTTGATTTCTGTGTCTTTCCTGTGGTGAAGTCCATGTATGTGGTTGTCTTTTATGTTTTTTTAAAAGGTATTTGCAATGAAGAAGCCATAGGTCTTGCAAAATTCTGTACTGCAATCTCCAGCAGTTTCTATCACAAAGGTCATATTTTCCAAGTACTGATTCTTCCTCTTTGTTTCCAATCTTTGCATTCGAATCACCAGTAATTATTAATGTATCTTGATTGCATGTTTGATCAATTTCACACTGAATAATTTGGTAGAATTCTTCAATTTAATCATCACTGGCTTTAGTGGTTGGTGTATAAATTTGAATAATAGTTATATTAACTGTTCTTCCTTGTAGGCGTATGGATATTATTCTATCACAGACAGTGTTGTACTTCAAGATAGATCTTCAGCTTTAAAAAAAAAAAAATTTTTTTTATGATGAATGCAATACCATTCCACTTCAATTCATTCCTGGCATAGTCAACCATGTGATTGTCAGATTCAAAATGGCCAATACCAGCCCATTTCAGCTCACTAAATGCCTAGGATACCAATGCTTATGTGTTTCATTTCATTTTTGACAAATTTAAATTTTCTTAAATTCATACTTTGTACAGTCTGTGTTCCAATTGTTTATGGATGTTTGCAACTGTTTGTCCTGATTTTGAGTTGTGCCCCATCAGCAAATGAAAGTCCTGAAAGCTTTACTCCATTTGTGTCATCACAGTCAACTCTACTTTGAGGAGACAGCTCTTCCCCAGTCTTATTTTGAGTGCCTTCCAACATGAGGGGCTCATCTTCTGGCACTATACCTGACAATATTCTGGTGCTATCTGACAGTGCTCCACTGTTCTTCATAAGGTTTTCAGGCATGAAATATTCTGAAGTAGTCTATCTCACCTTGCTCTTAATCTGTCTTAGTCTGTAAGATCATCTGAAACCTGCCCATCATGCGTAACCCTGCTGGTATTTAAAATACCTGTGGCATAGCTTCCAGAATCACAGCAACACACACACCACCATAGTACAACAAACTGACAGATAAGTGATGACCGTCAGTTCTTGGAGCCTTGTTTTTTTTTTTTTTTTGCCAATGCCTTCGGTGCAGCTTAGACTTCCCTTTCTTCAGTATCAACTGTTTTTGATCATATGCTAACTCATGAAATGGTTGAACATCGACCATTTCTTTTTGGTACAGTGACTCTCTGTATTCCCGCCATCTTCTTTTGATGCTTTCTGCACCGTTCAATATTTGTCCAGGTTGTTATTGTTGTTAAATGCTGTTGAATTGGTTCCAAGTCACAGTGACATTGTAGAGAGTTTCTGGTGAATTTGGAAGGAGCTCTGGTAGCGTAGTGGCTACGAATCGGGCTGCAAACCTTAAGGTCAGCGGTTCGAAACTACCAGCAGCTCCGCGGGAGAAAGATGAGGCTTTCTACTCCCGTAAAGATTTA
>NW_006408705.1:3990965-3999187 GCF_000296735.1 Chrysochloris asiatica
TTCTGTTCAGCTTTTGTACTTCCATTTGCTCTACACTGTAGAGCAAGTTTCAGAGTCTCTTCTGACATCCATTTTGATCTTTTCCTTCTTTCTTGTCTTCTTAATGACCTTGTGCTTTCTTCCTGTTTATTGTTCTTGATATCATTCCACATCTTCTGGTCGTTGCTCCTTAGGGCCTAACGCATTAAATCTGTTCTTGAGATGGTTTCTAAATTTAGGTGGGACATGTTCAAGATCATATTTTGACTTGTTTTCATTTTCCTCATCTTTAGCCTGAACTTGCATTCAGCAATTGGTGGTCTGTTCCATAGTCTGCCCTGGCTTTGTTTTGGCTGATGATATTGAATTTTCCATCATCTCTTCCCATTGTTATTGTTTTTAAGTGCCATCAAGTCAGTTCCAACCCATAGTGACCTTGTTTCGGGTTTCCAAGGAGTGACTGGTGAGTTTGAACCACTGGCCTTGTGGTTCAAACTAACCATGCAATCCAGTGCTTTATCCCACAGCACCACACCAAGACTCCATCTCTTCCCATAGATGTAGTCAGTTTGCTTCTTGTGTATTCCATCTTGTAAGGTCCATGTGCATAATCATCTTTTATATTGTTTAAAAAAGGCATTTGCAGTGAATAAGTCATTAGTCTTACAAAATTCTGTCATGCAATCTACAGCATCGTTTGTATCACCAAGTTTACATTTTCTAAGAACTGATCTTTCCTCTTTGTTTCCAACCTTTTCATTCCAATCACTAGTAATTATCAATTCATCTTGGTTATGTGTGAACAATTTCAGAATGTTGGAGCTGGTTGTTGCTGTTCAGTGCCGCTGAGTCTGTTCCAACTTGTAGAGACCCTGTATAGGCTTTTTGAGGAGCAGCTGGTGGGTTGGAACTTTGGACCTTGTGGTTTGAAGTCCAGTGATGATCCTACCGTGTCACACCAGGAGTCTGATGAAGCTGGCAGAATTCTTCAATTTTATCACTACTGGCTTTAGTGGTTGGTGTGTAAATTTGAATAATAGTGGTATTAACTGGTTTTCCTTGTAGACAAAAGAATATTGTCCTATCTCACAGAGCATTATACTTAAAGATAGACCTTGAAATGTTCTTTTTGATGAATGCAATGCCATTTCTCTTGAATTTGTTGTTCCCGGCTTAGTAAACCATGTTTGTCAGATTCAAAATGGCCAATACCAGTCCATCCAACTCACTAATGCCCAGGATACCGATCTTTATGTGTTCCATTTCATGTTAGACAACTTCTAATTTTCCTACATTCATACTTTGTACAGTCCATGTTCTGATTATTAACGGATGTTTGCAGCTAGTTCACCTCATTTTGAACTGTGTCCCATCAGTACATGAAGGTCCCGAAAGCTTTACTCCATTCACATCATCAAAGCCAACTTTACTTTTAGGAAGCAACTCTTCCAAAGTCATATTTTGAGTGCCTTTCTGCACTATATCTGATCATACTCTTATGCTATTCATAATGTTTTCATCATCTGGTACTATATCTCATAGTGTTCTACTGTAATTCATAAGTTTTTGAGTGGCTAACCATTCAGAAGTAGTCTGCTTCTCCTTCTTCTTAGTCTGGAAGATCAGCTGAAATCTGTCCACTATGGGTGATCTTGCTGGTATTTTAAATAGCTTCCAGCATCACAGCAAATGCAGCTCACCACAGTATTGCAAACTGACAAATGAATGGTGGCTAGAACTAGGCAACTAGGGCTTGAAAAAACCCACCCAATAGAATTGAGCTCCTTGTGATTCAGTTAGAGAATTGATTAGTGTTGCCCCTCTGCTAGGTTTATGGAAAGGTCAATGACACAGGGATGGAGAAACCTCATTGCTATCAAGAAGAGCTGGGAGGGGAGCATATCCTTTGAACACAGCATTTCCATACCAGGAATATCCTAGACCTAGAAGAGAATGCTCCAACATCGAAGATGGAGAGATGGTGAACTGGTCAGCCCCCACAGAGAGATAGCAGCAGTGGCTTGCTGGCCCATGGAAACAGAACGGGGTGCCTTTGTACAGAAGTTTGCATGTTGCTAAAGAGCTTTAACACTTGCTAGTGCAGGGCAGAGGACTGACTGTACCCCACCACAAGCCTCTACTCTGAGCAGTGTGGCAGGAACCACCTGGATCTTTGGACAACATGAACCTGGGTAATGTGGCAGCAAGAAAGAGACCATCCAGGACTTGGTAGCATGGCTGGAGCCAGCAGCAGAGGTCTAGAAGGCAGAGACTTGGGAGAGCTTTTGTCTTCTCACCAGTGAGACAAGTCCCAGCAGTAGAGCAGAAGCTTTGTGAATTGCGCAGGCCTCTTGAATAGTGTGGTAATGTCAGAGGCAGAGGTGACATGAAGACAGCATCTGACCTGAACCACGATATGCATGTCCAACTACAGAAGAATATTGTTGTTGTTAAGTGCTGTTGAGTCAGTTTCAACTCATAGCAACCTTGTATAGGGTTTCCAAGGAGCGGCTGGTGAGTTTGAACTGCCAACCTTGTGGTTAGCAGTCCAGTGTGTATCCTACAACACCACGCCAGGACTTGACAGGGGAATTTGTGAATAGGTTAGCAGTTCCCCTTTGAGAATCTGTTCTTACTATTTTTCTATAAATAATAGAAATGGCTTTACACTTTGTCAACACTGTGTAAATGTTTCATGTGTCCAACCCAATCAGAGATGAGCTTAACACTCATGGAAGAGTTGATGCCAAAGTGTGCATGCCTCATTTGTAGAAGTCTTATGGCTGTCTGGAAGTTTGAGACACAGTCAGCTGCCAGTGTAGTGCAAATACACAGGTCCTATCATTCTACTGCCCAGAAATAATCCTTGCAAACTGTTTGGTTAATGTTTAAATGTTATTTATCTTCAATATTTGCTACGTTGCTGTGTTAAGTGCTTTGGAGTCAATTTTGACTCAGAGCAGCTTTGTATAGAGTTTGCAAGGAGTGGCTAGTGGGTTTGAACCATTGACCTGTAGTTAGCAGTTCAATGCTCATCAGACAGTGCCATTAAATATTAATTTTAATGTAAAATATGTAATTAAAAAACTTCAAGACTATGTCAAATGGTAGATTCTTTGCATTCAAGGATTTAACTTTTCAGAGTTGTAAGTAATGTTAGCAATCTGGAAGGCCCATGGCAAGTAGAAACATAATTATGCTGACAAGCTGGTGTATAGAAGTGAGTCACCTGGCCTGGCTGGTGACTCACAGGGCTACTTCATATGTTTGCACCTCAGTTTGGCTTTGCTGTCCTCAGTGGGAGAAGCACATATGATTGATGGTTTGTGGCCAAGATTCCTTAGCACCTCTCATCCCCACAATTCTCTCCTTCATTAGCTAGACACTTTGGCATTTAAACAAAATAATACGTTCCTTTTTTTCCTTTGTAGGCAAATATGTGACTTAGTTTTGGCCAGCGTGGTCTTGTGAAATATTCTTTTCCTCTTTCTCTGTCCTCCTAGGTGAGTATGTTTGCTATGGCTGGAGCTCAGTAGTCATCTTGGATATTGAAGACGCCGAATGCCACAATGCAGGGAAGACTGTGTGCTGGAAGGATGTGGGACTGTGATAATTTTGTGGAGCCACTATACTACTTCTGAGCTGTATCCATGAAAGGGAAGTAAAGGTCTATCTGTTTAAGCCACAGTAAAACAAACAAAAACCAAAAAATGCCCTAATATTCACTCAGCTAAGCTTAATCTAATGGCTGACCTATAATAGACTTGCTCACTGTTACTGTTTACCTAAGAGGCGAGTTGACTCACTTGTGGGAATAACAGGATGAGGTGATCTCACTCAGGAGGATAGAGCCAAGAGGCATCTGAGTTTCGATTAATGTCTCTTCATGCCTATTCCTGCTGTATGCTGTCTCCCAGAATCCAGTATTCTAGACTCATGTGTAAGCACATTTCTGGCTTACTCTCTGTCTCTGGGGTAGGCTGAGGTGAAGAAGTTCCTTCAGCCTTACAGCAAAGTTTTAAGAGAGGATAAGAACATATGGGGCAAAGCCACTGTGGATTACTACAAAATATGATAGAAGGTGAAGCAGATGAATCTTTTAGCTGTGGAGATTAAGGATCATAATCAACTCCTTATGAGGAGGAACTCGAAACTTCCATGCAACCATTACAAGTCATTGTATAACTTGTATATCATTCTCATTATGGAGAATATTCATTTGTCATCCTAAAAAAATTCTTGCATAAAGAAAACTTTTGGATATTGTACTGTAAACTTGGACTTCTGGTATAGTGCTATAGGATAAGCACTGGACTGCTAGCTACAAGGTTATCGGTTCAAACTTATCAGCTGATCATCTGAAACCCTGAGCAGGGTCACTGTGAGTCAGAACCAACATGACAGCATTTAACAACAAGTGTAAATTTGCTTGGACTATGTAAATTTAGCATTACAGGTCTGAAACTCAAAGTGGGCATAATCAGATGTGAATGGCCTCTAATGGAATGCTTTCTTCAGATAGCTAAAAATGACATATCCCAGAGTTCCTCACAGCTAGGGTTTCTAGGTTCCACCAAACATAAGCTAATGCCTGGTTTGCCTGGGGCAGTCTGATTTATGTTAATTATTAAAAGTATTTTCCTTGTCTTTGATGATCTTTGGGACTTGGAGTTGGTTGATTGTGATGACTGACTATTTTGACAAGGCCCTGGGCATAGGCATTGGCTTTTCTAGGACCACTGTGGCACAGTTTCTGGTGTGTTCTAGGTGTTGAGCGGCAGGCAATGGTGGTGTGCTCTTTCTGCTGGATTGGTTGGACATTTTCCTGTTCTGGTTGGGAAGTCTGTAAGCTTTGGATTGCTAACCAAAGAGTTGACAGCTCAAACCCACCCTCCTCTCTGTAGGGAAAAGATGAAGCTTTCTGCTCCTGGAAAGTCATACAACTTTGGAAACCCTATACAGGGTCTCTATAAGTTGGAATCAACTTAATGGCAATGCGTATTGGGAAATCTGTAGAGCTCCCATCAATTCTAAGGGCCCATTTCCCCATATTTTTCTTCTGACCTTGAAGTTGGGAAGCATTTTATGGTCCTTGCTGTATCATAATTTGATTAACATTGTTCTATCTTTTTAAATAAGGAGCTCTGGTAGCGTAGTGGTTACTAATTGGGCTGGGAGCCGCAAGGTCAGCAGTTCGAAACTACCAGTAGTTCCACGGGAGAAAGATGAGGCGGTCTGCTCCCGTAAAGATTTACAGCCTCGGAAACCCTGTGTAGGGTCGCTATGAGTTGGAATCGACTCCACAGCACATAACAACAACATATTTTTTAATGGGTTTATAAAATGATAGCATATCTAAAAATTACAGAGTCTTAGTTTCGATGAAAAACAGTAGTTTATACCTCACAGCTTACCTGAGTACAGAATTACTAGATTTGCATAAATCTGCCTGTTTTTAGATGACATTGTGGGAAAAGAGCATTGTAAACAAAAGAAAAAGAAAGACAACACAATGCTGCATAGAAACTATATCTTTATAATGGCATTATTTGTTAATATTTGATATTATTATAAAAATAAATATTATTTGTAACTGAGAATGCTGAGCCCCAAAGTTTGTAAATAAAATGGGAACTTAAGATGGGTAGAACCAAAGTAACTGAAACCTAGCTCACTTTTTTTTTTTTTAAATCCACTCTAGAAAATATATTGTGTAATCACTGTGTAAATCAGGGCTTTCTGGCAGAGAATATGGGATATTTTGCAATGTCTGGCAGTCTCAGAAAAACCTGCTATTACTTGTTCACGCCCAGAGTGACCTTAGTTTTTGTCACTCATTTTCCATTTCAAAATTTCTTCCACTTTCCGTCTTTTAAAAAATAAAAGAAACTTTTACAAGATATAGTTTCTATGCAGCATTGTGTTGTCTTTCTTTTTCTTTTGTTTACAATGCTCTTTTCCCACAGTGTGATCTAGGAACAGGCAGATTTATGTAAATCTAGTAATTCTTTCTGTAATATCACTATCATCATCAAAGGATATGATTACTATATGTGATTTATCACATATAGTAATATGTGATAAATGTTCCACAGAAAAATCTGTCATCACATCTTACTGTTCTTATTTCTGGCATGTCTATTAAATTTTAATTTTTCCGTTCTCGTCTGGATGGAATCTAGTCTCAGCCAGAATGGACAAATGCACCATTCTAGCCTCAGTTTCCTCTTCTTAACTTATTCTCCTTACAACGATGAGAGGCACTCCAGGCATTTTAGTTGCTTGCTGTTGTTAAGTGATGTCAAGTTGGTTCCAACTCATAGTGACACTGTGTAGGGTTTCTGAGCAGCAGCTGGTGGGTGTGGACTGCCAACTTTGCAGTGAGAAGTCCGGTGCTTATTCTACAGTGCTGCACCAGGACTCCTTAGGAACCATAGGTCTTTTGAATTGTCTTTTGAACCATAGGTCTTAACAGAATCAAGGTCATTGGTGCTTCTGGATCTTCTGGAAAGATATGTTGAATTATAACCCCTGGTATCTGTGAATGTGACTTTCTTTGGAAACAAGGTCCTTGCAGATAAAATTATGTTAAGTTAACATAATCAAGTCATACTTGAGTAGGGTGAATCCTACACTAATATGTTTGGTGTTTTATAAAAAGAGAAGAGATAGCCATAGATGGACACAGAGAATATTGCAGAGACTAGCGTTCTGCAGCCACAAGCCAAGGAATGCCTAGGACCAGCCAAATCTAGAAGAAGCAAGGAAAGATTTCTTACCTAGGGGCTTCAGAGAGAACATGACCCTGCTGACAACTTGATTTCAGATTGATAGTCTCCATGCCATGAAAAAATACATTTCTGTTGTTTTATGCAACCCAACTGTTAGTATGTTGTTATAACAGAACTCGAAAACAAATACTATTTGTATTAGATGTTTTTTCTTCCCAGGTATTTATTTATATTCATTAACTTGCACAAAGACATGAGAAAAAAAGTCCAGCCCTGGGACAGAATACAAGCATATTGGGTAGACTTGTCAATTGTTCTGACATAAACCAGATTGTAGGTGAGAAAATGGTAGTAATGGTGATGGTGGTGGTGGTGGTGTGTGCATGCAAACATTCTAAATAGAACTCATCATAGGACGTCTGGAGTTCTGGTGTAGCACTGTGGGATAATACACTGGACCACAAGGTTGGTTTGAACTACAAGGTTAATTGTTCAAGTTCACCAGTCACTATGAATTGGAACTGACTTGATAGCACTTAACAACAACAATAGGACATCTAGCAAACTAAATCAACCTAAGGTCATAGTCTAGAATCCAATAAAGGTGATGGCTCTATCTAGATGTATGCTTTTTTCATGAAGAACTGAGTATATCAGTTAGGGGAAGTCTAGGTCATTGTAATAGAGAATCACATAATCCAGTGGTTAAAGAAGATAACCTATTTCTTTGTCAACTACAGTCTTAAGATGAGCCCTATCCCGTAAAGTCATTCAGGCATCCAAGTACCCAGTTTTCTCTGCTTCTAAGGAGCTTTCTGACTACTTCTTCCAACACAGATTTGTTTATTCTCCTGGCAGTCTGTGGTACTTTTAATATCCTTCTTCAATACCATAACTCATATGTGTCAATGATATAGTCTTCCTTATTCACTGTCTAACTTTCAGTTGAATATGAGGTTATTAAAATACTGTGGCTTAGGTTAGGTGCACCTTAGTTCTCAGATTGGCATCTTTGCTCTTGAACACTTTAATGAGGTCTTGTGCAGCTGTTTTGCCTAATACAATATGTCATTTGATTTCTTGACTACTGCTTCCTGATTGTTGATGGTTGATCCAAGCAAAGTTAAGTCATTGACAACTTCAATCTTTTATCCATAACTTCAATTTTATGATGATGTTTATTGGTCCAGTTGTGAGAATTTGTTTCCTTCACTTTGAGATGTAACCCATACTTTGATCTTCATCAGTAAATATTTCAAATCCTCTTTGCTTTCAACAATCAAGATTGTTATCATTTGGATATGGCAGGTTGTTAATCAGTCTTCCCACAGTCCTGGTGCCATGTTCTTCTTCATATAATTCAACTTGTTGTATTATTTACTCAGTTTGCAATCTGAATAGGAGTTCTGGTGTGATGCTGAGAGTTAAGGTTGGTTTGAACCATAAGGTTGGTGATTCAAGCTCACCAGCCGTTTCTTGTAAACCCTATATGGTGTTGCTCTGAGTTGGAAT
>NW_006408705.1:4002402-4009040 GCF_000296735.1 Chrysochloris asiatica
ATGTCTCCCCATTGCCTTCTTGCCGCATGGTTTGTGCTGAATAGTCAGAGCTTAATCTGATTTGCTTGCCTTTGTAAGTGACCCTTCTCTTCTCCCTGGCTGCTTTTAAGATTCTCTCCTTGTCTTTGATTTTGGAGAGCTTGATTATTATATGTCTTGGTGACTTTCTTTTGGGGTCTATCCTTCCTGGGGTACGTTCGGCTTCTTGAATGTGTATCTTCTCATCTTTCAAGATGTTAGAGAAATTTTCTTTCAGAATCTCTTCAACTATCTCCTTTGTGGACATCTCTGCTTCTTCCTGTTCTGCAATGCCAGTAATTCTTAAGTTGTTCCTCTTCATGTTATCCAGCATGAATCTTAGACACCATTCAGATTTCTTTATCCTTTTTTCAGCTAGCTCTTCTATCTTAGCAGTATTGAGAGATTTGTCTTCCTGCTCACTAGTTCTGGCTTCCATCTCTTCTATTCTGCTCCTTTCCTCTTTCAGTGTATTGTCCATTTCTGATATTTTATTATTAATCATTTGGACCTCTTTTTGCAGGCTTTGAATTGTTTCCAATGCTGTATCAATCTTGTTGATTGCTCTTGTAGTACTTTCCTGACTTCTTCCTTGTTTTCCTCCACCCCTTTTTAGAGAATTTGAATTTGTTTCCATATCATTTCTGAATTCTTTCTCAGACAAATCCAAAACCTGCTCTTCCTCTTCTGGGGAGCCTTTCTGTCTCCAGCACATTTGTCTCAGTTACTCTTTTCTGTTTTTGGACATGTGCTGAGCAATTTGTTGTGTTTGAGATCTTTTGTTTGTCATTTCCAGTACTCATGTGGGTTTTTTAATGCTTAAATGGGTGTTTGTTGTTGTGTTATTAAGTTTACTGGGTGTCTCCTGGTGGATATGATCAGGATAAGATAGGCTTCCCTTTTTGCATGTAATGTTTAGCAGCTGTTATTGGCTCTTGTCTCAATGGTGAGAATATTATGGGGCATGCTTTTAGTTTGGCTATACGGCCATGATTGCCAACTCTTCTTGGGTAACGTAGGGAGAAAAAGCTCCCACCTCCAGAAAAAATGTGTGATCAAAAGGCCAAAAATCAGAAGCAATATAAAAGCAGAGACAAGAACTTCCACGTTGAAACAAAAATAAAACTGTGGCTGACTGTCCTGCCATCTCGCTACACAGGCAATGTGTGTGCACCATAGAAGCCTCTAGTAGTGTGTAGGGGTGTCCACTCAGTCAGGCCCCTCCTCTAGTCACCACAGTAGAGGTGAGCAGATAGATATTGAGAAGTTAATGGGAGAAAGATTGTTACTATTTTTGTTTCTGAAGGTCAGTTAAGTATCTGCATGTGCACAGCATAATTCTTGAAATAGTTGTGTCTTCTTATGTTGGAGTTTTACAGATTGTTCATATGGTTTGTCTGCCAGGCCAAACCTGCTTTTTTTCTTGCTGGGTAGGCTGGGGTTAATAGTCCTGCACAAGTTAACTTTAGGGCTTGGGGACCACAGGCAGAAGTCAAAAGCAGCAGCCAATGAATTTGCCCTTGGACTGATGGGATTCTTTCTCTCTGGGCCGTGGGAAAGCTGTTGTCGCAACGCTGGACTTTTTTAGGGGAGTGCGCCCACCTGCCAGAAGGCATCCAGGCCGGGCAAAGAAAGAATGACGGGGAAGAGGAGGGCAAAAAAACGTGTAGAATGCCTCCACACCCGTTTTGCAAATGTCAATGCACCACTTTTAGTGGCGGTTCCCTGAGCTGTTCTGGCTGTAGCCCCGCCCTCTGACTTCTGCCTGGGCCAGATTGCCACAGAGAGAGTCCTGTATCTTGACCGATTTCTAAATCACCATGTTTTCTTTTATACCATAATTTTCCCAGTGGTGGTTGCAGGAAACTGACGCCCTGACCCTTATGCTAGCTCCAGAGCTCTGGTGCAGTTTAGTGAGAGCCACATCTCTGGGTTTTCAGCCCCTCCCCCTCGGAGCCTGTCCTACCTGACTCTGCTCTGCCACTGCCAAACTGGAAGTCTATACTTGTCTTTTTAAAAAGGTATTTACAATGAAGAAATCATGGGTCTTAAAAAATTCTACCATGTGATCTCCAGCATCATTTGTATTACCAAGACTATATTTTCCAATGGCTGAGCCTTCCTCTTTGTTTCTAACCTTTGCATTCCAATCGCCAGTAATTATCAACACACCTTGATTGCACATTTGACCTATTTCAGACTGTCGAAGTTGGTAGAATGCTTCAATTTTATCATCACTGGCTTTAGTGGTTGGTGCATAAATTTGAATAATAGTGGTATTAACTGGTCTTCTATTTAGGTGTATAAATATTATCCTATCACAAACAGAGTTATACATCATGATAGATCTTGCAATGTTCTTTTTGATAATGAATGCAACACCATTCTTCTTCAATTTGTCATTCCTGACATAGGAAACCAGGTGATTGTCAGACACAAAATGGCCAGTACCAGTCGATTTCAGTTCACTAAAGCCAGGATAATGATCTTTATTCATTCCATTTCATTTTTGACAACTTATAATTTTCCTAGATTCATACTTCCTACATTCCATTTTATGATTATTAATGGATGTTCATAAGTTTTTTTCTTCTTATTTTGAGTTGTGTTCCATCAGCAAATGAAGGTCCCAAAAGCTTTTCTCCATTGGAGGCATCACGGTCAGCTTTACTTTGAGGAGACAACCTTCCAACCTGAGGGCATCATATTCCAGCACTATATCTGACAATATTCTGGTACATTATTCAGAATATTTTAATATTCTGGTGCTATCTGACAGTGTCCCACTCCTATTCATAAAGTTTTCAGTGGCTAAGCATTCAGAAGTAGTCTGTCTCTCCTTCCTAGTCTTAGTTTGGAAGCTCAGTTGAAACTTGTCCATCATGGGTGGCCCTGTTGGTATTTAAAATACCAGTGGCATAGCTTCCAGAATCACAGCAACACACAAATCCCCACATTACAACAAACTTACAGATGAGTGGTGGATTTGGATATATTATTATTATTATTATATGTGGAGATATAGATGATTTTGCCATTGAGCATCCGTGCTTTAAGCTCTCTCTTTCTTCAAAGGAAACCCTTAGTTCTAGCACTGAGTACTAAAATGGTTGTAGTTACAACATATCTTTTTCATTATTAGTTGAGTTCTTCCTTAAGGGATAAATGCAGGATCTCTTATCCTTTAATAAATGATAGCAGAGAATTGTCACCAGAATTGATCGAAGAACTCATGTAAACACCCCTGGAAAGTCTTGTAGTTATTCTTGAAGAGGTACCCTTAGAAAAACTTGTATTTCCTGTTACTCAAGCAGTAAGCACTCAGAGTACTGAGACATTGAGCAATTATTTAAATGTGTCCTCATTTTTACCCATAGACTGGGCATTCCAGGTATATGAAGATTTGGTTATGGTATTATTATAACAATTTTTTTTTTTTTTTTTTTTGCATAAAAACCTTACTTCTTGCTACCAGTATCAAGTGCAAACTGTTTTACATAGCGTCCAAGATTCTTTATGGACTGACTCTAACCAACCCTCCAGACTAATATTTCCTTACCGCCTTTCATGCCAGGGCTATACTGTGTTAATTATTCTTTCCCAAACGTGGCAGGTATCCTCATGCTTGGGTGTCATTTGCTCTTACTGTTTCTTATTCCTGGAATGCTCTTTCTATCCTGGCTAATTTTACTCCTCCTTCAAGGCTCTTATAATGTAAAAATAATGGTGACAGCTAACAATTAACCACTTGTTATATACCAGTTTCTATTCTATGTCCTTTACATGGTTTATTTCTTAAAATTTACAACAGATATGAAATAGGTTCTATTATGCCCCCATTTACCAGTGAAGAAACAAAGGTTTAAAGGAAATTTTAAAGACTTTGCTCAAGGCAAAGTAGTGTCAAAGATGGAATTTGGATGTATATGGTTGAATCCAGAGTTGAATTCTTAGCCAATATGTTATATGATGCTTCTTCCTCAATGCTGCCCCTCACTCCTCAGCAGAATGAATCTCCTTTTATATGTCATTTTCCATCTTTTGTAGTCTGCTTGTTAGTGCTTTATTTAATATTTAATTGCTGTTGTTGTTAAGTGTTGTCAAGTTGTTCCAACTCCTAGTAACCTTGCATAGGGTTTCTGAGGAACAGCTGGTGAGTTTGAAACACTGACCTTGGGGCTCAAATCTACCTTATGGTCCAGTGCTTATCCTACAGTGCTACATTGATGCCAACAATTGCTTGTTTGATGGTCCGGTGTGGCACTGGACTGCCAACCACAAGGTCCCTCCAGCCCCATCTCAGAAACCCAAGGAACTGACTGAACGACACTCAGCCATAATAGCAACCTGTTGTTAGATGCCGTAGAGACAATTTTTGACTCACAGAAAGAAACCACGTGTAGTACAGTAGAATTGCCCACAGAGTTGTCTAGGCTGTTATCTTGACAGGAGCAGATTGTCAGGTCTTCTTCACAAAGCTTCTGGGTGGGTTCAAACTGCCAACTTTTAGACTAGCAGTTCCGTGCTTAGTCATTGAGTCACCAGGACCTTTTGACTGGGCTGCTGTGGTGGTGGTGGCTGTGTGCTAGTGAGTCGGTCCCGACACATATAGACCCTGTCTAGGTTTTCTGAGGCTGAGAGTCTTTACAGGCACAGGCAAGACTTGTTCTTCTCCTGAGAAGTGGCTGCTAGAGTCAAACTGGTGACTTGTGGTTAGCAGCCCAATTCTACCAGAGTTCCTTTTGGCTAGGCTATAGTTCTCAGTTAATCAATCTAATATGAATCTAGGCATTGCTGTGAAGATATTTTGTAGAAGAGTGATTAGTTTCTATAATCAATTGACTCTAGGTCAAAGACATTATCCTGGATAATTTGGGTGAACCTCAACCAGTCAGTTGGAAGGCCTTAAGAAATTTCCCTTAGGAAGAAGAAATTTTGCCTGTGGACTGCAGTCAGCTTCTGCCTGAGTTTCTAACCTCCTCTACAGATTTCAGACTTGCCTAGCTAGTCCCATAATTATATAAGACAATCCCTTGAAGTAAATTCTGTATATAAGTATATCTCCTACAGATTCCAGTTCTCTAGTAGAACCTGATTGACATAGTTTATTGCATTTACTGACATGGTTGTTTTATAAGATGATAACGTCCTTGCTGTTTTTGAATGGTAAGTTCACTCTCAACCTTCTCCAGGATACTTTTAAGGACTTTGAGAATTTCCCAAGTTCGAGATGTGATCACATTGATCAAGTTCCATTTGCAACACTTAGGGACAGAAGAGACTCAAGGACCCTGTAAAAAAATCAATTTCTTTTGGAACAATTCCAACTCATGGTGACCCTGTGTGTGTGAGAGTAGAACTCTGCTCCATAGGGTTTTCAAGTAGTGATTTTTCAGAAGTAGGTTGCTATGCTTTTTTAATGAGGTGTCTTTGACTGGGTTTGAACCTCCATTCTTGTGGTTAGCAGCCAAGCATATTAATTGATTACATCATCCCGGTATTCCAAGGACCCTTTAGTCTGTCAAAATAAGAACACTCTCCATAGGCTTTTGAAGATCTATGCAAGATTACATCAATTAACTTCATCCTCTGCTTTTCTTTTATATTTACCGTGCATTTGAGACAGAATGTACTACTTGCTGCTCACTACAAACACCCAAAGCTTTTCATGATTGGTGATTTTGCTTATAGTGTTTACTTTACCTGGGATGCCCTTTCCTTCCCATTTGTAGGCATCAAAAATTTTACCCCAAATTTGATCCATCTTGAGCAAATAGTTCCTGGTCTTTCTATATGAGGGGTCTTCAAAAAGTTCATGGAAAAATTCCATTATCTTTTCATTCCATTTCCCATGAACTCTTTGAAGTTCCCAGGTATAATTAATTGCCTCCTCTTTTGAATCTCCACATTCTCACTTTATTTATATTTCGATTAAGGTCCCTGCCTTACCTCACTCCACCCTGTCACTGCAGTATAGGCAGCACACACATTGGGCATCTGCATGTTAGTGACTTTGGCAGTAACTCTTTTCCTCCTGCATGAGGTTTGAACTGTCTACTTGCATAGCCTGGAAAAATTGCCATGATGACAAGCTACTACAGTTCAGGGGCAGCCAATCATCAAAGCTCCCTTCCACTTTACTTTAAAGTGAAAATTACTTTTCTGATCTCAAGGAAAAGTCATATTTCATCTCTAAGGTGTTATGACCCTACCTTGTCCCCACACAAATTGCTTTTAGGGACTGTATATTCTTTAGACAAAACAAGCCTTTTTGTTCAGTGCCAGTGAGTTGGTCTCAACTTATAGTGACCCTGGATATAGTTTCTAAGGAGCAGCTGGTGGGTTTGAACCACCAACCTGTGGTTAGCAGTTCAGTGCTTATCATACAGCACCACAGCATTTCAAATTTTATAAACACAAAAAAAATTCCTCATAATGTCAAATTTTCTTGAAGCTTCCATGATGTTGACTTTGCATTTTTTTTTTTTCTTAAATGTTTTATTGTAAATAATGTGATAGTTTACATGGGAGAACATTAGTTTTACATTCATTCTATCATATATTGCCATGGTTACAATCCCCTCCATGCAATCCTTCCCCCGTACCCCCCAGGTCTTCAG
>NW_006408705.1:4010280-4023400 GCF_000296735.1 Chrysochloris asiatica
GGACTTACAAGCTTTCTATGGTGATGCTTTTTGCTATTCCTTTCTCTCCCCCTCCAGTTTGACTTTGCATTTTGATCTAGTTTAACATACAGCACTATATTGATTTGAATGGGTTGCCAGATCCTTCTCCCATGAGAAAACATGAAAATATATGCAGATATAAACATGTCACAGTCCAGGGTGAGGCTGAGTTGTTTACTTGTGACTGTCCCCAAACCATTAGTTCTAAAGTATGATTTGCCCTAGCTGATACTAGAATGTGGTATACTTGATTCGCAAATATGTGTCTGTGTATTTATGAGCATGGGATAAAAATTTTGAGACAATTCTTCTGAGAAAGATCATGCATCTTAAATTATTTTTTCTTCTCACTAGATGTCACTCTTTACCCAGTGAATTTCAGTGTGGAACTTTGTGGTGAGTTAATTAGAAAAGAAAGCTGGTTGGAAAAGCATTTATAAGTGGCTGCAAAATATGTTTTCAATCGCTTCCAAATAGGACATTTCCCCCTACAGTTTGCAAGAGGCATTCATTATTTCTTTGGCAAAAAGAAACCGTTCAAAACTCATTAAAAGAAAGAATAGTAAAGTCAGCGACTGCTTTTCTTTTCCCAGCTTTGTGGCACGGGGCTCAGACAGGTGCGTAGCTATACTGAAATGTGGCTTTCCTCTGAAATTATTTCCTCAGCAAAGGACAGTGCTGTAGGGGGTGTTGGCATTTGAATCTATTCCCAGAGATGAAGGGAATTCCCATAGCCCCCGTCCCTCAGCATCACCTGAAAAAAGAACCTTGGAGTGCTAAGAAAAGACCCTTTGAGTGCTAAAATTAAGATTGCGTTAATCTTCATTTTCTTGATTTAACTTGCACTTTCCATCATGAAATAGATGTGTGAATCTTTTAATTGGAGTGTCAAGGTGAAAGAAATCTAAAGAATTAACAATGCATAAAGGAAGTCCTTTATTTTCAGGTGGTTTAAACGGAAATAATAAGCAGTATTTCAAGGATGACGGCCTTGTGCCCTTTTATTCCAACCAGACAGACATAAAGAGCAGTTCTTTTAGAACGAGAGAACAAAGCAAGTTTATATGTTATTATTGCCTTGCTTAAAATTCTGTCACTATTTTTACATTATAGAGGTCTCTTATATTTAAAAATCTTCCAATTTCAAAGCTTTAAAGGAAAATAGGGAGCATTATAAGGTACCCTGGCAATAGATAGTGCTCTGTATGGCTTTGGGCATGTGAATTAGCCAATAATCTGGAAACTGCTTTTTAATTTTACGTAATTTAAACTTTTTAGTTAATTTTTTAATTGTGAATTTAGTGAAGATTTACAGACAAGATCATCAGTTTTACATTTAACAAATCATATACTTTGTTTCAACTCAATGATTACAATCTCCTTCATACAACAGTAGTTGCCCTGCTTCCTTTCCTCCCTGTGGTTACTTACTCATGTACAAATACCTTCTTTCAAACTCTTATGTACTGTGGAATGTATATATATATTCCACAGTACATTATATATATATATACAATTTCCCACTCTTCCTTCCATACCCATTCAGCCTGTGTCTCTGTCCATGTATCTACATACAGAACAATGTAGTGATATATATACACAACCTTGGAAACCACAGCGTTCTGTTAGATTTGTCAATGGTTTGTCAAATCCTTGTCTTGTTGATTCTATTGCTTTTATGTTTTGCTGGTCTTTTTCTAATTGTAGGATATGATGTGTTAATGTGTTGATTTTAGGGCTTTCTTCATTTTGGATGTGTGCAATTATAAATTGTTCTCCAAGAATTGCTTTTACTGTCTTCCAAAGGTTTTGGTGTGTTGTATTTTCATTCTCATTTGGGTCAAGGAATTTTTTTAAATTGCTCTATTACCCATAGCTTTTCAGTGGGTATTAATAAATTTCCATGTATTTGATTTTGTTTCCTTGATCTTCGTATTGTTGAATTCTAATTTTATAGTATTATGATCTGAAAAGATGCTTTGTAGTATTTTGATGCTTTTAAATTTATTGAGGCTTGCTTTGTGGCCTAACATATAGTCTTTTCTGTTGAATGTTCCATATGCACTAGAAAAAAAGCATGTATTGTACTGTTGTTGTGTTGTGTGCTCTGTACAAATCTATGAGGTCAAGTTGGTTGATTGTGTTGTTTAATTCTTCTATGTCTTTGTTGAGTTTATTTCTACTTGTTTTATCCTTTATTGAAAGTGGTATGTTACAATCTCCTGTTATTTTTGTAGAGTTGTCTGGTTCTTTCTTCAATTCTATTAGAGTTTGATTTATGTATTTTGAGTCTCTTTCATTGGGAACACAGATACTTATTATGCTTATGTCCTCTTGTTCAATTTACTCTTTAATCATGAGATGATGTCCTTCTTTTTCTCTTATGCTGGATTTTGAGTTAAAGTCTATTTTATCAGAAATTAATTTTGCCACACCTGTTTGTTTTTAATTGCCATTAGCTTGATTTATTTTCCATCCTTTGATTTTTTTCATCTGTTTTTATCTTTATGTGTAAGGTGTGTCTCTTGTAGACAGCATATGGAAGGATCCTGTTTTCTTATCCATTCTGATACTCTGTTTCTTGACTGGTGCATTGAATCCATTGATGTTCAGTGTAATTATCAAAAGGTGTGAATTGATTGCAGTCATCTTATGGTATTTTTTGTGTGTGTGTGTGTGTGTGTGTGCTGCTGTTTTCTTTGTTCCACATATTTTTCTGAGCTGAGTTCATTTTGTTTGTGCATTTTCTTGTCAATGTCTCCACTGCTGTTGTTTTAATATTTACAAAAACTTCATGGTTTTCCCCTTTCTTGATTTTATGTGAAGGTGTATTAATTTTCTTTGAGGTTACCTTATAGTTTATTAATTTCTTCACAGTTTAAAACAGTCTGTGTTATCTCAAAATCTTGACTTCCTCCACATTTGAATTTCTACAACTATGCTTTTCCCTCTTTTTGCTTTATAGCTGTGCAAAAGCCAGGTGGGAGCCATGTCTGACTTCTCTTGACTTCACAAAGGGGAAAAAGTATCAAACTAAAATTCAGCTCAAGGCCAATTCATAGAAAGTGAAGGTCAGACATGTTTCCACTCTACAACTTTTGTTACTCTATTCTGACATCAACCATCCTGCCCATAACATTCTATGCTTCACATCTGGGCTCAATAATCCATTGCAATGGCCACACAGAACTCATAACAATACTAACAATTATGGGGTTTATTAGGGAAGTGAACAGAGTACAATTCAAGATCAAAACCAACTCAGGATGCAACAATTCTCCAGTCAGGAATGTCTCTTGTTTGCCATAGTGCAGGCATGCCTTTCTCGTATCTTCTGGCTCTCAGTCATGTGTCCCCTTTGCAGCCCCAGTCCATGGGCCTAGAGTATGCAGCTGCTCTGTCTTTCCATGCCACTGCCTCTGTTGTCACCTCTGCCATCACTGTTTTTCTATGGATCTCATGTTCCTCTCATGCTCTTCCTTCTTGATGGTCCTGGGGTCTTCTGTTCCTGTTTCTGAGATGACTCCTTGTACACCTATTTGGATGGCAAAACTAACCAATCCCAACCTTAGAATCCTGTATGCCTTATTTGCATAGTCCCACCCAAACATTAGGCAAATCTGCTGCACAAGACCTTTTTAAAGTGTTGGAGAGAAAAGATGTCAGCTTGAGGACTAAGGTGCACCTGACCCAAGCCATGGTATTTTCAATAACCTCATACACATGCGTAAGTTGGACAGTGAATAAGGAAGATTGTAGAAGAATTGATGCATTTGAGTTATGGTGTTGGAGGAGACTATTGAAACTACCATGGACTGCCAAAAGAACAAATAGATCTATGTTGGATGAAGTACAGCCAGAGTGCTCCCTGGAAGACAGGATGGCCAGACTTTGTCTCTCATACTTTGGACATATTGTCAGGAGGGACCAGTTCTTAGAGAAGGATATCATGTTTGGTAAAATGGAGGGCAATGGAAAAATAGGAAGACCTCCCAACAAGATGGATTCGCACGGTGGCAGTTGAGGTGGACTCAAATGTAGCAATGATGGTGAAGTTGGCACAGGACCAGGCAGTGTTTTGTTCTGTTGTGCACAGGGTCACTGTGAGTCTGTAGTAACTCAGTGGCACCGAACAACAACAATCCAAACACTTGGAATTAAGGAGACTTTGGATAGAAAAGCCATATCAAATAAATTCAAGGCACCACAAATTGTCTTGATTATAAATTGATTTCTCTGATTCCCTATTTTCAGTGTTGTAAGTTTGTTTTACTCTATTTCTATATCTGGAATGAATTCTGGGTGATGGTTCCATATATGCCAGTCTCTAGTTGTTGTTTGCTGTTGTTGGTTCTCAGTCCAAAGGACTCCCTTTAGTCTTTTTTGTAAAGTTGGTCTGTTTTAGAATTAGCCAACTACACTCAGCTTAGATGATCCCAACTTAGTTGGTAACATCCAAAGCACCATAGTCCAGAGCCAGTCAAACATATGCCTTCTTTTCTCCATCAGGCTGATTGAGGTGTGGCCCTTGGCTACATCTGTGTCGTAGAGATTCTTCACAGCCTGTTTGATCTGGTGCTTGTTTGCCTTGACATCCACAATGAACACAAGGGTGTTGTTGTCTTCAATCTTCTTCATGGCTGATTCAATAGTCAGAGGGAACTTGATGATGGCATAGTGGTCAAACATGTTTCTCTTGGGGGTGCTTTTTCGAGGCTATTTGGGCTGCCTTCGGATCCTCGGTGTCTTGGGCCACTGGAAGGTAGGTGATGTGTGGATTTTCTTCCATGACGGTGGGTGCCTTTTGGCACTGCCTTCTTAGCTGTGAACGCGTTTGCTTTGACTTCGGTTTGGGGAGGTGCAGGAGCTTTTGGTGACATCTTCATAATTTGTTTATCTGCAAATGTACTAATTTTGCTGTTGCATTTGAGGGACAATTTTGCTGAGTGTATGATTCATGGTTGGCAATTTTTTTCTTTTAGAGTTTTCTTTCGGAGTATGTCTCCCCATTGCCTTCTTGCTTGCCTGGTTTCTGCTGAGAAAGCTTAATCTTATTGGATCTCCTTTGTAGGTAATTTTTCTTTTTTCCTGAACTACTTTCAGGATTCTTTCATTGTCTTTGATTTTAGAGAGTTTGATTATGATGTCTTGGTGATTTTCTTTTGGAGTCTATTCCGTTTGGGGTTTATTCATCTTCTTGAATGATTATCTTTTCATTTTTCATAATGTTAGGGAAATTTTCTTCCAACAGCCCTCTGACTATCTTTTCTAGGCTTTTATTTGTCTCATCATGTTCTAGAATTCCAATCACTGATAAACTGTTCCTCTTCAAAATGTCCCACATGAATCTTAGGGTTTCTTCAAATTTTCTTCATTCTTTTTTCTGATTGGTCTAGCTTACTATTAGTGAGAGATTTATCTTTGAGCTCACTAATTTCTGATTGCTGTAGCTTACTATTATTGAGAGATTTATCTTCAAGCTCACGAACTGATTCAAATCTATTCCTTTGTCCTTTTATTGTATTCTCCATTTCTGAAATCTTAGTATTAATTCTCTGGATTTTTATTTGAAGGTTTTGTATTGTCTCCAATCCTTTACCTATTTTGTTTGATTGTTCCTGTAGTGCTTTCCTGAGTTCTTAATTGCTTTCCTCTACCTTTCGGTCAATCCTTTGGATGTACCTAAATATTATTCTCTTGAATTATTTTTCAGGTAGTTTTAATGACTTTTTTCCTTCAAATATATTTCCTAACTCTGCCTCTTGTTCACATATTTGAGCTACTCCATCTTGTTTCTTCATGTGAACAGAAGTAGCTGCTTTTGAGACATTGTGATGTTATATTTGTATTAAGTTGATGATTGCATATTGATGTGTTCTTAGGCACTCACCAAGTGCCTCCTGGTGGGTGTGATCAGGAGATGAGCTTGTGCACCACTCTGTGTTCACTGTACGTGTAGTTTAGTTTAGGGCGGGTTTGGCTGGTGTTGGTTGTTGGCATTGATGGAGTGTATTGAAGCTGATATTGGAGTTTCCTAGTGGGTGGGGTTATAGAGGGTATGGTTGTGGTTGGGCTGTCTGGCTGTAGTTGCTATGACCTGTTAGGTGAGGCAAGAAGATAAAGCACATACACAAGAGAGAAAGAAAGCAAACAAAAACCAGTAAACAATAGTGAAAATAAGAAAATAGTAAAGAAGCAAAAAAAGAGAGAGAGAGAAGAAATCTGGCAACAGCTAGCAAAATAATATTAAAACCATAAAGAGAAAAGAAGAAGAGGAAAATAAAATGATAGTGAAAAATAAAGGAGAGAAAAGAAAAAGCAAGAAAAAGACTTAAACACAATTAGGGAAAGGAATGAGTAAAATAGTAAGAGCAGTAACAACAACAACAACAACAACAACATTACATAAAGAGGGATTTAAAAATAAGGGGTGGGGGGAAGAAGTAAAAATGAAACAGGCTGTAGAAAAGAGAGAAAGGAAGAGAGACCAAGGAGAGGGAGAAGGAATAAAGCAAAAATCATGAACAGAAACCAAAAAACATGGCATGTGCCAGATCCAGAGAGCAGAGAATTCTGAATCTTTTGCCATACACGGATCTCACATTGTGAGTCAGGGATGAGATGGTAACACTCAACCCTAGATGGAGTTCCTGAAGGGCTAGGTGTTGTCCATTCTGAGCATCCAATCTGGAAGTAGTTTGTGCAGACCCCAAAGCAGTTGGAGTATCAGGGTATTTCCATTTAAGAGCAGAGCCAAGAATGAGAGGTAGCTCTGGTTCAAGGCTAATCAGAATTGGCTCTGCAGGTCTGGAATTAGACACACTTGATTCCAAGTGCTGGGGTTATTGCTGCTAGCTCCCCATAAACGGATATAACTTCAACAGCCTAGAAAGCAAGAACTTCCTGGGAGTGTATGCTGAGGGGGCCAGTCACACCTCTAGTTATCAGCATAATGTGGGGTACAAGAAGGAAAGAAAAAATTTGCCCTTTTCTGTCCACCAATAAGTGGTATGCCTTTGTGCCACCTACTGCCTTCTTGCCTTTGTAGTCACCCGTGAAAGTTCAAGATGTCTACACCATGGCTGGCCTGGCTGTAGGCACAGATCATCAGTTTGTTTTCTGTGTCTGTTCAGCTGCTTCTCCCAGTGAGGGCTAGTCCAGGACTGGCCAGGGCTTGCTCTGTAGCTTGGAGCAGGGTCTGCCCGAGCAGGATCAATGACAGTTTCCTTCTTCTTTAATGGGACCCACAGTCATGGTGCTCACCTCTGTGCAGCTCTGATTGCCAGGAGCTTTCCTGGGTGTGTACTCAGTGGGGGCCAGCCTCACCTCTGGTCATCAGGGGGCTTTGGGGAGTAAGATAAAAATCACACCTTTGTTTCTGTGAGCCACAGGTATGTTTCTGCAACATCAATAAGTTTTCTTGTCTCTGAAGTTGCTTACAAAAGCTATGGCTATGCCTGTCTGATATCTGGCTCATATCATCAATCTCTTTATTTTTGCTCAGCTTTATCTCCTAGTAAACATTCAGTCCACTTCTCTATTCCTTCATCTGAAGCTCAGAGTTCCGGGACTATCAGCTGCATCTGTTTCATTCGAATATCCATATCTTAGTTGTAGAGGGTCTGTATAGCTTTTTTGCCTAGTCTGCCATCTTGCTGCCTCTTGCTAATTTAAACTTTTTAGATAGTAATTTTAAACAGCACTTATCTCTGGCTTTCCTAAAACAATAATATCCCTAAAATGACCAAAATATAAGTGACAGTTTAAAATTGTTGTTGTTGGGTGTCACTGAGTCAATTCTGATTCATAACGACCCTTTGTAACAGAGTAGAATAACCCCATAGAAGTTTCTAGGTTGTTATCTTTACTATAGCAGATTGCCCAGTTTCCTCCCCCACACCCCCATGGAGCTCCTGGGTGGGTTTGAACTGAGTTATTAACCATTGGCCAACAGTGCACCTTGACTGTTTAAAGGAGACCTGAACTTCTAGGTATGAACCGAATTGTTCTTTGCTACCTAGAAATCTGTGTACCAACAAAGATAAAACATCTTTGAGCTCATCTGGCAGTGATTTGCCACACATGTGAGTGATATGCCATCATTGTGCCAGAAGTTGGCTGTCACAAAGTTAAATGTGTGCACACATATGCCAACACAAATTGTGAAAGTGTACAAAAAAAGCATGCCTATTAAATTTCAGATCATAATGCACATTAAATTGAAGAGAAACAGAAGATGCAAATGTGTCACAGGGTGAGGCTGGCTTTTATGTGGCTATCCCCAAGCTACTATTCCTAAACTATAACTTGATCTTGTTTGGTTGGTATTAAAATGTGGCATGTTTTTCCAAGTGTGTGTGTGAATGTGGGATAAAATTTTGAGATAGTTCTTGGTCTACTTGTTCAGGTCTTGATAAGATTGGGTTTTGAATTACACCTACAGCTTTTCCTTCCGAAAGTGCCTCTTTACACATATGGAGAGTCCTCGTAGTAAGAACAATACATAAGAAAAGATAATGAAATTCATTCATTCAACAAATATTTAGAGAGCACTTACTATCTCTTAACAAATGACTTTTCTCATTATAAAAACTATTCATGTACCTTGTAGGAATTTGATAAAAGCAGATAGACACTCAGATGAAAATGTACCTCATCCACAATTCTAGCATCTGGATATTGCAACTTCCATATTTTGGTGATTTATTAGTATTCTGTCAATATATTTTACACATTTATCTTTTTCTATTTCAACAACAACAAATTTCTATAACTATAAATTGACACTATGTGTACACTATTTTGTTAACTGCTTCTTCCCTATTTTCCCATGTAATTATTCTTCTACAATGTAGTTTTTAATGATTACTAAATATTTTGTGATTTAGACTGTCTTAAAAAAAAGAAAAATCAATCTCCCATGTATAGACAACCCTGTAGCTGTCATTCTATGTACATTTCTATAGAATAAAGAATGTCAGTAGAAATTTTAGGTTCATGGCTATGAATATTTTAAAAGCTACTCTATGTTGCAAATTACCTTCTTAAAGCCAATTCATATTTCTACCACCAGTACGTAAACATTTCTGGGTCTTTTAAAACACTGTTGCTTTAGAAATCTTACAGTTATTTATGATTATTTCCACCTAGTTTTCTCAGAAATAAATAAATGGATGCTCTGAGAAGCTGAATTATGTGAAGAACATGGCATCAGGATTGGAGGAAGACTCATTAACCACTTGCAATATGCAGATGATACAACCTTGTTTGCTGAAAGCCAAGAGAACTTACAATACTTACTTATGAAGTTCAAAGACCATAGCTTTCAGTATGGGTTACATCTCAATGTAAAGGAAACAAAAATACTCACCATTGGACTAATAAACAATATCAAGATAAATGGAGAAAAGATTGAAGTTGTCAAAGACTTCATTTTGCTTGGATCTACCATCAACACTCATGGAAACAGCAGTCAAGAAATTAAATGATGCATTGCATTAGGCAGATCTGCTGCACAAGACCTCTTTAAAGTATTTGAGAGCAAATATGTAGTTTGAGGATTAAGGTGCACCTGACCCAAGCCGTAGTATTTTTAATAACTTTATGCATGTTGGACAGTGAGTAACGAAGACTGTAGAAGAATTGATGTGTTTGAGTTATGGTGTTGGAGAAAAATATTAAAAGTGCCATGGACTGCCAAAAGAATAAAATTTGTGTTGTAAGAAGTACGGCCAGAGTGTTCCTTGAAAGCCAGGATGGTCAGATTTGGTATCTCATACTTAGGGCATATAATCAGGAGGGACCAGTCCCTGGAGAAGGGTATCATGTTTGCTAAAGTGGAGGGTCAGAATAAAGAGGAAGACCCCCAATGAGATGGAATGGCACAGCATAGCAACAATTGTGAAGTTGGCAAGGACTGGCAGTGTTTCCTTCTATTGTATAAAGGTTGTTATGAGTCAGTACTCACTTGATGGCACGTAACAACAAGAGATAACATTAACCTTAAGACAAATACCTTAGCACATTAATAAAGTGCTAACTGAAGAGTAAATAAATAATCAAAAGTAATAATAATGCAACTTTGTGTATTTATTACAACAGGAAGACTTTAGCTTTAATTAGTGGTGATAATACTTCCAGGACTTCTGGTATGGCACTGTGGATGAGTACTAGAATGTGAACCACAAGGGCAGCCTTTCAAACCTACCAGCTGCTCCTCAGAAATCTTATACAGGGTCACTATGAGTTGGAACCAACTGAATGGCACTTAACAACAACAACAACAATACTTCAACGTCTACTAATGAAGCTCTGTAGTATATCTTGTAAAAAGCAATAAACTCTTTGTCAGGTAAAAATTCACTATAGTTCTCAGCTTCTAAATCTCTGTTGAAAACAGAATAAAACTTCCATTTTTTACCCCCTTGGTAGAAAGACTGATAAGAAAGTGAGACTTAGCAAGATTCTGAAGTAACTACTGCCATAAGGGCAAAAGTGGGAAAATAAACCTGTGCATTAATGTAGCATTGATATTAGGTCAGGCCTGTGCATTTAAAACAAAACAAAACACATTAAACATAGTGCTAAAGAGGTAAATAAAAAAGTTAAGAGTAAGTTAGTTTAGAAGAAGGCATTTTAGTATGTAATTACATTTGAAAATTGCTGAATACATAGAGCAGGGATGAACTTGCATGTTGGGCAATTTTGTTACATGTTCTAAGTAGAGTTGGCTCATTTTACACACATTGTGGTTGTGTTGTTAAGTGCTGTCAAGTTGACTCTGACTCACAGTGACCTTATATAAGGTTTTGAACTACCAACCTTGTGGTTAGCAGCCTAGTGCTTATCCTACAGCGCCACATCAATACTCCACACATAGTGAAGCATAATAAGAAAGCAAAAATCACTAACGTCACCATTGTACAGAGAGAACCACTGTTACGTTTCAAGGATATCTTTCTAGCCATTTGATTCTCTTTTCTCAACGGATTAAAATTTTTACACAAATGTGGTTATATTGTTCAATAACCTACCTTTTCCTCATTTTACAGACATGTTGTAACCATCTTTTGATGTCAATATGTATTTTAAAAAAAAACCAGAAAGCCCCCCAAACCCATTATTGTTGAGCTGATTCTGATAGAGTAGAAAACTTAAATTAAAAGCATACACTTTGCCATTCATACTTATATTAAACAATACCAGTTTAAAATGCAAATATGTTTTAAGCTAGCTTGTGGAACCTCCAAATACCATAAATCATATTTCTTACCTTGATCTTATCAGAATAGTGAAAACAATGCATAAAACAAACTCAGTTGTTTTTTCTTTCGCTTTTTGATACACACACATCTTGCCAAAACTCTTTACCTTCCCCCTACTGATGAGTAAGGAAGTGCCAAAAGGCGAAGAAATTTGCCCTGTATTTTTCTTTCCTTCTATGCATTTTCAGGGAGCATGGTGGCTCTGTAGGATAAGCACTGGACTTAGAACCACAAGTTCCGCAGTTCTAGCCCATCAGTTTCTCATGGGAGAAAGATGAGGCTTTTCTGTTCCTGCAAAGATTTATGCCTGGGAAATTGACTCGATGGCACCTAACAACAACAACATGTAATATTCAGTGTGGCTGCCTAATCCCCTCTCTGGTTATTCTTGCTTCTTAGATCACTATTGCTTTCTAAGAAAAACTTATTTGAAGGGAAAGGCTGGCCTCTCCAGACTCTCAGTGCCGTATGCAAAGAAACAACACTGAATCACATTTGACTCCTATGCATCTAGTCCCCTGGATTCTGAGCTCAGGGCATTGCAACCACCATAGGCTAATGAGGTTGCAACCACTGGTAGACATATATTGTATCTATCTCTCCTCCTTACACTGCTCTGCTGTCTCATTGTACTTATTTAGAAAACACAAGTTCCAAGATAAAATTATTAGAAATTTTAAGACAATAATAATGAAGCACTAAACCAAGTGGGAGGCCCTTTCCATAGGGGACCCTGTGCAGCTTTCTGCTCCCGTAAAGATTTACAGCCTCGGAAACCCTATGCGGAGTTGCTACGAGTCAGAACCGACTCCACGTCACATACCACTGTGCAGCTTTACAGATTGTAGCCTGGGAGGCTGGCCCTGCTTGGATCTATGGTTTAGGGATCCAGGCTGCTGAGGAAAACAAAGGAACTTTGACTCTGTCAAATGACAACCAGTAGCCTTCAAGTCAGCACAGCAGCACAGTAGAAATGTACTCCATAGGTTTCTTTCTTTTTTAAACAAACAAACAAACAAACAAACAAACAAACAAACAAACAAACACTTTTTATTGTGAATTGAGTGAAAGTTTATAGATCATCAGTTTTACATTCAACAAATCATACACTTTTCTTAGTTACAATGATTGCAATCCCCTCCATGTACCATCAGTTAACAGTATTTACCTCCATTCATTTTAACGCATGCAATCCGCCCTGTGCCTTCCCCTACATTCATATTTCTTCTGCCAACTTGCCTCTTGTTTTATATTTCTTGCCCTGTCACCCATGTTTCTACCTTCTAGCCCATGAATAATTCCCCTCCCACAACCATCATTGAATGTTTCTTTCATCAACTTTTAAAAAACTTTGTACAACAGTGGTCTCATACAATATTTGTCCTTTGTGGCTGACTAATTTCACTCAGCATAATGTCCTCCAGGTTCATCCATCTTGTGAGATGTTTTGCAGATTCATTGTTATTCTTCAACGTTGTATAGTATTACGTTGTGTTTATGTACCAAAGTTTGTTTAGCCATTCTTCTGTTGATAGGCATTTAGGCTGTGTATATTTATATTTGGAAGACAACTATATGGCTGACTGATTGGAAGAGATCTGTATTTGTGCCTATTCCAAAGAGAGATGACCCAATGGAATGCGGACATAATCGGACAATATTTTTGATATCCCATGTGAGTAAAGTTTTACTAAAGGTAATACAGAAATGGCTGCAAGCATACATTGACAGAGATTCAAGCTAGATTCAGAAGAGGCCGTGGAATGAGGGATATCATTGCTGATGTCCGATGGAAACAGAGAATATCAGAAAGATACTTACCTGTGCTTTATTGA
>NW_006408705.1:4024636-4051741 GCF_000296735.1 Chrysochloris asiatica
AGATCCAGAGAGGGAGAGCGACTGTGTGCTGAAGACCTGGGGGGGACGGGGGAAGGATTGCAGGGTATACCCTTTGGTTGGTTGATGACGCATGGAGGGGATTGTTAACCATGGCAATGAGACGATATACAATAAAATGAATATAAAATTAATGTTCTCCCATGTAAACTATCACATAATTCACAATAAAACAACTAAGAAAAAAAAAAAAAAATCAGATGACGTATTGCATTGGGCAACCAGAGGAGAAAACTCTGGTGTGGGTGGGAACTCCTGCCAGCCAAGGAGCTCAGGAGGTGGGTGTGGGAGGGGTGTGACAGAAGAGTTCCTAGCCCTAGATGGAATTCCTATAGGCCTTGGTGTTCAGAGTACTCAATGTGGTAGTCGTTTGTGCTGAGGTCCTTGATGGAGCTGGTTTCAGTGTGTTGTTAGGACCATAGGGCAGCTGGGGGCAGGGTGGCTGATTATGAGGGTTTCTGTTAGACTAATGGTGGTCTGGTGGTTCTGCAGGTTCTGTAGGTCTGGAGCTGAGACCATCTGAATCCAGGACCAAAGCGACACATCTCAAACTGGTATGGTTTAGAAACCATGCAACTCTGAGCTCCTGGAGAGTAGGATCTCTGATGGGGGTGGATGAGGGTGGGAATTGGCCAGAACCCTGGTCACCAGGGAAATGTGAGGGAAAAAAGAATCACACATTTCTTGTCGTATAAGTGAATATGCTTTGCCGGACGACCTTCTGTTGCCAAAGCAACTTACAAAAGTTCAAGATGGTTGTGCCACATCTGGCTGGCCGTTCATTTCAGTCTCCCTCTCTTGCCATCTCTGCTCTGCTTTTCATAGCAAGCACTCAATCCACTTCTCTAATCTTTTCTTTGAAGTTCAGGGTTCCAGGATTTTCATCTGTGTCTGTTTTACTTGGTCTCTTGTATCTTTGTTGTACAGAGTTTGTGTAGTGCCTCTGCCTAGTCCACCATCTTGCCACAAGTCCTGATCCATAGAATTTCTAATGGCTAAACTTTCACCAGCTCTTTCTTCTTAGGTACTTCTGTGTGGGCTTAAATATTCAACCTTTTGGTTAGTAGTTGAGAGTGTTAACTCTTTGCACCACCCACAAATTGCCATATGTTGTTATAAAGGACCTGAGACCTTTAATTAGCCCATGATGCATTCTTATCCCTCTTTGCCTCTGATTCCTCCCACTACATATGCACACATGCGTGTGGCTGAGCCATGGAACTTAACCCATTTTCATTATGTTGATAGGGAGGATGAAAGGGTGGGTAGCATAACCAAGTCCTAGGAGTAGACCTAAGTCCTGTACCCATCAGCCCAGCTCTATTCTCACATAGACGTTTCCAGAAAGGGAAAAGTTAGAGAATAACTTTTTTTCCTAAAAACGTATTGTCTTTCTGGCAGAGTGGCTGCCTTTATTCTACCCTAGATACAAGTGCATCTCAACAATTGGTAAGGGACCCTTTATACAAGTTTGTAGAATGTTTGGAGGAACGTTTAGAAAAAAAGGTACCATACAAGCATAAATCATTATTATTACTTGCTTGGAAGTCTGAATTTTGTTACCAGACATTCTCCCCCAGTGACACATAGATGAGCATATTTTATTATAAACAAGACTGGCAGTGACTCCTCACATCCCCATTACTTGCCTGCAGAGGGTCCTAGTCTTACTGACTCTCCAAATAAAGACAAAACCATCCATAAAAGCTACGAAGCAAGCACTGAGGCAATGGGGATTTGAGTATTCTTTTTCCTCTACCCACAAGTGAAGAACCTAACACCCTAATCCATCAGTACTCCCAGATAGAAGCCACAAATCTTTTTTTTGTTGGTTTGTTCAGCATATTGGCACAGTGACAAATTCATATTACACTAGAATCTAGAATCTCTCTTGCAACCTCACCAGGTTTCAATAAGTTCACAAAAAGGGCTGAAGCAAATAACCCTAGTATGCAGGTGATTGTTTATTTATGTACTTAACCTTGTTACATCCCACTTCATACCCAAGGCTTTTCCAGAAGAGTTTCATAAAAAGTAATAGTAACTGACATTCATCATACACTGAGCTTCTCTTCCCATTTCCTGTTTGTTTAATAGATCCCTACAGAGGGTGGAGAAGAAAGCTCAGGCTATTGTCAGACAACAGTATTATTTCACTCTCTCTAAGCTCATCAAAAATCCTTTTGTGGCTGTGCGGGTGAAATGTAGTTTTGAAAAGATGACATGGGTATTGTTTGTAGCTTTCTTTACCACTCTTGGCCACCATTTTCCTTACACTCAATTCTTTCTAATTCATTCCTAACATTCATGGTTCTGCTGAGAACACCTTATGGACCAGAGGAAGGAGGCAGGGGCATAATAACACCTTCTTGCACTTAACATCATTGCTCAGGAAATTTCAAAGCACTTACCAGTGTAAACATCCTCCACTTCTCTGATAAAAATAATGAAAAGTGCTGAGGTTTATGATGATAGGCTCTCTGTAACTTCCAATCAGGGTGGACAGATGCATTTACTGGTAAGACAGAGTTTCTCTGTATAAAGGAATATTTCCAGTTCCTTGATGCTGGAATACTTGTTAAATCTATTTCTCCTTCTTCCTTTTCCTCCTTCTCCAAATTCTTGTTTTCCTTTGAAGAATTTGCAATTTTTTTTTTTTTTTTTGCTGGGTACAGTGTACTTCATTGATGGTACGTGACAAAGCTGGACTCTCTAAGTCCTTCCTCCTCTCCAGGAGATCTGGATGGAAACCTCTCAGTGTGTTGGGGGATCAAGTTGGGGTTAGGACTCCCCAGCAGCTGAGGGTCTCTCTTCCTCTAGTGCTGTTGCTGAGGCTGCTAGTCCAGAGAGCTCTTATTTCTTGGAGGCCATGTGGACCACCCTGTTGCTGTAACCAAATTCATTGTCATACCAGGATATGAGTGGGACAAAGTGGTCATTGAGGGCAATGCCAGCCCCAGCATCAAAGGTGGAAGAATGGGTATAACTAACTTAAAGTCACAGGAGACGACCTGGTCTTCAGTGTAGCCCAGGATGCCTTGTAGGGGTTCACCTGATGCCTGCTTCACCACCTTCTTGATATCATCGTATTTGGCAGCTTTCTCCAGACAGTAGGTCAGATCCACACCAGACACAATGGGAGTGGGGACATGGAAGGCCATGTCAGTGAGTTTCCCACTCAGCTCAGGGATGACCTTGCTCACAACCTTGGCAGAGCTGGTAGATGCAAGGATGATGTTCTGGGCAGCCTTACAGTCATCACACTACAGTTTCCCAGATTAGCCATCCACAGTCTTCTGGCATGGACTATGGTCCCTCCACGATGTCAAAGTTGTCATGGACGACCTTGACCAGGGTGGGCCAAACTGTTGGTGGTTCAGGAGTGTAGCTGACAATCTCAAGGAAGGTGTCATATTTCTCTTGGTTCATGCCCATCACAAACATGGGGGCTTCAACAGAAGGGGCAGAGATGATTACCCTTTTGGGACCAGCCTTAAATTAGCCCCAGCCTTCTCCAAGGTTGTGAAGACACCAGGGGACCTGGCAACTACTCAGCACCCCACTTTATGTTTGTGGAATTTCGCTCCTGGAAGATAGAGATGTGCTTCCCATTAATGACAATTTTCTTGTTCTCAGCCTTGACAGTGCCATTGGACTTACCATGTATGGAATCATAATGGAACATGTAGATCATGTCGTTGAGGTCAATGAAAGGATCACTGATGGCAACAACCTCCACTTTGCCAGAGTTAACAGCAGCCCTGGTGACCAGGTGCCCAATATGATCAAATCTGTTGACCCCGACCTTTACCATTGTGTCTCAGGGATGCATTTGGGACTGCAAGACAAGATGTGACTGCCTATTGAACTGGAAGGAGCAGAGAACTGAAACCGTAATCTTTTAAAAATTGACTATTTGACTTTTGATCATAGATTGCAAGACAACAGAATGATTTTTGAAGTGCTTGAAAGGTCACAATTTGCAATCTGCCCCTTACCGCCCCCACCCTTCCTTCCTTGTTGTTGTTAGGTGCCATTGAGTGGGTACAGACCCATACTGACTTTATGCACAACAGAAGGAAACACTGCCTGATCCTGGGCCAAGCTCACTATCTTTGCCACGCTTGAGTCCATCCATGCTGCCTTTTGTCAATCCATCTCACTGGGGGTCTTCCTCTTTTTCTCTGACCCTCCACCCTTCCTTCTTCCTTAGGTTTGGGTATATTCAATACTCAGACTTAATATTTCAAAAACAGCAACACAACATAAAGGAACTCGAGTTGGAGTAGAGAGGAAACTCTAAAGCTCAGCTGAATCTCTCCTTTACTCTTCCATCTGGGCTAGGGCTAATGCCTCCACAAACAAACAAATCCCAAAACCTCCACTGCCAGAAAGTTGATTCCTACGGACTCACAATAACCCAGTAGACAAGACTAGAACGGCCCCCTAAGGTTTTCAAGGATGCAAGTATTTAAAACAAATTTTCTTTTTTAATTCTAACTTTTTTATTGTGAATTGAGGGAAGGTTTACAGAGCAAAGTTTTCCATTTAACAATTCATACACATTTTGTTTCATGCCATTCATTGATTGCAATCCCTACAATGTAATATCACCTATTCCGCATCCTCCCTGTTTTCTGTTTCCGTTCTTCCTTCATTCCTAACCCTTCCTGCCTTCTGGACTTTGTCCTTAGGCAAATGCCGCCCTTTTGATTTCAAATGACTGATTATTTTAAGGTGTGCATACTTACCAACAAGGAAGCAGAGCATCCTATCTTTCTCCTAGGGACTGGCTGGTGAGTTGAACCACCTATGGTTAGTCAAGTGCTTGAACACTGCATCACCAGTGTTCCTTGGACTCCTCTGTAGTGCTCTCATAATACTCTGTGTGTATCTCTGTCACTGTACTTACCACTTATTATTTCTGGTAACCAGCTGTATTACCTAGCATTGTTATTGTTGCTATGTGCTGTGGTGTCAGTTCCAACTCATAGCGACCCTGTATAGGGTTTACGAGGCTGTAAATCTTTACAGGAGCAGAAAGCCTCATCATTCTCCCGCGGAACAGCTAGTAGTTTTGAACTGCTGACCGTGAGATTAGCAGCCTGATTTGTAACCACTATGCTACCAGAGCTCCTTTACCTCTAGCATTACCAGGACAATTATTGTTAAATACAGTTAATGGAAGACTAAAAATAAATATTTTCATTTCAATCACTTTCTAGAATTATAAGGACCCTTGAAAAGTTACAATAATTTCCAACTTAGTAACAATGATTCTTGATATTCTGTATTTTTCATTCTATTAGTGGTAACACAGAGAGGTCAATATGGGGGATGTGTGGCACCCCTCTAGAAACATTTTAATAAAAAAACAGTGAATGCAAATCTGATGGCTTGCTTTGGTCACTCAGGGTGAATGTGAATATTTGGTCGCTGCAGACATTTGGAAGCAAAGAAGGATGATTGACGGGATCACTGGGTCCAGGGAAAAATAACTGATTTTTCTGGTGTGCACCCTTTTAAAATGTGAGGCCCTGTTATTATTTTTAAAATGTTTATTAGTTGGAGTCCTGGTGTGGTGCTGTGGGATAAGGCACTGGACTGCAAGATTGGTTTGTAACACAAGGTTGAAGGTTCAAATTCACCAGCTGGTCGTCGGGTCACTATGAGTCAGAACTGACTTGAAGGCACTTAACAACAATAACAATATATGTTGTAATCACCTGGATGGCAGTGGATGGTGTGTGCGTGGATTTCCAACAATAAGGTCAGAATTGGTCCTGACTTATTGGAACACCCTTTAGTCTTTCCTTTCCGTTTTAGGGCTTGATGATTGATATTAATGTCTGACTATGAACACATACTGAATTCAGAATAACTAACTAGGGGCTTGTTTAAAGTCATGCTTGTGTTCTCTCCCCACGGCATCAATGGTGTGTCACTTCAGAGGCTTCCTGATGTATCTCTTGCATTCATTGCATGGGCAACTCCGTGACGTAGGATTCCATCTCTTGTGCTTTGACCTGTACCTGATTCTTGGGGTTCATCAAAGTGTCCCCAGTGTGCCTCAGGGTGGATACTGTTAGAAACAGTCTATCTCTTCTGATCAGTCCTCATGTCATTTTCTCACTTTGCTAAATAAGATCTAGTGAACCCTGGTTTACATCTTAGAATAGAAATAGACTGACTTGGATTTTGTACTCTCAAAAATTTCAAATGTTTATAGCTCTTCTGATGAAGAAAGCCTCTGAGTGGCACAGATGGTTTGCACTTGACTACTAATGCACAGTATGGCGTTGGACTGCAGGGTCAGTTTGAGGTGCAAAGTCAGCACTTCAAACTCATTAGCTGCTCCTGGAAAATCCTATACAGGGTCACTATGAGCGGGGACTGACTCGATGGTACATAACAACAACAACTAATGCATGGAACCTTGGTGGTGTAGTGGGTTATATATTGGACTGCTAATCACAAGGTCACCAGTTCAAATCCACCAAATGCTCTTTGGGAGAAAGAGGAGGATTTCTGGGTGGCTATGAGTCAGAACTACCTAGATGGCAGTGGGTACTAATGCAAAGGCTGGCATATGAACCTGTGCAGAACATCTCAAAGGACTATCTACTTCCATGAAGACTGCAGCCAAGAAAACGCTATGGAGTAGCTCTACTCTGTAACACATGTGGTTGCCATGAATTAGAATGAACTCAATGGCAACAGATTTGGTTTTGGTTTTGATTTTGATGATGAATTAAGATTTTTTTCATCTTTAAGATGGCCTTTTTTATAGCATGACTTCTTATATGAATTGCCAGGAGGAAAAATTAAAATGGACAACTATATATATATACATCCATGAACATTTGAGCCTCCTTTGTTGTTGTTGTTAAGTGCTGTTGAGTCAGCTATAGACTCATAGTGACCCTGTATAGGGTTTCCAATGAGCAGATGGTGAGTTTGAACCACCAACCTTGTGATTCAAACCACCTTTTCAGTTCAATTTAAAACTTTTAATGTACTGGTTGCTCTGAGTAAAATGATGCATTAAATCACTTTACATGAAAAGAAAAAAAATATTGTCATTCTTCAATATCCTTAAGACCCTTCCTCTAAGAGGAATTTCATATATGCAACATGGCTATATATGGTTTCAGCTATTTGGTGACAATAATAAAGGGATAAATAGATTTCCCCTTGATTTTACTATCATTATAGTTGGGTACTCTTGAGTCTATTCCATGTGACAGAGTAGAAGTACCCAACAGGGTTTTCTTGGCTGTAATCTTTACTGAAGAAGGTCAACAGGTTTTTCTCCCACAGAGCCACTAGGTAGATTTGAACCACCAACCTTTTGGTTAGGAGTTGAACACTTAATTGTTTATGCCAACCAAAACCAAAAAGCAAACTCACTGCAGTGGAGTTGATTTTGCCTCGTAGTGATCCTGTTGTTGTTGTTGTTATGTGCCGTGAAGTCGGTTCCTACTCATAGTGACCCTGCACAGGGTTTCCAAGGCTGTAAATCTTTATGGGAGCAGAAAGCCTCCTCTTTCTCCCGTGGAACAGCTGGTAGTTTCGAACTGCTGACCTTACGGTTTGCAGCCCGATTTGTAACCACTATGCTACCAGAGTAGAACAAAGTAAAACTGCCCCATAGGGTTTCCAAGGCTATAACCTGTATGGAAGCAGATTGCCCCATCTTTCTCCTGTGTAACAGTAGGTGAGTTTGAACTGCCAACCTTGGTTAGCAGCCCAATGCTTAACTCATCACTCCACCAGGACTTCTTCCTATTATTTTATAGATTATTAACTAATATGGACCCTTCTTAGATGGCGAGTTGCTATTTCTACATATTTGAGTTGCTAACGCTTATCATAGTAACCGTTGCTGTTGTGAAGTGCTATCGAGTCAGTTCGGACTCGTAACGATGTTGTATAGGGTTTCTGAGGAGCAGCTGGTGGGTTTGAACTGCTGAATGTATGGCTAGAAGTTCAGTGTTTCTCCTACATCACCACACCAGGAGTCTATCTGGTATGTGGTGGTGGTGGTTATGTGCCATGGAGTTGGTTCCGACTCATAACCATCTGTAGTAAGGATTTAATAAATGTTTGTTGAAGAAATAAATGAAGGTGGGAAGGGTTTAGAAAGTTTAAGTATAGAACTGCTCTTTTCTTGACTATGGTATGTTTGGGATAAACAGAACCCAAATCCAAACCTACTTCCAGAGGTGATTGCAACTTACAGCAGCCTATGTTTCTGAGCCTGTAAATCTTAACAGAAGCAGACAATCTCATCCTTTTCCCTCGTAGCAGCTGGTGCATTTGAACTGCTGTCTTTTTGGTTAGTAGTCCAGGGTCTCGCACATATATTGTGTATATATTTTTATTCTTGTTGTGCTAAGTATTCTAGATACATGACATGTGTGAATTCTTATATTTAATTACATAAAGAAGGAAGAATGTTTTCCGGTTTAACAAGCAAGTAAAATGAAGCTTAATGGGTTTAAATGACATGCTCAAGTCACACAACTGATTGCCTGACAAAAGCCAGAGCTAGAGTCCAGGTCAGAAGGTTTGATAACTTCAAAGTGAGTGCTCTTGACCATGAAATGTACTATGTCTTACAAATCAAGCAGTGCCTTGTATATGCAAACCTGCTGGAAGGGTCCATCTCTCCCTGGTCCCCTACCACCTTATGCCTTCCTGTACCTTCTGGATCCTGAACCTCGGAGAATCAGCTTTCTGAGAGAAAATAAAGGTGTGAGTCTTCCTTGAAAGTCATATTTAATTTGAAGAAAGGAAAGGAATAATTTGATGACATTTCTAATTTAATTTACTGTGGAAGGGGAGTTTGCAACTTCTGGAAGTGGGTGTCTTTGCCCGCAGACATAAATCCCCAGTGAGTTATTTGGAAATGAAAACTAGTATCCTTTCAGGAAAAGGATCCCTGGTGGTGCAGAGGCTAAAGCACTGGGATGCCAACAGAAAGGTCGGTGGTTTGAACCCATCTGCTCTGTGGCTTCCATAGACTGTTGGTAAGTGCTGGTGGAGTAAGTTACGATTCCTAGTGACTCTGTATAGGATTTCCAAGTCTGTAAATCTTTGCCATGCTAGAGCAGCTAGTAGACTCTAACTACTGACCTTGTGGTTTGCAGTCCAGTGCTTATTGTACAGAGTCACTGAGCTCTTGTCAGGGGCAGTTCTACTCTGTCCTTTCAGGTGCTGTGGGTTGGAATTGATTCCATGGCTGTGAGTTTGGGTTTATTTCAATAAAGAGAGAGAAAAGTGAAAGCTGTTACGTATTTGAATATGGTCAGATCAATAACATTTGTTTTGTTTTTATTTTAAAAATTTTGGGTTTTAAAATAAAATGCCACTTTCATTTTGAGACTTTCTCCTTCCTTCTTTTCCTTGAGCGTGATTTATTTGTTTGTGTATTGATTATTTAATTTGGGGCGAACGCGTCGTATTTCTGAATGGTGGAAATGTTTGCTCTTTAAAAATAGGGGGCACTGGAGCACTGCTATTTCTTTTGGAATCTAGAGTCAGAGATCTCCTTGGGGAAGGAGCCCCCTCCCATCGAAGCCCTGGTGCCTTTTGACATTGAATTCACTTCAAGGTGAAGGGCGGTAGTTAGCATAATTACTTAAAGCAGGTCTTGCTCATTCCTTTCTGAATGGGGTGGGGACCGTTTTCTCCCTTGCCTGTGTCGGTGTGAAAGGGCAGCACTAGCATGGATGTCATCTGTTCCTTGATGTAAGGGAAGGAGAGTAATAAAAAGCATTTAAACCCTCTTTTTCCTCATTTCACTAGACTCCTTGCGTCTGTCACAGACCCTGCTGGACTGACAAAACATTACACAAATAACCCTGCTTAAGTAGCGACCAGGCAGCAGTCCGCAGTTTTTTCATTTAGAGTCTATCAACTGAGAATTGATAAAGTCATCACAGAACAACTGTAGTTTGACTCTGACCTGACAAAAGAAATCGAAAATGTCTCCTGTGGAAAGAAGCACAGGGTCTGGGTACATCACTGGAAAGAAGCTTCAAGTCGGTTAAGGGTTGACACTCAGGCATTCCGCTGAGTGTGTTTAATAACTGAAAAGTAAATAATGAAAGGGCAGTCAATAAACAATTGTGGTTTAATAAATTATTCATTTTAGCAATACTTCCCGTGTTTGCCCAGAGATGGAGAACGTCTGTGTATTTCCTTCCCGTATGGTCCTTTGGTCTGAATCTGCTTGAATGCTGAGTTGTTCATCATTCTAGCCAGTAGAGGGCACTCGTGTTACACACAAAAAAGGAAACGCCGAAGTAGCTCCGTGACTATCCATGTTTATGAAAGAAAGATCAAGAGATAGAAAAATGTTGAGACGAAGTAGAGAGGAAGAGAGAAAAAGAGTGGATAGGCATGGATATGAAAAAAGATAGTTTTCACAGGAAGATCAAATTGAACTGAAGCAAGGCATAAGGAAATAAATAGAAAACAGTTGTTCTATCCTCCTTGGTTAAAATAACTTTATTTATTTGAAAACCCCAGGATGACAAATTTGGAACAGTCAGGGCTAGGGCAAGGAACTAGTTGAAAAATTTAACAGATTTATATCTATCTTGGAAACCGATGTTGGGTTTTCAGGAAATACTCTCAGGAATCAAAAGGTTCTTTTGGGTGTCACTGTCAGTGAACAATAAAAAATGTTCATAGTCGCTGAGTCCTCAGCATTTTGGAACAAAACCCACCCACAGTTTAAAGTATGCCCTTCATGGAAATGATTCCCTAATATCCATCAAGCTCTGTGTCCATTTTCTGTCCTCATGGCGCCGTGCTACAGCTTTATTTTATTTATGAAACGGTGTCACATGAGGCAAGCCTCCTATTGTAGATGGAGAAGGGCCATTGTACGCCCAGGGATATTTACTGTACACGTAAGACACTGAGGTATCATCTGTCCTTTACAGTAATGCAGATGCTAAAACGAGTGGTATTTATTTATAATAACGTGCAAGGCAGCCCACAGGGAAGTGTCATCTTGTTTGTAATCAATCCCAGTGTGAGGCTGTTGCTGCAGCACAATCAGCCTTTGTATTAAGTGACAAATTGACTTCGTAGTCTTATTCTGACTGTCATTTTTCTTTAGTGAGGATGCATCATCTCTGTTACAAGGCCTTGGAGCTTAGTCCCACACACAGACACATACAAATGGATGCCCACTGAATGTGCTCAGGAAAAAAGCTTCTATATGCTTATGAGTCCCGGTGTGGTGCCGCAGGATAAGCACTCGAACTCAAGGTCAGTTTGAACCACAACGCTGGTGGTTCAAACTCACCAGCTGTTCCTTGGGAACCCAATACAGGGCTGCTATGAATTGGAACAGATTGGATGGCACTTAACAACAATGCCTAATGTACTCAGCTGCTAAAAGAAAGGGTGGCAGATCTAGTTCATTCAGAGGTGCCTCGGATTTGCTTCCAAATAACCAACCTTTGAAAACCCAATGAAGCATAGTTCTACTCCGACACACACAAGGACATCATGAATCAGAATCAACTTAATGACAACTGGTTTTCTTTTTTCTTCTTCTTTGTCATATGTCCACAAGCCCCAAATTTGACTAGTACTAATGGTGGGAGTGCTGGTATGGCGCTGTGGGTTAATGCGTCAGACTACAAAGTTGTTTGAACTGCAAGGTCAGTGGTTCAGGCTCACCAGCTGCTCCTTGAAAACCCTATACAGGGTCGTTTTGGGTCCGAATTGACTCGACGGCACTTAACAACAATGACAATGGTAAGCGTTAGTATGTTGAAAGCAGCAGGCAAAGTGGATGAGTATGTTGTGCTTATAATGAAGCAATGTTGATATATCTGGTAAATGTGAGTTGTTATTGAACTGATATTTGTGTTCTAGGTTGATTTGAGCTAGGATTTTGATGAAGGAATGGAAATCTTTCTCGACAAGGTGAAACAAGCTGGAATATATAAAAAGAGACATTTTTTTGTTTGTTTGTTTTCATTGTAGATGAAGTCATCTCTCACCCTGTTGAATATCTAAAAAGACATTTTTTGTTTGTTTGTTTTCATTGTAGATGAAGCCATCTCTCACCCTGTGGAGGTTAGACGCTTAAGGAGGCCCTCCTGGTGCCCATCCATTTAGGTGAGTAGCTCTCCTTGAGTGTGGATTGGACCTTGTTTTTAACTAATACAATGTGAATAAGATGACAGGCTGTATGAGATCATGAGTATGTGATTCCATGATGCTATTATGTTAGATGGTAGATCCCATCTTGCTGGCAACTCCCTGGCTTTGAAGCAACAGGCAGCCATGTTGGGCAACCTCAGATGACAAGGAACTGCTGCTGGTGGTCTCTTGGAGCAGATGGCGAACTCTGGCTCACAAAAAAACCCAGCCCTACAATCACAAGGACTAAATTCTCCTAGCAGCTTGAGGAAGACTGGCAGCTTTCCAGAGTTGAGTCTCAGATGTTACAGTAGCTTTTGCCAACAGCTTTGTTAGGCCCCTAGAAGAGGAGCTAGCTCAACCATGTCTACTTCTGAGATAATAAATGTGTGGAGTTCTGGTGTGGTGCTGTAGGATAAGCACAGAACTGCTAGCCTCAAGGTCTGTAGTTCAAACTCACCAGACACTCCTTAGGAACCCAATACAGGTTTTCTATGGGTCAGAACCAACTCGATGACATTTAACATATCTATACATGTATATATGTATCCAACTGTTGATGCAAATTCCTATCCTTTGCATTGTTAAGTGGTGTCCAGTTGGTTCCAACTCATAGTGACCCTGTATAGGGTTTCTGAGGAGCAGCTGGTGAGTTTGAACCATTGACCTTGCAGTTCAAACTGACCTTAATGTTGACTACTTATCCTATGGCACCGTACCAGGACTGATAGGACACTTAATAACAATAACAACTTTGTGACAATGTTGCTACATGGCAATGTTGTTGTTGTTGTTATGTGCTGTGGAGTCGGTTCTGACTCATAGCGACCCTGTACAGGGTTTTCGAGGCTGTAAATCTTTACGGGAGCAGAAAGCCTCATCTTTCTCCTGTGGAACAGCTGGTAGTTTCGAACTGCTGACCTTGCAGTTCGCAGCCCGATTCGTAGCCACTATGCTACCAGAGCTCCTAGATAACTAATAACCAAAACCAAACAAATGTGTTACCACTGAGTCGATTTTGACTTGGAGTGACCGTGCAGAACAGCGTACAGTTGTCCTCTAGGGTTTCCAAGGCTGTAATCTTCATGGAGCAGTTGATGGGTTTGAACTGCCAACCTTTTGGTTAGCAGCTGAGTGCTGCACCATCAAGTCTTCTTAGATCACTAGTAAACACCCTTAAGCCAGCCTCCCTTTTTCTTCATCCATCTCCTATAGTTTTGTTAGAAATTTAACTACTTCTAAAGTGAGCTGAATGAATTTTCCTGTTAGATCAATACCAGCTTGGTCTTAAAGGTAAATTTGCCAGACCTTCTGGAGTAGGATTTGCTTTATAGTTAGTATAAATTCAAAAGTTAGGTACACAGGAAAATAAATTGCAGTGACACTGGATTTCATTATAAATCAGACTGTGATTATTGGGTTAGATATTCAATCAGATAAAAGAAGAAGTTCCCACAAAGCAGGCAGAAGAGGAACTAGATAGGATGGGACTTCCTTTTGAGAGTCTACTTCCTGTTAAGTGATTGACAGGTTTTGATGGTGACTATCTTAGTCAATGCCTGAAAGAAATGAAACAGTCCATTACTTGCTAGAGAGAGAGACTAGTAATGATGAGAATCCATAAAGATGGAGGAGAGAAAAGAGAAAAAGGATAGGCGGTCCTAATCGGCAAAACAATGTGAAATGAAGTGACCAGTGGCAGCCTAGTCAGTAGCAATGGTGTGAAATGGTTCTCAGAGCTTCATCACATCTCGAAAGTGAATCCTACAGCATGGGGGTAGAAATACTACAGTGGCATTCCTGACCTCCTTACTTTGGTTCCTCACCTCCCTTTTATACCTTCCAGTCTCTATCTGTCCTTCAGTTCCAACTCAAACACTAACAGCCTTATGAAACTTTCCCTATCTGCCCTTGATTTCAAGTCACTCAAATTTCCTCAAATTCTCCCACACATTAAGAGAATGTACAATGAAAGAAAAAGAAAGTTCATGTTATTGACTTTTCTGTAGGTAAACTGGGTTTTGGATGAGGTTAATTCAAAGGTAAACAAAATCATTAGGACTCTAACAGTTTTTTTTTCATTTTAAAAGTTTAATTTCCTTGTGGTTTTCCTCAAGGTAACAAAAATAACTTTATCACCCACTTTCTAGAGAAAGAGAATATTCCTTTATATGACACTCCTACTAGTTGCTTCCAAGCTGACTCCAATTCTGGGTGACCCCATGCATGTCAGGGTAAAGCTACTCTGTAGGGTTTCCATAGCTGATTTTTCAGAAGCAGGTCACTAGTTCTTTCTTCCAAGTTACTTCTGGGAAGGGCTTTGACCTGGTTCCTTCTGGCTCAACCTCAGCTGATAATTTCATTTTCACCCCAAATATACTGAATGCAAATCTATTTTTAACAAGACACATAAGAATCACCTGTAAGAATCATGCGGGGATCTTGTTAAAAATGTAGCTTCTGATTCAGTATATCTGGGATGGAAAGGCAATTCCTCAGCAGGGGGTCTAACTGGAATGAACCTGTTAGAAGCTTGGCCTCTGGGTGGACTCGAACCTCTAAGCTTCCAGATAGCTGTCAAGTGTGTTAATTTTTTTATGTACCATCCAGGGACTCCATTTATGTAAAAGTTCCAAGCAAAACCTTGAAAATCACTACGTTGAACACGCTTAGCTTAAAATGTTCATTTATCATTTTCACAGGGCTAGAGGAAGAGGAGGAGAAGAGAGGGTGGTGACTGGAAAGTGCTGATTGGTGTAGGCTATACCTGGGGCCCATCCCTGGAATAGAATTACTTCCCCTGGAACCACATGAATTCCCAAGCAGAAATCAGTGTCCAGTCAAGCTTTTTTTTTTTTTTTTTAAAACACTCTAGCCCACCCAGTTCTACCTCTGAAGTAGAAGCTTAGTAAGTACTAGTATGTTGAATGAATGATGAATGAATAGTTTTGACAAGTTAACACTATTTCTAATTTTAGCCAAGTCCTTAGCAAAATTAGAATGTTTGTTTCTAATTTTGATCCACATTTAATATGCAGATTTCAAGCCTTTCCTAATTAAAGTATATGATTTAAAAAAACAAAAAACAAATATATATATACCATTTGAAAGTATGGGCTAATGGATTATACATGTTCCTTGTATGAAACCAAACTAAACCAAATGAATGATTCCAAATCTTGGTAACCCAATGTGTTTCAGAGGAGAACTGCTTCATAGGTTCTCAGTGGTGGATTTTTCAGAAGTAAATCACCAGGTCTTGTCTTTATTCTGAAGAGCCTCCAGATGGATTCAAACTGAAAACCTTTTGGTTAGCAGCTGATCGTATTAATTATTTACACCACCCACAGATTTCAATTCCTTGTATATGCTGCCCCAATGCGAAAATGATGGGTGATGTCCAAAATACTTGAAATTAGGCCTTTGAGGTCAGCATCACCAATTTCTACCAATGTTTTAAAAAATATATTTTATTATTTTTATCGTTGAGAATATATACAACAACATACACTGATGTTTCTACATGCAAAATTCAATGAGATCAAAGGAGTCCTGATAACATTGTGGATTATAAGCTGGGCTGCTAACCACTAGGTCAACAATTGGAATTGACCTGTCCCTTTCCAGGAAAAAGGTAGGCTTTCTGCTCCCATAAAGATTTACAGACTCAGAAACACTACACAGGGTTGCTATGAGTCAGAATATATATAGTCCATGGCATATAGTCACCAACACCACCAACAATTACCTTCTTCAAATCATGCAACCATTCTCACCCTCCTTTTCTGAGTTGTTCCTCCCCCAATAATATAACCTCAGCAAATAGGAGAAATGAGTAGGTAAAAGAACTGAATGAAAATTTTTCAAGGGCAGATCAAGAAGACAAAGTTAAGTATTATAATGAAATGGGCAAAGACCTGGAGTTAGAAAACCAAAAAGGAAGAACACACTCAGCATTTCTCAAGTTGAAAGAACTGAAGGAAAAACTCAAGCCTTACCTTAAAATGTTGAAGGATCCTATGAGCAAAATATTGAATGATGCAGACAGCATCAAAAGAAGATGGAAGGAATACACAGAGTTGCTGTGCCAAAAAGAAATGGTTGATGTTTAACCATTTCAAGAGATAGCATATGATCAAGAGCCAATGGTACTGAATGAAGGTGAACTGAAGGCAGTGGCAAAGAGCAAAGCTCTGGAAATTGATCGAATACAAATTAAAATCTCTCAACAAATTAATGCAACATTGGTGGCATGCACTTATCTATGCCAATAAATTTGGAAAACAGTTAACTGGCCAAAGATGTCAGCTTGAGGACTAAGGTGCGCCTGACCCAAGTCATGCTATTTTCAATAACTTCATATGCATGTGAAAGCTGCACAGTGAATAAGGAAGATTGTAGAAAAATTGATGCTTTTGAGTTATGGTGTTGGAGGAGAATATTCAAAGTGCCAAGGGCTGCCCAAAGAACCAATAGATCCGTTTTGGAAGAAGTTCAGCCAGAGTACTCCTTGGAGGCCAAGATGGCCAAACTTCATCTCTCATACTTCAGGCATATTGTCAGGAGGGACCAGTTGCTGGAGAAGGATATCATGTTTGGTAAGGTGGAGGGTCAGAGAAAAAGAAGAAGACCCCAAACGAGGTGGATTGGTCAAGTGGCAGCATCGATGGACTCAAGCGTGGCAACAGTAGTGAGGTTGGCCCAGAAATGGGCAGTGTTTCTTTCTGCTGTGCAAAGGTCGCTATGAGTCGGTACCGACTTGATGGCACCTAACAACAACAACAAAGAGAGATGACCCATATTTGTACCCATTCCAAAGAGAGAATGTGGAAATAATTGAACAGCATCATTAATATCACATGTAAGTAAAATTTTGCTAAGTATTGAAAACAGCTGCAACAGTATGTTGACAGATAACTGCCAGAGTTTCAAGCACGATACAGAAGAGGATATGTACTGAGGGATATCATTGTTGACATCAGATGAATCTTGGCTGAAAGCAGAGAATACCAGAGAGATGCTTACTTGTGGTTGATTGACTATACAAATGTTATTGACTGTGTGGATCATGACCAGCTGTGTACAACATTGCAGAGAATGGGTATTTATGAAGACTTGATTATATTCATGAGGAACCTGGGCATAGACCAAAAGGCAGTCATTTACACAGAATAACCAACTCATAGTGACCTTATGTACAACAGAACGAAACACTGCCCTATCCTGGGCCAACCTCACTACTGTTGCCATGCTTGAGTCCATTGATGCTGCCACTTGGCCAATCCATCTTGTTGGGTGACTTCCTCTTTTTCTCTGACCTTTCACATTACCAAACATGATATCCTTCTCCAGACACTAAATGGTTTGAAATCAGGAAACATGTGCTCCAGGGTTGCATCTTTCACCACATTTTTTTCAATCTGTTTGCTGGGCAAATAATCTGAGAAGCTAGATTATATGAAGAAAAATGTGGCATCAGGATTGGAGAAAGACTCATTAATGTCCTGTGGTATATACATGATTAAACCTTGCTTACTGGACTCTAAAATGGATTAAAATAGTTACTGGTGAAGATCAAAAACCACAGCCTTCAATATGGATTGTGCCTCAGTGTAAAGAAAACAAAATTCCTCACAACTGAATCAATAAATAATATCTGATAAATGGAGAAAAGATTGAAGTTGTCAAAAACTTCATTTTGTTTGAGTCTGCAATCAGCACTTATGGAAGCAGCAGTCAAGAAATCAAACAACAGATTGCATTAAGCAAATCTGCTTCACAAAACATCTATCAAGTTTTCAAGGGCAAAGATGTTTGTTTGAGGACTAAGGTGTGCCTGACCCAAATCATGGTATTTTAAATTACCTTGTATGCATGTGAAAGTTGAACTATAAATAAGGAAGACTATAGAAGAATTGATGCATTTCAGTTATGATATTGTAGAATATTGAATGTACCATGGACTATCAGAAGAACAAACAAAATTCTCTTGTAAGAAGCAGTCAGAAGATTCCTTAGAAGTCAGGATGGCGAGACTTCGTCTCTCATGCTTTGGACATGTTATCAGGAAGCACCAGTCCCTGGAGAAGGAATTATGCTTGGTAAAGTGGAGGGTTAGCAAACACGAGAAAGACCCCAATTAGATGGGTTGGCACAGTGGCAGTAGCAATGGGCTTGAGCATAATGACAATTGTGAGGATTGAACAGGACCAGGCAATGTTTCCTTCTGTTGTGCATAGTGTCATTATGAGTTGGAACCGACTCTACAGCACCTAACAATAACAACTATGTACCTGACACTTGGCTATGGTACTAGAAAATAAAATGAATGAAAACTGATGCTTGATCATAGAGAAAGCAACTCTTAATATATTTGTCCTTTGTTTACTGTGCAAGTTTACATATACAGATTTCCCTCAACTCCCCCCCACCTCATGTCTATACTTCTGTTTTTAAAGACTTTATATATATTTTAGATCTAGTCGAGAGATCAAGCATCAGTTTTCATTCATTTTATTTTCTGGTACCATAGCCAAGTGTCAGGTACATAGTTGTTATTGTTAGGTACTGTAGAGTCGGTTCTAACTCATAATATGCTCTGGCTCATCTAAATGAAAATGCAACAGTTAAGTGCTCAGCTGCTCATTGAAAGGTTAGTGGTTTGAACCCACCTGGAGATTCCATGAGAGAAAGACTTGGCTATCTATGTCTCTGAAGATCACAGCCAAGAAAACCCTATGGTGGCATTTCTACTCTGTCATATGGGGTCACTATGAATTGAAAATCAGCAAGCTGAAGTACAAATACACTGATATTCAGTCAGGAAATGGTGTTAGGTTATACAGGTTGTTTTTAGCTTGATACATACACAAGAGAAGTAATATTATAACAGCCACATCCTAGAACAGGGAGGCTGGAGGTTGCTATTTTATTTGAATTTAGCCCTCTGTGTATATATATAAAAGATCCATGAGTGATATAAACTGTTTGCACTGGGCTACTAACCAAATGCTTGGAGATTTGAATTCAGTGGCATTTGCAAAACATGGTAGTCTGCTTCTGAAAAAAATCAGCCATTTAAAACCCTGTGGAGCACACAATTCAATCCTGTTGTTCGTGTCATCAGTGTAAGTCAGAGTTTACTGAGTTTAAATGAGGATTTTATTTAACACTGGAACCACCACTGAGGTGATTTGATATTGTAATACCAACAAACTATTGACCTTCCTCAGTGCCACAGATAACTGTGCTTCCTACTCTTGGAATAATTTGGTCTCTATCCAATAGACAAAAACTGGCATTTAAGTGAGTTTGTTCTTCTTGTTGTTGTTAAATGCCCTCGGTTCTGATTCATAGCGACCCTGTATAGGCTTTCCAAGGAATAGCTGGTGAGTTTGACCCACCGACCTTGCAGTTCAAACCGACCATGAGGTCACGTCCTTATCCTATGGCGCCACACCAGGAATTAAAACCTGTTGTATTCTACATGCTGAGGCAGTGGTGACTCAGTGAGAGAATGTTCACCTTCCATACAGGAGACCCAGGCTCCATTTCAGGCCGATACATCTTAAGCGCAACCACCACCATTCTGTTGGTTGTTGTTGTTAAGTGCCGTCCAATCGGTTCCGACCCTAGCGACCTTGTATAGGGTTTCCAAGGAGCAGCTGGTGAGTTTGAACCTTGTGGTTCAAGCCGACTTTGCAGTCCAGTACACCAGGACCCCATTCTGGCAGTGGTGGTGGTGGTAATGTGCGGTGGAGTTGGTTCCAACTCAAAGCGACCCTGTATAGGGTTTCCGAGACTGTAAATCTTTACGGGAGCAGAAAGCCTCACGTTTCTCCCATGCAGAACAGGTGGTAGGTTCCAACTGCTGACCTTGAGGTCCGCAGCCTGACTCGTAACTACTCCAGAAGTGGATGTTTGTATATTGCTATGATGCTCATTGGAGTCCTGGTGTGGCGCTGTGGGTTAATGTGCAAAGCCATTTGAACTGCAGGGTTGGCAGTTCAAGCTCACCAACTGCTCCTCGGAAACCCTCTACAGGGTCGCTGTGGGTCGGAATTGACTCAATGGATTTAACAACAACAACAACATGATGCTAAGCAGGTTTCAGTGAAGCTTCCAGACAGAAAGGATGGCCTGGTGCTCTGCTTCCAAAAATTAACCATTGAAAGCCCTCTGGATCACAATAGTCTGATCCCAATGTGCTCGGGGCTGCCATGAGTCAGTAGGACTGGATGGCAGCTAAAGATAACAAGTATTCTATGAGGGAGTTACAAAAGGTATTTGGGAAAATAGTATTAAAAGACAGTGGAATTTTTCTACGATGCGTTTGAAACCCTCTGGTACATGAGTACTGTATGGGATTTGAGCCAGGGGGTCTTTCCTCTTAATTATTAGTAAATAGTAACTGTATGTTCTGCCATAACAGATAAGACCAACTTATTTCTCCCCTCTGTACCCTTCCCAGTGGTCTCAGCTCAACGTGTGGAGGTGTGGGCTCCCCTTCAGCCACTAATACAGAGACCTGCAGCGTGCTGCTCCGAACCAGTGACTAGGTGATACAGAGGTGGGAGAGAAACAAGAACTTCAAAAAACTCTAGGTGCAAGAGGAGAGCAGTGCCTGCGTTTTATTCCTCACTGCCAGCGATAGGCTCTCAGCGTTTTAAGAACATTGCAAATCTACAGCCCGCATTTCCGGCTTTCTGGGAATAGAGTAGCTAGACCAGCACGCTAGCCTGGCATGAATGGCCACGCTCCATCAGGCACTGGGCTTGAGGAGTTGTTTGTTTCCAGGCATCTCTTGAAAAGCATCCTACCTCACCTCCACCGCTGATTTACAAAGGGCAGAGCCTGCTACGAGATCCCAGGCTCAGTGCTTGGGTTGTTCGTGTCATTTCCTGCAATGTTTATCTGGTCCTCTCCGTGTACTTTGCCAGCTAGAACAAAACAGCGCTGCTATGGAAACTGCAAACACCAGGCAATCCTGGCCCCTGCACTTGGCAGCCCAGCCGGGAGAGAGATAATGGCTTTTGTTGTTATCTATTGGATGCTGATGCTCAGCCGGTTGTACCCTCAGGCCCTAACTAGGGACACGCTGACACTGCACCATAAGCACTATCTTGTAAACTTCCTCGCCCCTGTGATGCAGGTCACAGATAACCAATACAGCCAGGGCACCGGCTCATTATCCTGATGACAACCCCGGGCTTTCGACTTCCCTGACAACTTCTGTAGTCTCTTCATTCTCAGCTGATCCAGAGCTCTCAAAATAGTCCGCTGAACTCTTAACTTGCAGAGCCCAATCTTTTGGCACATTTTGCATCTTGTTTTTCTCTCTGTTTTCAAATCCTAAGAAATACATCCTTGTGGCTCATATGCATTATATTGGGGCTGGAGCAAGCTGTCACACAGTCACACTAGTCTTTGCAGGATCAGCCCATGACTCTCAGAACAGGTGACTTGACATTTTCCTTCTGGGAATGAATACAAATTACAACCCTCGAAAAACACATTTAATAGGAAACTCCAAAGATTATTAAAACCATTCTGTTGGCTGCAACATTTAATAAGAGGTCAGTTTCCTATCTCCAGCATTAACAACCACAATTCTGAGAGATGAGAAGTCTCTGGGACTGAATAATTGGATGCGAGAGCCTTTCACCCCTGGGTTGCCAGGTTAAATCAAACACAGCCTGGCAGGGAATAGGTGTGGACAAACACAGCTGTGTTTAGAATGCGCTGATGTCTTGGTCTACTTTCGCAATATTTGTGCTTTGAAAAGAACCTTCTGCTTGAAATGCAGCCTGTCTTATGTTTAGAGCTCACATGGGTGGTAGGAAAGAATTATTTCATTTCTATTGCTGAGATAGCTCAGATACTGGTTTCCTTTCTCACGTAAAGCAGTTTCCCCCACTCCCCTAGCAACACCCATTTTCTCAGGTTTCAAACTGCTCTTTTCTGCAAGAGATAATCTCGGAGAAATCTTATGACCCATTTGCTTGCAAATGCTTTTCTTTGGTAAGAAATATTTGATATTCTTAAAGTTCTTGCCACATGAAGTAGGGCAATTACCAAATTCTATTTGATCCTTCTAAGAGCTAGCTTGCCTTGTTCTCAGAAAAATCATAGTACAGGTACAAAAAAAGAGTTGTAATTCTTGGCTGCTGTTTCATACTTGTGATTTGTTGCTCACATGAATATTTGAATGAGAGTGAGGTGGGTCAGTTACCACTACCTTCTCCTCTCTTTTACTACAGAGACTAAAGTAGGGACAATCTCCAACTAAGAATTTAATGAAGTCCTTGCATATTGTAATCTAAAAAGCTTGAGGCAGGTTTTGGCATAGGGAACCACCGTCAAGATATGTAAGACCTAGCCAATGGGTTGTATTCTTATTTTCAGCAGAATATGGGGTCATAATTTAAATTTGAGAAAGTGGAAGCAGGTTGGTGATGAAAGGAAAATGTTGCTTTACATAATTACATAGAGTTTTTATTATTTTAAAAATGTTTTATTGTGAATGATGTGATAATTTACAGGGGAAAACATTAGTTTTACATTCATCCTATCATATATCGTTTCATTGCTAGGGTTACAATCCTTTCTATGCATCATCAACCAACCAAAGGGTATACCCTGCCAGCCTGCACTCCCCCCCAGTCTTCAGCCCTCAGCCCCTCTCCCTCTCTGGATCTAAAGTCCCCAGCTGCTCCATTTCTCCACGTCATTGTTCCTGCCTCCATCTCTGGCGTCACTGCTTTTCTGGGTAGGGTCCTGCTCTCCGCTCTTTCCCCTCCATGGTCCTAGGGACCTCCCCTCTTGGACTGCAAAGTTAATCACTCCCCTCCTTTTGCTACAAAACATATACCTTTACATTTCCAACCCTCACAGTCAGTCCTGATATCAATTACTCACTATTGTATCACAAGAGACCTATCTGCATCTCCTTTCATCAGACCCGCCCAGACAGATTGGATACTACTCATTGGAGATTCTATCTTCCTCCACGTCCTCTGGATCTAGGCTCCCACTTGAAAGCTTGTAAGCCAGTCACTTCTTGCCTTTGTAGGCCCCTACCCCCACCCCATTTTGAGTAGCCAATGTCTAAGTTGCTCATCCTTGTCTACTCTGTGTTTGGAGAGGGTGGGAATGATACTCGCTGTAAAGATTTGTTCCCTCTTTTGAGCTACTGCATCCATAGGTTTAGGTCAAGTTCATCAGATTGTATCAAATTACTCTCTCCCCCCCTCCCCCTTCTTTCTTCTCCTAGTTGAGCTCTGATCATCCAGTCATTGAAGCCAGGTCAAGTGGGTATTATCTGCAAGTGTGGATGTCCTTATGCATATACCCTCTCTTCTTATCATTTGGATGCTTTACTCTCCACTGTAGTACTCAGTGGCTATGTCACTGACTCTGGGCCCAAGAGTCCCCAGGTCTTGCCAAATTGCTGGCCAACCAGGTCTCCATCCGGGTTCAGAAGAGTCTATTGAACGTTGTAGGGCTTAGCTCGCAGCTTCATTGCTGTTTTTCTCTCACTTCCCCTTATCGGTGATGAATGTGGTCACCAATCAGAGCATGTATTCCCATTGAGTCTTAGTCTTGGAAGGAGGTTTGCCCTGAGGGGACCCAACCACTTCGCTTGATGTCTCCTGGGTGAGTAACTTGCTTGTTCTTATAGTGATCAGTCAGACGGCTGTTATTATTTTGTATTTTTCCTGTAGGTCTTTCTTTCAAGAAGTATCTTCTGTTCTTCTAGCCACTCCAGGCTGTCTTGCTTGTCCTTTCAAGTGGAAAGTTTCTACCTCAGAGATTCTGGATGGGGTATTACATAGAGTTTTAACTTCACTGTTAGAGAGGCAACATTGCAGATTATAGTTGTGGTTAAATGCCATCAAGTTGGTTCCAATTCTTAGCGACCCTGTATAGGGTTTCCAAGGAGCAGCTGGTGGGTTTGAGCTGTCAAGAATCAAATAAATTTTACAGGATTGGAAGTGATTGTTAAGCATTCTCAAGTCGGTTCTGATTCAATGCAACTCTCTATAGAGTATTTGAGGAGTGACTGCTGAGTTTGAACTGCTGGCTTTTCAATTAGTAGTCCAATGCTTATCCTAAAGGATTGAAAGAGAAGATGCAAAATGTAGTGTGATGTAGTATGGGCAGATGTAGCATGCAGCTCAATTTTGTTTGGCTTGCAAAGTAATTTTTTTAAAAATTGGAATTAATTGTTAAATTACAAAAAATGTAGAGGCTTTACATATCAATCCAGATTTCTGTCTTCTGTTAATCAAATGGAAGACCTGTGGGGGTGGCAGGCCCTATCTCATTTTCTATAGTCTCATACATAGTCAGTGTCATTCTTTGGCATTACCTGATGACCTCTTTAGAAGCTTGAGTTTGGGACTACTGGTCTGTGACCATTAACCTTTGATAAGTGTGTGCATTTGTGCGCCTGTGTGTAATTCACATGTCGAATTGTTGGGAAAATAAGTTGACGGCAGTCCACACCAGTGAGGTAAAGATTAAGGAATTTAGATGCAGAATGCCAATGGTTTTCTCTGTCTTGCTGGAATCTTCAGTGGAGTGGGAAGTTTCAAAACCAGCAGGGACTATTCGGCTAGCATCCCACTTCTGACTTTGGGACATCATTTAAGACTGTTAACTTAGATTTTATAGAATATGCACATTGCTGGCAGGGGGGAGATAGATTTCAGAGTAAGAAAATACCAGAGTGTAGGGTTTCTTGAAGGGTAGATGAAGAGTCTTAGCTTGAGGTTGTATTTCTATGGGTAATTAATGCCATGTTATGATAACAAACCTGGAATCTCAGTGGCCTAACAAAATCAGAGTTTATTCCTTGGTAACAACACAAACATTGAATCTGAGGTAGGTTGTAAAGTCCCCTCTCTGTTGTAGTGATGTTGTCTGGAAAACACTGCCTCCTAGGGAGTTTTAGCAGAAGTGAGGGATGGATACTCTCAGGCACAAAGTCTATGACCAGGCCAGGAAATGGATAATATCACTACCTGTTATATTCCATTGTCCAGAACTCAGTTACATCGTCCTAGCAATTCACTGCAAGTGGGACAGGAAAATAGAGTCTTCCTGTGTGTCCAGGAAAGGGAAAATGAAACAAACTTGATGGACTCAAAGCATCGCCACTGCTGCAGGTGTATGAGTAAAGGCATGATTTTTAGAGAAGGCAGAACTGAAGCTACAGAGCAGAATTAGAAAGCAGGATGTGCCCTCCTGCCCTGCCTTAATGATGGACTGCCTATCTAGGTCCTTTTCCCTGGACCATGGGACACTTCATCTTTGGTTTACAGTTTTGTTTTATTCCTATGTTAGAATTCCTTTCCTCCTCCCCCCTTTCCTCCTTTCTTTCTGCCTTTCAGGGAAGTATGATACACATCCTTATGTTACATGATGCAGAGAAGAAAGAGACAGCCCAGTAATGGGAAATAATTCCTGCCCTCTTCCCTCTCTGCTGGCTCTCTTACAAAGCAGTGGCATCCTCCTTGAAGGATCTGAGTGCAGGAGTCCCTCACTGTGTCCAGCCATAAAATGAGTGGTGACCTGACCCAGAGCAGGTAGCACTTTCTAGTAAGGAATTGGGAGGATGGTAGCCTAAAGAGTCAGTGCCTCCCAAAGAAAGCAGGCTTTTGAAAGGGAGATGCTAATTGCTTAGATTATACTTACCTGTAAAAATAGTTCAAAGCTCAGGTTATCAATAGCCTTTAATATTGATTAGTATCATTGAATAAGCACCTACACAGTCAGCCACTGCACCTAACACTTTGGAAATTCATCTCATTAATCTTCATGACAATCTGATGAAGTAGATGCAATGTATCCATTTTATAGGCGAGGAAATGGAGGCTAAGAGTGATTGTTATACCCAAGGTCACATACTTGGGGAGTCATAGAGTCTAGCTAGCCCATGTCTGTTTGATTCTAAACCCAGATAATGCTGTCCTTAGCCATATTCAGGAAAGAAAGACACTAGTTATTTTCTTTAGAAGTTAGTACCCTTCAGGGCTAAACAACATGATTCAGAGTAGAATTGTGCTGATTTTTCACAAGTAGACCATGAGGCTTTTCTTCTGAGTTGCCTCTGGGTAGACATGAACCACCAACCTTCTGCTTTCCAGCCAAACACATTAACACACACAAACATACACAGTGGTTCAGCCGTAGAATTCGTGCCTTCCCTGAGGGAGATGAGAGAAGTTCCCAGCCAGCACCGGTCTGTCAGTGGAGGCTTGCATGTTGCAGTGTTGCTGAACAGGTTTCAGTAGAGCTTCCAGACTAAGAAAACTCAGAAGAAAGACCTGGAACCAATGAAAACCCTATGGATCACAGTGAAATTCATCTTTGGGGTTGACACAGGACTAGACAATGTTTTGTTTCATCGTACAAGTTGCCACAAGTTAGACTCTGACTTGGTGACAGATAACAACAAAGATATATATTGTTATATAGAGAGAACACAGTTCTACACTGACTCATGTTGTTTGGGCAATTTATATGTACATGTGTTGTATATTTTCCTACTTTTCATTTTATTTCAGGCCAGAAACTCTGAGACATTACTAGTACTATGAAGGCGTGATGAAAACTCCTGAACAGGCTTGCAATCTGTTTCCATCTGGGCTCTTCCAGAACTCTAGGGAATCAGTGCTCAAAAAACATCTCACAGAGCAGGTGCTTTCATTTCACTGTCATCTTAAGAATATCAAATCCATTGCAATCAAGTGTTTTCTGACTCATGGTGACCGCATGTGTTATAGAACAGAATTGATCCATAGGATTTTCTTAGCTGTAATCTTTATGGAAGTAGTTTGCCAAGACTTTGTTTCTGTGGAGATGCTGAGTGGGTTTGAACCTCCAAATTTTACATTAGGTACTGATTGCAAA
>NW_006408705.1:4052804-4054371 GCF_000296735.1 Chrysochloris asiatica
GGTTCCTTCTCATAGTGATGCTGTAAATCTTTCTAGGAGCAGAAAGTCTCATTTTTCTCTCATGGAGTGGCTAGTGGATTCAAACTGCTGACCTTCAGGCTAGCAAACCAATACAAAACCAATGCCACTAGAGCTCTATATGTTGTTGTTAAGTGGCATCAAGTTGCTTCCGACTTATAGTGACCCTTGTATAGGGCTTTTTTCAGGATTGGCTGGTAGGTTTGAATTGCCAACCTTGTGCTGATCCCACAAATGTCACACCAGGAACTCCATATATATAGATATAAATGCCGTTTGACTCTAATGCTATTTTTGTAGCAAGACTTTTGAGTGTCTCTTCTTGAAGACATTAATGCTGTAGGGATTGTTGAATGCCAGGAGCTAGATGTGAGTTGAGGTCAAAGATCAACATTAGGAAGACAGATATAAATCGAGAAGCACAGTAAAGGCTAAGGTGAGGGACTCAGCTCAGAGGTGGTAACAGCTAGCAGATATTGGAGATCTATTTGTGTGTGGTATGGGAGTGGACCTGGCCCTTTAAGGTGCTAGAATGAGCTGGGTGTTGAACAATGACTCTGTCTTGTTTGAATTTAGAGATGTAAAGAGGTTGATATGATGATATCTTAGAATTACTTGGGATAAAATTGGTGACTCCCTCTCTGGGAAAGGTTGGTGTTTCATTAGGGTTGGTCTTATTTAAAAGAATGTTTACTTTGTCTGGGCAAGAGTCCCAAAGATGGTTTAGAACTGGCAGTTTTACTCTCTATAGGCAGCTAGATGACTGTGAACAGAGAGACACAGATGTGATGACCTCCCTCCTTTTCATTTCTCCTTTCCCTTTTTAGTTTCAAGTAGAGTGTTTCTTCAGCAGCCAACCTTCTAAATCTAGAAACTGGATAGTAAAATTTCCCTGCCTGGCCTCATATGCTAACCGCAAGTTCAGCAGTTTGAATCCACTAGACACTCCTCTGAAGAAAGAGGAGGCTTTCTGCTCCCATGAGGATATACAGCCTTGGAAACTCTGCCTAGGGTTGCTATGCATTGGAATCAACAGGATGTCAGTGGGTTTGGTTAGGGTTGGCTTCTTATCAGAGGAATGCCTATCAGAGTACATACAGGGGCCGGAATGGTTTGTAAATGAATTGGAACCAAAGAATGGATTCAACCCTCATGAGAGGTATGAAGGTCAGTGAAAGCACTAGTTTTTCATGGTTCCTTCCAAGCACAACATTGAAATGACCTCATTTAAAGGTGTTAGTTTAGTGCTTTTGTTTTTCAAATGAAGGCTTTGGATGCTGTTCCATTAGGTAAATTAGGCAGCATTGCCTAAAATATGCTGTTTTCTAGCTCCTAGGGAAGGGAACAGAACGTGTATTGGAAGGCAGAGAACATGCCTTACAGTTAAAGATGAATCAATACCCATTTCTTCTGGGAACCCACGTGTATCATTTAATTTCTAGGCATGGGGGAGATCCAGGCATTCCAATTAATGGCTCTATTTGTTTGTTTTGTAGATACAGAATATAATAAACTAAACACTGCAAACTTGGCAAAGTGAAAGAGGAAT
>NW_006408705.1:4054801-4056158 GCF_000296735.1 Chrysochloris asiatica
GTTACCAGGTGGCTTTATTCAAAACCAGGTAGACAGGTAAGTATGACATACAAAGACTAAAACGAGGCTGCTTTTACAGAGTCACTGAGAATCTCTGAGGATGACAAGTTTAGGGGAAGGCAGTTTAGGAGGCTGGGGTCATGAGTCTCCAGAACTCTGCTCAGTGGATCAGAACTCTACATTAAGGGAACTGAGCAGAAGGGCTTCTTGGCTCCCGGCAGCCTGTGATAATTCTAACTTAGGGAGCACTCACTGCAGGTTCATAACTTTGTTGTTATTTAGTGCTGTCAACTTGGTTCTGACTCATGGAGACCTATAGGGTTTCTGAGGCTGTAAATATTTTTACCAAAGCAGAAAGTCTCATCTTTCTCCTGCAGAGCAGGTGGTGGGATCGAAATGTTCATCTGTGGTCAGCAGTGTAGTGTTTATTCTACAGTGTAGTGTTTATTCTACCATGCTTCATTGTGTGACTTTGTTGTTGTTGTTGTTGTTAAGTGTCCTCGGGTCAGTTCTGACTCATAGAGACCATGTATAGGGTTTCCAAGGAACAGCTGGTGGGTTTGAATGGCTGACCTTTAGATTAGCAGTCCAGTGCTTATCCAATAGTGCCACAGTTACCTCTGATCTTTGCAACTCTGTTAAATTGCTATTTTGTCAGGGTGTGAGCTGAGGCTCAGAGAGGTTAAGAACCTTGAGACTAATTGTTAACACTAATTGAGCATTTACTGCACATCAGGCCTCGACTCTTTCTGTCCCCTCACCCTTTTCTTTTCTCAGGGGAGAGAGCTGCTGATAGGAAGCAAACATTTGTTCTGTTCCTTCATGCCACAAAATGAGTATGGCAGGCACTAGGAGTCTTGGTGTGGTGCTGAGGGATCATGCATTGGACCACAAAGTCTGTTTGAGTTTCAGAGTTGACGGTTCAAATTCACCAGCAACAACTTGGAAACCCTATACTGGGTTGCTATGAGATGGAACCAGCTCAGTGGCACTAACAACAGCAGCAGCAGCAACAACAGGCCTTGTTCTAGATACCAGGTCTTCATTCTGGTTTAGTATATCTGGGGTGAAAACGCAAATTCTATGCTGGGGGGGTCAAACGCTAATGAACTGGTTTAAAGCCTTGGTAATAGTTTATTTATTCTTTACCATACTCTGATCAAAGATCTCTGGTGGTGCAGTGGGTTAAGTATTAGATTGTTGTTGTTGTTAGGTGCCATCGAGTTGGAACCGACTCATAGCGACCCCATGCACAGCAGAACAAAACAATGTCCAATCCTGGGCCAACCTCACTACCGCTGCCACACTTGACGCCATCAATGATGCCATCTGGCTGATCCATCTCGTTGGGGGTCTT
>NW_006408705.1:4056658-4058509 GCF_000296735.1 Chrysochloris asiatica
TTTTTAAAGTGTTGAAGAGCAAGGATGTCAGCTTGAGGACTAAAGTGCGCCTGACCTAAGCCATGATATTTTCAATAACCTCATATGGATGAGAAAGCTGGGCAGTGAATAAGGAAGTATTACAGAGCTAACTGAAAAGTTAGCAGTTAAAATTTACCAGCTGCTTCTTGGGAGAAAGCTAATGCTTGGTATTTTCAATAGCTTTATATGTATGTAAGAGTTGGACAATGAATAAGGCACACCATAGGAGACTTGATGCACTTGAATTTCTGTAGCTACTAAGAGTTCTTGTGGTGCTATAGGACTGAAATGCTGACCACAATGCCCCTGGGGAAGAAAGATAGAATTGTCTGTTCCTGTAAAGATTGTTGTTGTTGTTAACTGCTGTGAAGTCTGTTCTGATTCATAGAGACCCTGTATAGATAGGGTTTCTGAGGAGTGGTTGGTGGGTTTGAACTACTGACCTTGGGATTTATCCTACAGCACCAACCTTGGAAATATGGAATAGTTCTGCTTTGTGTTATAAATGTAACTTGGTTGGTTGGTTATGTGCCATGCAGTTAGTTCTGACTCATAGTGACCCTATATAGAGTTTCTGAGGCTATGAATCTTTATGGGAGCAGAAAGCCTCCCTAGAACAGCTGGTAGTTTTGATCTGCGGACCTTGACGTTAGCAGCCCAACTTGTAACCAGTATGCTACCAGAGCTCCTTATAAGTGTCACTATGACTCAGAATTGATACAATGGCAGTGGCTTTGTTCTGGGTTTGGATACTTCTATGATGCAGGTCATTCTAATTCTCCCCATTCTGTAGATGAAGAAACTGAAGTACCAAGAGATGACCCCATACTCACTGCTATTGAATTGATTCCAACACATAGCATCAGTATAAAGGGTTTCAGAAACTTCAAATATTTATGGGAGCAGACAGCCTTATCTTTCTCCCATGGAGCTAAGCTACTGGTGAGTTTGAAACACTGACCTGGTGGTTAGCAGCCTACTGCCTATCCAACTGTGCCACCAGGTAGCCTTTCAAGAGGTGAGCGGGGTTCATTTAAAAACACACAATCAGTAAATGCAGGGACTGCGATCAACCTAGGTCTGTGTGACTCCCTAATCCCTTTTGCTCCCCCCTCTTACCAAGTGGCAGCTAAAAAAATGGACAAATACCACAAACATCACAAAATCCAGAAAATAGCACAATATTTTCTATTAATTGGCTTCCTAGAATACCTTTATAAAATTTCTCCCTTACTTTTTCAGGCTGCATAGTCTTTGATTGCTTCTTGACATGAGAGTGATTTTGTAATATCAATTTCTATAGTGAGAATAGAAAGATAATTTAGTCTTTCTTCTAGCATGATTGATTAATATATTTATATTCAAATTAGAGTTGGGAAAGCAAAAATCATGGGATGTCACATACAGATGAACTCACTGTTTAATACAACTGTAGATTTTTGTCTCATAATAAAGGAGTTATGATAAATTCTGTTTTGTACAATTCTCATATGAAGGAAAAAATACATAGTGTGCATGTTATAGATTGAATTGTATCCTTCAAAAGTGTATGTTGATGTCCTAACCCCAGTACTTATGGACTCTGTTTGGAAATAGAGTTTTTGAAGATGTTATCAGTTGGTTTAGCATAAAATCATATTGGGGATGTTGTTAGGTGCCATCAAGTCAGTACCGACCCATAATGACCTTATGCACAACAGAATGAAACACTGCCCGATCCTGGGCCAACTTCACTACCGTTGCCACGCTTGAGTCCATCGATGCTGCCACTTGGCCAATCCATCTCGTTGGGGGTCTTCCTCTTTTTCTCTGACCCTCCACCTTACTAAA
>NW_006408705.1:4060854-4063401 GCF_000296735.1 Chrysochloris asiatica
CCTTCCAACCTTCTAAATATTCCTTTATATGTGGTTCAGAGTTCTGGGACCAGCCCCTGAGCCTGCTTAGTCAGGTATTCTGTGTTGTTGTTGGTGGAGCTCCTTACTGCACTTCCATCCGATCTGCCATCTTGTTTGTTTCTCCTCTTGGTGGGTTTGAACTGTTAACTAGATGATGAACCATTAGAATCACCTTTCAGAGATAATTCATCTAGATTATCTAGTGGCCTTTTTATACCAGAAATAAATTTACTTATGCTTTATTGACTATTCAAAGGCATTTGACTGTGTGAATTATAATTATGGCTAACATGACGAAGAATAGAGCCCAAGACTCTTCATTGTGCTCATGGGGAACCTGGCATAGATCAAGAGGCAGTCATTTAAACAGAACAAAGGGACACTGGATGGTTTAAGATGAGGAAAGATGTGTGCCAGGGTTGTATCTTTTTGCCATAGTTATTCAATCTGTGTGCTGAGCAAATAATCAGAGAGGTTGGCTTATATGAAGAAGAACATGGCATCAGGATTGGAGGAAGACTCATCAACAACCTGCAAGATGAAGATGACATAACCTTACTTGCTGGAATATGTACTGATGAAGATAAAAACACTGCAGTCTTCATTATGGATTACACCTCAGTGTAAACAAAATGAAGACAACTTGACCATTAAACAACATTTCAATAAACAGAGAAAAGATTGAAGCTGTCAAAGACTTTATTTTGCTTGGATCCACAATCAACAGTCATGGAAGCAGTAGTCAAGATACAAAAAATGTCCTGCATTAGAAAAATCTCCTACAGAATACCCCTTTAAAGTGCTAAAGAGCAAAGATGTCAGTTTGAGGACTAAAACGCACCTGCCCCAAGCCATGGTATTTTTAATGGTTTCATATGCATGTGAAAGACTTCTGGGGTAGTCCTGTGGATCAGCACTGGACTGCAAACCACAAGGTTGACAGTTCAAACCCATCAGCTGCTCCTTGGAAACCTTACACAGGATTGCAATGAGTCAGAACCACCTGGACAGCACTTAACAACGTGCATGTGAAAGTTGGACAATAAATAAGGAAGACCATAGAAGAATAAAAGTATTTGAATTACGGTGTTGAAGAAGAATACTTAAAGTGTCATGAACTGACAGAAAAAAACCCCAAATCTATCTTGAAAGAAGTATAGCCAGAACACTCCTTAGAAGGGAAGGAAGATCGGGAGACTTTTTGACTCTCATAACTTGGACCATTTTGTCAGGAAGGACCAGTTCCTGGAGAAGGACATCATGCTTAACAAAGTGGAGGTCAGTGAAAAAGAGGAAGATCCCCAATGGGATGGATTGACATGGTGGCAGCAGCAATAGGCTCAAAAATAAAAACAATTGTGAGGCTGTTGTGCATAGAGTTGCTATGAATCAGAACAGACATGACAGTACCTAATATGCAGAATCTTTGATCCATTGTTTTTAGGGCAAGAAGAGATGAGTGGGCAGATGTTTACTTATACTCATGTATTAAAGTGCTTTGGTTTAATCAAATAGCTTTCTTCCTGGTTGGCCAGGCAATAGGTGGTAAGATAGGAAGGCAAGGGAATTTTGGCAAAGGAGCTTCTTCAGTAGAGACTAGGTCTGAACTTTGTTTTTGGATTTGCCTGGGTTATGATATTAATTTCTTAGGGATGCCATAACAAAGCATTATAAACTGGGTGGCTTAAAATAACAGAAATTGATGTTCTTACAGTACTAGAGCTTAAAAGTTAAAATTCAGGATATAGGTTGGGTCATGCTCTCTCTGAAGGCTCAAGGTAAAGATCCTTCCTTGCCTCTTCCCATTTTTAGTAGCCCCAGGTTTATGGCACTATAACCCCAATCTTTGCTGTCATTTATTTTTGTGTGTGCAATTTTTTATTGTTATAAAAATATAGATAACATATCATTTGCCAATTTAAGATTTCTACTTGTACAATTCAGTGAAACCAATTACATCAATCATGTTGTACAATTATCACTAACATTTATTGCCTTATTGTCTATCATCATAAACAGAATTATCTGTTATGGATTGAAATGTGTCCTCCAAAAATATGTGTTGTAAATCTTAACCTTGTAAATATGCATTATAGTCCTATTTCGGAATGGGTAGTTTTTGTTATGTTAATGAGATAGTATTCGTGTAAGGCGTACCTGTTTTTCTAAATTTTACTTATTATGTTGTTGTTGAGAATACACACAGCAAAACATAAACCAATCCAACAATTTCCACATGTACAATTTAGTGACATTAATTCAATTCTTAGCGTTGTGTAAACATTCTCACCCTCCTTTTCTGAGTTGTTCCTTCCTCATTAACATAAACTTACAGTCCCCTAAGGTTCTTTTCTAATTTTTTGAGTTGCTGCTGTCAGTTTTATCCCATATAGACAGGTTTTGGACTCCTGATGTAGCGCTGTAGGATCAGCACTGGACTTCAAACCTACTGGCAATTATTCACAATTGAATCATAAAATCCTATTAGCATGGGTAACTTAGACATTGGCTACCCAAAATGGGGGG
>NW_006408705.1:4063869-4097699 GCF_000296735.1 Chrysochloris asiatica
CATTGCAATGAAATGAAATATGATAGAATGAATGTAAAGCTGATGTTCTCCCATGTAAAATATCACTCAATTCACAATAAAAACTTAAAAAAAAAAAAAAGTCCTATTAGCATTATCCCCCATCCTCCTTCTCCAGATCTATCTGGAGAAGAGGAAAACTATTCAGTGGGAATTCTAGCTTGCCCTCCTTGTTCTGAAACACCTATGAAAGGTTGTCAGTAGGCACTTTGTGCCTTTATACCCTTCCATTTTTGATAGACAATGTCTAGATTGCCTGTCCCTGTCAAACAAGCACACTAAGAAAACAAGCATGTTCCTTGATATGAAGAAGCCTTCTATTCTGGTTGAAATTTTGAGCAACTGCATCCAGGAGGAATGGTCTGATTCTTCAAATTGTAGCAATTTATACTTGCTTACAGTATCAAGCATCTTAATCTTAATCTGGTGGAATTCTGGTCGACTAGCCATCCAAGCTAGGTCAAATGGGCACTAATTGCAAGTTTGGGAGTTCACCCATGTCTCCCTGCACTTGAGACCAGCAGGTTGCTTCACTCTCAACTCTAGCTGCCAGTGGCTAGATCAGTGCCCATGGGCTTGGGAGTTCACACATCTCCCTAAACTTCATACTGACATGGCTTCATCCTCTCTCTCTAATCTTGAGGTCAATGGGTGTCAATGGAACATGACCAAACTCAGCCCTTGTTTTTATTGCTGCATTCCCTCCACTTCCACTCACAAGTAGACCCAGGTGGTCACCAGTGAGCATACTAGACTGTTTGCAGGTTCCCTTTGAGTTTCAGTCTTAGAAGGGAGTTTTCCCTGATGGACAGACTTTTCTTGCTTTGATGCCTCCAAAGCAAACAGTATCCTTGATATTCTAACAGCTGCTGATCTCATTGTTGTTTTTATTTGCATCTCACTAATAACAAAGAGCACCAGAATATTTTCAGATATAGTGCTGGAAGATGAGCCCCTCAGGTTGGAAGGTATTCAGAATACGACGGGAAGAGATGCGTCCTCAAACTAGAGTTGCAAAGACTTGGAGTTAGAAAACCAAAAGGAAAGAACATGCTCAGCATTTCTCAAGCTGAGAGCACTGAAGAAAACACTCAAGCTTAGACTTGAAATATTGAAGGAGTCTATGGACAACATATTGAATGATGTAGAAAGAATCAAGAGAAGATGGAAGGAATACACAGAATCACTGTACCAAAAAGAAATGGTCAATGTTCAACCATTTCAAGAGTTTGTCTATGATCAAGAGCCATTGATACTGAAGGAAGAAGTCCAATGTGCATTGAAGGCCTTGGCAAAGAACAAGGCTCCAAGAACTGATGGAATAAAACTTGTAATCTTTCAACAAACTGATGTGGCACTGGAGGCACTCACTCATCTATGCCAAGAAATTTGAAGGCCAACTACCTGGCCAACTGACTGGAAGAGATCCGTATTTGTGTCCATTCCAAAGAGAGGTGATCCAATGAAATGTAGAAATCATTGGACAATATCATTAATATTTCATGTAAGCAAAATTTTGCTAGAGATAAATAAAAAATGGCTGCAACCATACATTGACACAGAACTTCCATGAGGTTCAAGCTGCATTCAGAAAAGGATGTGGAATGAGGGATATCATTGCTGACATCAGATGAATTTTGGTTGAAAGCAGAAAATATCAGAAAGATGTTTATCTGTGCTTTATTGACTATGCAAAGGCTTTTGATTGTGTGGATCATGACAAGCTATGGACAACATTGAGGAGAATGGGTATTCTTGTACACTTAATTGTCCTAACGAGGAACCTGTACATAGACTATGAGGTAGTTGTTCAAACAGAACAAGGGAACACTGAATGGTTTAAAATTAGGAAAGGTGTGTGCCAGGGTTGTATTCTTTCATCATACTTATTCGATCTGTATGCTGAGCAAATAATCTGAGAAGCTGGACTATATGAAGAAAAACATGGCATCAGGATAGGAGGAAGACTCATTAACAACCTATGATATGCAGATGATACAACCTTGCTTGTTGAAAACAAAGAGGACTTAAAATACTCACTGATGAACATCAAAGACCATAGCCTTTGGATTGGTTGCACTTCAATGTAAAGAAAAAAAAAAATCCTTACCATTGGACCAATAAATAACATCATGATAAATGAAGAAAAGTTCGAAGTTGTCAAAGACTTCATTTTGCAGGGATCAACTATCAACACTTATGGAAGCAGCAGTTAAGAAATCAAATGACATATTGCATTAGGCAAATCTGCTGCAGAAAACCACTTTAAATTATTGAAGAACAAATTTGTCAGTTGAGGACTAAGTCATGCCTGACTCAAGTCATGGTATTTTCAATAATTTCATATGCATGTTTAGTTGGATAGTGAATAAGGCAGACCTTGGAAAATTGATGCATTTGAGATATGGTGTTGGATAAGAATATTGAAAGCACCACGGACTGCCAAAAGAACAAACCAATCTGTGTTGGAAGATGTACAGAGAGTGCTTCCGTACAATAGGTTTCAATAGTTGGTCCACAGACTCTAAGAGTCTGTCCGTGGAAATTCTGGTTAATAAGATTTGGGGAAAGCCCTGTTATTAAATGCCATTGAGTCCGTTTTAACTCATACTGACCCTGTAAAGGGTTTCCAAGGAGCAGCTGGTAGACTTGAACTGTTGACCTCGCTGATCCTACAGCACAACACCAGGATTCCTAGAATTCTGAATTTTAAAAACAGCTCTGGTATCCTTAAAAAACCTTTCTAATGAAAGTTTGGTCTACTGCATTTAATTGAACATTTCTTGAAGGTATTCCCAGTTTATAGTATAGCACCTGGGGCATATTAAGTTCTCAATAAATATTTGTGTATTGAACACACCATTTTGAAGCTGAAAGAAGAGGAGGGTCAGAAATGTATTGGAAGAAGAATTTCATACTGTTGTTTCAATTGTATAGATAGCTCTCTTGTAGCTTTGTCATGGATAAGAGACTCTTCCCACTCCTTAAAAGGAGCTCTGTTAGGGTACTGATTACGAGTTGGGCTGCTAACCTCAAAGTCAGCAGTTCAAAACTACCAGATGTTCCATGGGAGAAAGATGAGACTTTCTGCTCCCATAAAGTTTTATAGTCTTGGAAACCCTATGAAGGGTCACTATGAGTTGGAACCAACTCCACAGCACACCACCACCCGCTTCTTAAAAATGTATTTGCTAATTAATTCTTGGGTTTTAGATGTTGTGGGTATTAGATTTTGATGGAAATGGGATTAAGAAGGAGAGGAAGAAAGGGCTTTGTAAATTAGTTCCTCCTTAACATACTGGGACTCTAGGACCAAAAGTTAGGCAAGGCTGTTTGCCAATGAGGGTCGCTTTCATTAGGGACTGGTGCCACTAAATCACTTTCCAAAAGCTAGGTAGCATCTACATTGGATAAAAGTGTAATTTATCTTATCATTTTCTGACATTTATAAACTGTTATTCTTTGTAATACTTATAACTCATATTCTTATTAGTTGCCTCTGGTTTTAGTTCTACTTCAACCTCCAGCTGTATTTTGTAAGCCCTGGTAGCATAGTGGTTATGAATCAGGCTGCTAAACTCAAGGTCAGCAGTTCGAAACTATCACCAGCTCCACAGGAGAAAGATGAGGACTTCTGCTCCCATAAAGATTTACAGCCTTGGAAACCCTATGCAGGGTTGCTATGAGTCGGAACCAACTCCACGGCACATAACCACCGCCACTTATTTGTTGATGTTGTTAAGTGTCATCGAGTCGGTTGCGACCCATAGCAACCCTGTATAGGGTTTCCGAGGAGCGGCTGGTGACCTTGAACCACTGACTTAAGGATCAAACTGACTTTGGAGTCCAGCGCATTAACCCACATACCACACTAGGGCTTACATTCTGATTTAAAAAACCTTGATGGTTGTTGTTGTTAAGTGCTGTTGAGTCGATTCCGACCTATAGCAACCCTGTATAGGGTTTCCAAGGTGCAGATGGTGAGCTTGAACCACCGACCTTGCAGTCTGACTTCATTAGCTCACAGTGCAACACCAGGACTCCCAAAATTCTTGGTACTATGTGCAAAATTTTGTCTCCACAGAAGTTCCTTGCCCGTTGTTTTGCTTTTTCTCTAAATCTTTGTTATCCATCTCTAAAGTCAATTTGATATCCTAAGAAATCATAGATAGGGAACTTAGCCAACAGCCATCTGTAATATAATGGATATTAATATAATGGATATTAAACTTCTATCTGTCCAAAGCATATATATTTTCCAAATATTAAATGCTTTATTCATCTTGTCTTAGCAATCATCCAGTCAGGTATAGGGTAAGGAATGTTTTCCTACTGTCAGGAAAGCTTGCACTAGATTTAACGAAGCTGAGCAGTAGTCATGCTGCCAAACGTGGCCTTGAGTGTCCTGAGTTGTACAAGTTAGTAAGTGAATCCTTTTGCACATATATGTGTGTGCATGTGCATTCGTGTGGCACCAGCAGTACATCTCGGGGAGCTCAGGTGAGTCCTGGGCTACTGCTTTGCATGCTTCAACACCTGCAGGTGAGGCTGGCTGTCTCCACTGCAATGAAGCCACAGTGCAATCAATCACCTTGCTCCCTCCTTTTATTTCACAATCTCCTATTGTGAAGGGAAAACTCAAATTCAAAGACATTATACACACTGCATTCTTTTGAGGGTATTCTAAATCTTTTGGATTCTTTTTCTTTCACCAGCGAAGAAAAGATCTGGTTCTGAAAATAACTCTCTGGTTGCAGGCAGTGTGACATTATGACATATTCCCTATCCCCTTAGTTCCAGAGTAAACAGATGTATATCTTGTACCTTGGCCAATCATAGAAGTTGGGTCCCAGCCACTGCACTCATCTGCTATCTCTGCTGGTCTCCTGCAAATCTATGCAAACAATAACCCAGGAATAGATCATTTTCATAAAAAAAATTGTCTCCTATATTCCATCTGTGTTACGTTTATTTGCCCAGAAGCGATTTCCCTCCATCCTTTCAGCGGTGGTTCTCCACTTTAGCATGCAGCAGCAGAATCACCTGGACACCTTGCTCAGACACACAAGGCCTGGCAATGCCCTCAGTTTGTGATTCAGTGGGCTTAGGCTGGGATCTGGAATTTTCATTTCTAATGAAGTCTCCCTGTGCTTCTGATGCTGTTGCTAGTCTAGGGAGTACACTTTGAGAACCATTGCCTTAAACCAATTTTATTGATTCTGATTAACTTCTAGACTGTGATAAATTTAAAGTACTATCAGGTGAGTTTAAATAACATCAGGTAGAGATGATTTTTAATTAAATTAGATGAAATAAATTCGATCAATTTAAAATGCTATTGGATAAATTTAAATGCCACTGGGTAAATTTAAAATATCATCAGGTAGAGATGATAATGCACCAATCAAACCCAATACCCACTGTTGTTAAGTCGATTTCAACTTATAATGACTCTAGAGGATGGAGTAGAACTAACGCAAAGGGTTTCCAAAGCTGCAAATCTTTACGGAAGTTGACTGTTGTGTCTTTCTCTTGTGGATTAGCTGATGGGTTTGAACCAACAACCTATGGATTAGCAACTGAGAGCATAACTACCTTGCATCAGTGATTCTAGCATATCTGCAGGTCCTATGAAAAAAGGCAAAAAATCAGGAATGAGCGAGAGAGCTTTGGAAGGCTCTTCTTCCCACAAATTCTCCAAAACTAGTTAGGAAAAGGTTAAGGTAGTTCATTGTGCTTATTTGTGTGTCTATAAAAGTAAAACCAAATATTGCAGCATTATGGTATATTATGGTATTAGCTCAACTATTATATTATGGGTCAAAATATAATCCTTACAGTCGGACAGAATCAATATGCTTATAAGACAGAAGATGGTCCAGTCTTGATACAACAAACTTTTACTGGTAGTCTATTATATGCAAGATATTGGAGAAAACATAGTTGGGAAATTTAAATGAACATGATATGGGTCTAAGAGCTTGCAATTCATTATGTGTGATAGTCAGAACTACGAGATAAGGCACAATGGAAGTGCCATGGGAGAAGCACAAATATCTAATTTTGGATATTCAAAGGCCAAGGAATCATCTGGACTTGGTTGTGGAATGGAGACTGAAAAAATGTGTAATAGACAAGGAGTCTTTTGAGAAGAGGCATCTGCAAACTTCTTAGGATGAGGACTGTGAACTTCTTGGTTGTGTGTTTGAGGATAGTAGTAAGTAGCTCCACTGCATGTCTGTCAGTTTGTTGTATTGTGGTAGCTTGTATATTGCCATGATACTGGAATTTCATGCCACTGGTATTTCAAATATCAGCAGAGTCAACCGTGGTGTTGAACCGTGGACAGATAGAAGTTTAATATCCATTATATTAAGCAGTACATCTCGGGGAGCTCAGGTGAGTCCTGGGCTACAGAGGTTCCTAAAATAGAATAGACAGAAAGGCCTAATGACCTACTTTCAAAAATTAGCCAATAAAAACCTTATGGATCACAACATAAAACTATATGACTCATCATCAGAAGGAATCAATCACTGGTTGTTGCTGTTAGGTGCCACTGAATCAGTACTCTCATAGCGAGCCTATGCACAATAGAACAAAACACTGCCTGGTCCTGCACTGACCTCATAATCATTGCCACACTTCAGCCCATTGTTGCTGTCACTGTAACAATCCATCTCATTGGGGGTCTTCCTTTCCATCTCTGACCCTCCACTTTAGCTAGCATGATGTCCTCCTCCAGGGATGGTCCCTCCTGATAGTATGTTCCAAGTATGAGATGAAGTCTGGCCATCCTGGCTTCTAAGGAGCACTCTGGCTATACTTCTTCCAACACAGATCTGTTTGTTCTTTTGGCAGGCCATGGTACTTTTAATATTCAGCACTTTATTTTGTTGTATCTAGATTATCATGAGTCAGAGAAGTCAAGATGGCAGCTAACAACAACAACAGCAGTATATAGTGCCTGGTTGGGTAGGCGGCCACTGAATTGTCTTGAAGGATGAGTGTAACTTAAGCGGAAAGAGAATTTTCATAAAAAGAATGGAGCATTTGTCCAATGAACATTTGCTAATATGCTTGTTGCTGTTGAGTGTCGTCGAGTCGATTCCGACCCATAGTGACCCTGTATAGGGTTTCCAAGGAGCAGCTGGTGAGTTTGAACCACTGACCTTACAGTTCAAATGGCTTTGTGGTCTGGCACATTAGCCCACAGTGCCACACCAGGACTCTAATATGCTAGACTATGCTAAATATGTGATGTGGAATACTTAATTATTTCAATAACACTTGAATTTCTTCCTTTGGAATTGAAGGAAAAAGTTCAACCTGCACTGAAGGCATTGGTAAATCAATCAATCAATCAATCAATCTCCAGGAATTGATGGAATGCAAAATGAAATGTTTCAACAATCTGATGCAGCCATGTAGGCCCTTATTTGTTTATAACAAGAATTGGAAGACAGCTACCTAGCCAACTGATTTGGAGAGAACCTTATTTGTGCCCATTTCAAAGAAAAGTGACACAATGGAATGCTGAAATCATGGACTAATACCATTCACATCACATGCAAATACAATTTTGCTGAAGATAATTCAAAAACAGTTGCAGCAGTATATTGACAGGGAGCTGCCAGAAATTCAAGTCAGATTCAGAAGAGACATGGAATGAGGGATATCATTGCTGATGTCAGATGGATCTATGTGAAAGCAGAGAACACCCACAAAGATGCTTACTTGTGCTTTGCTGGCTATGCAAAGACATTTGACTGTGAGGATTATAACAACTCTGGATAACTCTTTGAAGAATGGGAATTCCAGAACACTTAATTGTGCTCATGAGAAACCTGTGCATATACTAAGAGGAAGTTCTTAGAACAGGACAAGGAAATACAGAATGGTTCAAGATCAGGAAAGTTTTGCGCCAGGGTCATATTCTTTCACCATACTTATTCAACATGTATGCTGAGCAAGTAATCTGAGAAGTTGGATTATATGAAGAAAAATTTGGCTTCTGAATTGGAGGATGATTCATTAACAACCTGTGACTTGAAGATGATACAACCTTGCTTGCAGAAAATAAAAAAGACTTAAAATACTTAATGATGAAGATCAAAGACAATGTAGCCTTCAGTATGAATTAGTATTAGTCAATGATTAGTCAATGTAAAGAAAACAAAAATCTTCACAACTGGAACAATAAACAACATTGTAATAAGTGAAGAGAAGATTGAAGTTGTCAAAGACTTCATTTTATTTGGATCCACAATAAACACTCAGAGAAAGCAGCAGTCAGGAAATGAAATGAAGTTGGGCAAATCTGCTGCAAAAGACATTCCCCCTACCCCCACCCCCAATCAATATATTTACTATGAACTTGTTATGGAAACCCCAGGCAGGCTTGGATTCAAGGAAGCAGACTTTATATTCTCTTTAGCCCCACTCACCCTTGATAATTTACTGAGAGAATACTTGGGACTCAGGCAGGGAATATCCAGAAGAGGCAAGAAATTATGGCTCTTATTCATATATTATACACAATGGCATTGGTTTCTCCAAGTACTTCCCCACTTGGTCCTCCACTAATTGCTGAGCAGACTTCTAACCTGCAGCATCAGTGCTTAGTCAAGCTGTAAGGCACAGGAAAACAGTACATTGATCCAGCATGCACTGGGCCAGTCATTCACTTCATTTAAGACAGTCACACATGCCAGCCCCAAACATGTCCTCAGGGATCTGCAGCTGTTTGCTTGTGGAGAGATGTTTGGGCCTTTTCCCTTCCTAGATTCTCCTGGTTGCTGAAGCCAAGCTTGCCATCATTCCCTGTGGGTTCAGGACAGCTGTTCCATGTGTGTGTGTGTGCGTGTGTAATTTACCATTCCTCTGTGGCTGGCTTGTCCCCAGCCTCCGGCTTCTCAACCTGTGACTAAAGAGGAATCAGATACTGGACCTCTTCTGTGCAGATGGCTACTTCATCTGACTGGAGCCACCTCTTGAAGTGTTCCAAGGTGCTCTCATCAGAATCAAGTCCATCCACAAAGAACTCAGATGCTAGCTTCTCCTGGAGGAACAGATTCCAGCATTCCTTCTTGGCCTGCACCAAGGTTTGAAGCATGTCCTGATTTAAATCTTGGATTTTTTTCAGTTTCTTTTCTAGATATGCTAAATATACTTTTGAATTTTGCAAAGGGGCCCAAGGTTGTAGAGCTGGGTGGACAGCAAAGCCTGCTGCCTCCCTCTGGCGTTTGCTTGCAGGATAAGAATCCATAAAGGAGTCTGAGAGAGAAGACATTGCTGGCCTCTTCCTCTTGGTCAGGATTTGGTATACAGGAACAGATTTCAGCCCAGAGATCCAGGCCTCATCTAGTGGTTATATAGTCAGTGCTTTTTAACATTTTCATTAGGAACCCAACAGCCTGGCCAGCAGCCCGCTATCACAGATATTTTTGAAGTGTTAAATGTTGAGGACTAAGGTGCATGTGACCCAAGACATGGTATTTTCAATGGCCTTATATGTATGTGACAGTTGAACAATGAATAAGGAAGACCATAGAAGAATCAAAGCATTTGAATTACGGTGTTGGAGAAGAACATTGAACGTACATGGACTTCAACTGGCAGAAGAACAAACAAATCTGTCTTGGAAGAAATAGAGCCAGAACGCACCTCAAAAGTGAGGATGCGAGATTTTGCCTCTTGTACATGTTGTTAGGTATTCATAAAGTTTTCAGCAGTGAACCATACAGAAATAGTCCACCTTATCTTCTTCTATGCCAAGTAATTTGAAGGACATCTACCTGACCAATTGATTAGAAAAGATTCATATTTGCGCCCATTCCAAGGAGGGGTGACCTAACAGAATGTAGAAACCATCAGACAATATCATTAACATTACATGCAATTAAACTTTTGCTATAGATAATTAAAAAAAAAAAAAAAAAGACTACAACAGTACATTGACAGAGAACTGTGAGAAATTCAAGCTGGATTAAGGTGAGGATGCTGACATCAGATGGATCTTGGCTGAAAGCAGAGAGTACCCAAAAGATGCTTTATTTATTACCTATGCTTTATTGTCTATGCAAAGGTTTTTAACTGTGTGGATCATGAGAAGTTATGGATAACATTGCAAAGAATGGGTATTCCGGAACACTTAATTGTGTTCATGAGGATCCTATACATAGACCAAGAGGCAGTCATTTGAACAGAACAAGGTAACACTGAATGGTTTAAATTTGGGAAAGTAAGTATTTTAACTCCTCACTACTGTACCTATTAAGTAACAACATGATAAATGGAGAAAAGTTTGAAGTTGTCAAAGGTGTCATTTTGTTTGGCATCATTGTCAACACTCATAGAAACAGCTGTCAATAAATCAAATAATGCATTGCACTTGGCAAATCTGCTGCACAAGACCTCTTTAAAGTGTTCAAGAGCAAAGATGTCAGTTTGAGGCCTAAGGTGTGCGTGGCCCAAGCCATGGTACTTTCAATAGCCTCATATACATGTGAAAGTTCAATAACAAATAAGGAAGACCATAGAAGAATTGATGCATTTGAGTTTCGGTGTTGGAGAAAAATATTGAAAGTACTGTGGACTGCCAGAAGAACAAACAAATCTGCATTGGAAGAAGTACAGCCAGAATGCTTCTTAGAATCCAGGTTGGTGAGGGACCCATCCCTGGAGAAGGATATTGTGCTAGGTAAAGTGGAGGGTCAGTGAAAAACAGGAAGACCCCAATGAGATGGATAGGCACAGTGGCAGCAGCAGAAATGAGCATAACAACAATTGTGAAGAGCTCGCAGGACTGGGCAGTGTAGAGTCAATATGAGTCAGAACCAACTTGAAGGCTTCTAACAACCACCTAACATGTTGGTAGGAGGGCTGAGTCCCTAGAGATGGTCATCATACTTAGATAAAAGGAAGGTCAACAAAAAAGAGGAAGACGCTTTAGGAGATGGATTGACACAGTGACAACAACAATGGGCTCAGACATAACAACATTTGTGACGGTGGTCCAGGACCAGGTAGGTGTTTCGTTCTGTTGTGCATAGGGTCCTATGAATCAGAACTAACTTGATGACACCTAACAATGACATTCCACTTTACAGATGAAGAACCTGAAGAAGTTGCCCAATTTCTCAGTATTAATAAACGGTGAAGCAGCAAGAGTTTGAAAGAGGGTGGTGGCGGTATGAATTCATAGTAGGGGACATGCTATGGCCATACAACAGTATGTCAGAGATAGTATCCGTGGCGCTGTGGGTTAATGCACCAGACTGCAAAGCTGTTTGAATTGCAAGGTTGGCAGTTCAAGCTCACCAGCTGCTCCTTGGAAACCCTATACAGGGTTGCTATGGGTAGGAACCAACTCAATGACACTTCACAACAACAACAATATGCCAGGCCAGACAATGACCTATTATGACGGGGTAGGGAGCAGTATAAATTAAAGTTGATTTTGAAATTTTGATGCTGGATGACTTTGGGAAAATCTATCATGCTTCATAGTCATAATAATCTTAGGATCAAAAGGAGGCAAAGATTTTTTGAAATGAAGAGTGAAAAACCCAGAAGAGGAAAGACACAGGTAGTTGAAAGGTTGTGAAGAGCTGAGAGTTTTTGGGTGAAGTGGGCTCTGCTGCTAGTACCTGGTTGAATGAATGGCACCCACTATTTGTACTATTTTCAGAGACACCTATGCTCCCAAATCGCCCCATATCTCTGCCTATATAACCTACGTAGTATAACTGCAAAGGAGCTCTGGTAGCGTAGTGGCTACGAATTGGGCTGCGAACCTTAAGGTCAGCGGTTCGAAACTACCAGCCGCTCCGCGGGAGAACGATGAGGCTTTCTACTCCCGTAAAGATTTACACCCTTGGAAACCCTGTACTGGGTCACTATGGGTCGGAACCGACTCGACGGCACTTCACAACAACAACATAACTGCAAACAGCCACAAAAACTTTGTAGCTATTTCTGTAAGTTTGTTGTTGTTGTTAAGTGTCGATGAGTCGGTTGTGACCCACAGCAACCCTGTATAGGGTTTCCAGGGAGCAACTGGTGAATTTGAGCTGCCAACTTTGTGGTTCAAACCGGCTTTGCAGTCCAGTGCATTAACCCACAGCACCACACTAGGACTCCTTTCTACCAGATGAGTCTATTCCCTTGCAACTTGAATTCCTATCCTTGACAAAGCGTGGTGGGAGTGTACAAGTTCCAAGCCTGCTCTTTGAGAGGTATTGCATGCATCTGCTTGTTCTCGTGAAGTACTGCCACCATGTATGGGAGCCTAGCCTGGCCTGCTGAAAGATGAGAGACCATGGAGAGCAGAGATTAATTTGGTACAGCTGAGTTTCAGACATGTAAGTGAGGTCATGCTAGATCACCAAGTGTATCTGAACCAGGGCAAAACCAAAAACTACCCAACCAAACTTCAGAAGTTTGAGCAAATAAATGATTGTTATTTTAAGCCACCAAATTTTGGAGTGGTTTGTTATATAGAAAAAGACAACTGATTCACCATTGTCAGTCATTGGACTTTTGGCTATTATCATTAATTGTGACTTTTCCAGTACTATATAGACTTGAAAGACTTTCTGACTTTATCATGGAAAGTGTGAGACCATTTCTTTGTATCTTACAATGAAACAGAATAAGAAGTCTGCTGTACTTTCTCAAATCTCTGGTACACCTGGGGAAAAATTTTCCTTGAGTCCACCTTTTCTTGGTAAGAGAATTTCTCATAAGTTATAATTCTTGTTGCCTCCATCAGTGATTTCCAAACTTTAATAGGAATAAATATAACCTGAGTACCTTGTTAACATGTGTGTTCCTGGGCTCCGTTATTAGTAATTCAATAAACTTGGGGTGGGGCTCAGGCATCTACATTAATAATAAGGATCCAGATATGATAGTCTATTGATGGCACTTTGGAAACATTGGCCTAAATATTTAAGACGTATTCTTAAATTATCTGTGCCTCCTTTCTGGTCTTGCTTGGAGGTTTGCCCTTAAATATTCGACACTATCTCCTGGAACAGGCCAATTGTCACCAGATACCAGTACACTGAAATGCCAGTCTCTTATCCCTATGCCATATAGATGCCAGATTTACTCATGTAATTGTCTCCCTTTTTCCTGATATTTTCATTCCAAATGAGGTATATTGAGGGAATGGATATAATTAGCATCTGGGTCCTGTTCTGTAGGCGTCTTTTTTAGCTTTCATCAATCATTGACATTCTTATTCCCACTTATCAAGGAGGCTTGCAAAGTTACATAGCAAGCAGGGAACAAAATTAATTGCCATCTATATTTTCTTAACAGCTCTCCCTTTTTCTGTGTTACTCCTAAAACGTGTGGTTTATATGTGAAGGCTTCAAAATGTATATAGGAGAGAAGAGACAGAGAAAGAGAAAGACACAAGAGAGAGAAAAAGGGAGATAGAGAGCTATTAAGGAGTAGAGCTTACAACTATTATTTTCTTTCAATTTTCAGGGAAATTTGTGCAGGGGAAAGAGAGTCAGTGATCTGTTTCAACCTATTTTACTAATTCTGGGATTTCTCATGGGTTTAAAAGTGAATTGAAATTTGAATAAATGATCTTGTTCTTTGTCAGATTTTGCATAGTATCAGTTTCCTCAGTTCATTCTGACCAATTTAACCACTGGTAACTCAGTGTTGTTGTTAAGTGCTGTCAAGTTGATTCCGACCCATAGCGACTTTGTATAGGGTGTCCGAGGAGCAGTTGGTGAGCTTGAACCACTGACCTTACAGTTCAAATGGCTTTGCAGTCTGGTACATTAGCCCACAGCACCACATCAGGACAGAAAGAAAGAAAGAGAGAGAGAGAGAGAGTGAGAGAGAGAGAGAGAGAGAGAGAAAGGAAGGAAGGAAGGAACAAAGAAAGGAAGGAAGGAAGAAAGGAAGGAGGAAAGGAAGGAAGAAAGAAAGGAAGAAAATGATAGGGTTGAAGCCAGGAAAGAGAGAGTTGGGGATTTTCAGAAAGACTTCCTTCCCACATGCCTCAACCATGACTCTTTTAAAATTCACCTTTTCACTCACTTTCCCACCTGGATTTCATTCCTTCTGCTGATGATTTTTAAATGTTTGGATGAGTTGTAATTGACTTGATGGTTTTTATTGATAGTTTAAGAAACAATGACAAATGCCAAACAAAAGCAAGGGCTACATTATACAAGGGAAACACCTGAGTTTTCAACGGCAGAGGCCTCTTCATTTGTGGGTGAAAATAGGGAAGAACAACAGACTAAAGAGACAAGAACATCATATAAGCCATGAGCTCTCCTACCACACTAAATCAGATCAGAGCTATTTCTAGACGATTTCAAAATAATGGGTGAACTTAGTTAACTCAAGCATTCAATTTAGTGAAACAAAAATCAATCAATCTGATTGTTGGACTGAATTGGCTTGTCAGTTTGACTAACACCATGGTTTTTCAAACTAAGGTGATGGGTTGAGGATAGAAGGAAACTTCAAATCAGTGTCTACTGGAGAAATTCCTTGTTTTCTTTCAAACATTCATTGTTAGGTCTCTTTTCTTACCTTTAGGTATGCCACTGGGGTCCATTCTGATGGCCACCAACCCTAGTTGAGAACCTTTTAGCTAAGCAGTTATTGTTATTTTTGTTATTGTTATGTGCCATCAAGTCGGTTCCGACCCATAGCGACCCTGTATAGGGTTTCCGAGGGTGTAAATCTTTACGGGAGTAGAAAGCCTCATCTTTCTCCCGCGGAGCAGCTGGTAGTTTCGAACCGCTGACCTTAAGGTTCGCAGCCCGATTCGTAACCACTACGCTACAGCCAGGTAATTTGAAAAGCCCAGGATAGCTCTCCTGTGTCGACAGTTTCAGCCAACAAAAGAGTGAACTGAGGTTGATTTTCTAAATCCTAACTGACTGGAAGGGCTATTTCTTTTTGTGGGGTGGTGGTGCTTCTGGGCAGTATTTAGGGTGGCACAGATGTTGACAGTGTGAAGGTGGTCCTTTGGTCCTTTGGAACCATTCACTCCTACTTTGAACGGACGGCTGCCCCTGAGAGGAGAGGTTTTCCCTTCTGAATGTTTGTTTTATGATTTGAAAACCAGCCTCACCCACAGAATAGTTAAGCCTCTTGCATGACAAGACTGTGTGCCATCCGGGGATTTACTAACGGCTAAGCTGCATTATGAACAGAGATTTATGATCACCTTCCTAGTCAATTAAAATTCCAGATATTACTAAGGCAGAATTCAATTAAGGTTAATTGGGGCTTCTGAAAACTGCTTTTCCAAAGGGAAACCATGATGGGATTGTGACTCCTAGTGGGTTTCGATTAGTTTTAAATAACTTTCCTTGCCTTTCTTTCTTGGCACATGACACATCCTCTCCCTGGTTCCTGGCTCCTGCTATTATCATTCAATTCAGATGCTGATTTTTCTGTCATAAATTATCATTGTGACTTATTTGGTTTTTGCTTTGTCTTTTTCTTGAAATAAAATAAAAACAAAACAAAACAATACAAAAACTCCCAAGGCTCTCAACAGACCAGAACCCCAACAAAACCACAACCTGTGCTGCATGGATATCACAGTGGTCTGACATGAAAGAAATATAATCATTTGGAAGATTGTGACAACATTTCAGAAGCAATTATCCAAACTGGAAAAATAACCCATTCCTTTTCCTTTGTCATTAAGGTGGATGAAAAGGTTTGCCAACATTGTCAATGAGGGGACCAATGAAGCAAGAGAGGGGGAAACAGGTGCAAACAAAAATTAAGATGCAAGGCAGGCTTTCCATTCTGCCCTAAATTTTATTTTCTTGTTGTCAAGGGCTATTGTGACAGTTCTTAGCACAGTTGATTGAACTGGGAAAACACATGGGACAGGGCCTTAGTCGCTGAATGCAGAACATGTAGTCCATAGCTCACAGAGCAATCTGGAGCAGGGAGTGAATAATAATTTAAGTGATTTTTTTTTTTTTCCTCTCTCAGAATTTCTAGCTTGCTGTTTATCACTGGAAACTAATGGCAAAAGCTAAAGAGGAATTTTCTGTTTGAAAAGAAGAAATGATAAATGTGAGTGTAGAAGAGAGACATCGCAGCTGCTCAGATGTTCTGTTGTTCTTCTAACCAGTAGTGCTATACATTTGTCACAGGCAGATAGAAGCACCCGCCCGATTCTGCCTTCTTCCTGATTTAGCAACTCTATGTATTTAACACAAGGACCAAGCCTTTGCTGAATGAGTGCACATCAATACACATTACAGGGGGCACTTGCACACAGAGAGTAACTTGGAAATGACCCTGCTCCTAGAGAGACTGAGGAAGGACTTTCATAAGACAAGTTGTAGAGGTTATTGATTTCCTTCTTTGTGCATTTCAGGACATCGTAGAATAATACTGTGAGCTGGTTGGGACATAAATGAAGCTATTTGCTGGCTGATACATGGAGCAATGAACATATCTGTATAGTATCAGAAGCTTCTTTCATTTGAATGTGGTGCCCACATTGCTTCTGCCTCATCATGGTGGTGTTGTTGTTGAGTGCCATGGAGTTGGTTCAGACCCACAATGACCCTGTATAAAGTTTCCAAGAAGCAGTTGGTGAGATTGAACTGCTGACCATGCAGTTCAAACCAACTTTGCAGTCCAGTGAATTAACCCACAGTGCCATACCAGGACACATTTCTAGGAATAGTTTTCTAGGGATGGTGATCATCTCATTAGTACAAGACACCTACCCATTGCTGTTATCTACAGATGAAACACAATTGAAAAAGGAAAGCATAACCCACATTGGAACTGACCCACATGCTTATTTTTTGACAATTTCCTTTTTTTTTTTTAAAGTCCAATTGGAAAAGGAGAAACAGAAAAAGGAGAGGCTTTAAAATTGCACAGAGGTGAAGGGGAAAAGTTTCTGTAATCAGAAATCTAGGGTGTAATTACATGATAGCCAGAAGAAAAAAAAACATGCAGGTAGGATAAGTCTCTAGAGTACCATTGCTAATGAATTCTTTCGATTCCTTATGGAAAAGAGTCACATTTGTAAAATTAAAACTCAATGCCTCTTTGATGAGAGGATTTGCAGGCTTCGCTGTCCTTTTTTTTTATATCAAATATTGTGTGCTTGGAAAGAAGAGTGAGGAAGCTAAACCTCTAGTCAAGGGCGTTAGAGCAGAGCAGGCAGCCCCTTTTCTTTTTTCTTTTTTCCTCTCCTATTTCAAGGTTACATGAGCCTTTTTCTGAAGTAATTTGATAGGTGGTATGTGTATGGCTGTTCTGTGGAATTATTGTTTATACAACATCAAAATACCCAGTCAATTCAGAGGAGGAAAACAGCTTAGCTATACTGGTCTTTTGGCATCGTGTAGCAAAGCAAATAGTTGACTGGATTTTCACTATCCTAACATCTGTAAAAGGAGCTCTGGTAGCATAGTGATTACGAATCGGACTGCTAACCTCAGGGTCAGCAGTGTGAAACTACCAGCTGTTCGGTGGGAGAAAGATGAGGCTTTCTGTTCCTGTACAGATTTACAGCCTCGGAAACCCTGTACAGGGTCACTATGAGTCAGAACCGACTCCACAGCACATAACAACAACAACAACGTTTGTAAACCATAGAGTTTATAGGTATGTATTCCGGGTGATCTGTAATGCAGTGGCTAGTTGTCACCAAGTAGTACACTATTTGGTGGCAGAGGTCTGTTCCTGAAAAACTCTTGTAGTTTGAGTTGTTGTTGTTGTTTAGTGCCATCAAGTTGATTCCGACCCATAGAAACCCTGTTTCCAAGGAGCAGCTGGTGAGCTTGAACCACCAACCTTGCAGTTCAAACGACTTTGCAGCTGACGCATTTGCCCACAGCACCACACCAGGATTCCCAAAAAACATCTATGTCATAAACCTGCAAAGTTGCCTGAAGTTCAACCACTGCGGCTACTCATTTGGGTCATACAAAAAAATTCCAATATTTAGCAGTCACACTAGCAAACCAAAAGTGGGCCCAGTGGGGAGAAAGTGGGACAGTTGTTTGCTGCAAACAGTCCCTACAGGCTTTCAAGAGCTGATTGTTAAAATTTCAGGAAATTTGCTAGCTAGTTGTTCAATATCATAAAGAATTAAATTCTACAGACTACAAATGAATATATTACAGTAGAAACAAAGATAATGAATGCTCAAAACTAATCACTTCCTGATTATCTTACTACAGTTTACAATGGTCTATGCCTTGAGGTTACTTATGTCTGTTGTATCTGTAGCATGGTGCTGGACTAGATGCACCTGACTCAAGCCATGGCCTTCTCAGTTACATCATATATATATAAAAACTGGACAATGAAAAAGAAGACAGAGGAAGAATTAATGTATTTGAATGGTGATGTTGGTAAAGTATATTGACTATACTGTGGATTTCCAGAAGAATGAACAGATAAATCTTAGAAGAAATACAACTGGAATGCTCCTTAGAAGTGTGGATGGTAAACTTTTGTCTTGCTTACTTTGGACACACCATCAGGAATGACTCATTATTAGGGAAGAACATCAGCTCTGGTAGCATAGGTTACGAATTGGGCTGTGAACCACAAGTTCAGCAGTTTGAAACTACCAGCTGTTCCACAGGAGAAAGATGAGACTTTCTGCTCCTGTAAAGATTTACAGCCTCGGAAACCTTGTACAGGGTCGCTATGATTCGGAATCTACTCCACGGCACATAACAACAACAACATCATTTTGGTGAAGTAGAGGGTCAGTGAAGATGAGGGAAGCCCTCAATGAGAAGGATTGGCACAGCAATGGGCTCAAACATAATAAAGATCATGGAGCTAACACAGAGGCCAGCAACATTGCATTCTGTTATATATAAAATTCCCATCAGCATTCATGGAAGAGCAGTCAAAACAATCATACAACATATTGCTTTAGGCAAATCTGCTGTACAAGACCTTTTTAAAGTGTCCAAGAGCAAAAGTATCAGTGTAAGGACTAAGGTGTGTCTGACTCAAGGCGTGTTATTTCCTATTGCCTCATGTGCGTATGAAAGTCAGGCAGTGATAAGGAAGATCATAGAAGAATGGATGCATTTGAGTTATGGTGTCGGAGAAGAAGATGAAAAGTACTATGGACTGCCAGAAGAACAAACCAATCTATGTTGGAAGAAGTAACAGCTAGAATGCTCCTTAGAAGTCACAATGGCAAAACTTCATCTGTCGCAGTTCAGGCATACTATCATGAGGAGCCAATCTCTGGAGAAAGACATCATGCTTAGTAAAGTGGAGGGTCAGTGAAAAAGAGGATCACCCTTAAAGAAATGAATTGGCACAGAGGCAGCAGCATAACAGTGGTTGTGAGGATGGCATAGGATTGGGCAGTAATTCCTTGTGTTGTGCACAGGGTTGATATGAGTCAGAAGTGACTCAACAGCACCTAATGACAACAACAACAACATACATAAAGTTACCAGGAGTTGGAGCTTACTTTGAGGCATCTAACTAGAACAACAACTGAGCATCTCTTCAATTCTGTGCTCAGCGATGCCATTTTATTGCTTTTGCCATTGATTAGTCTTTGATTCATGTACACATGTGGAACAGAACAATTCTATGATTAATATGTAAAATCCAGTGTAAACTGAATGAAATGTTGCACCATCTTCACAAACATTACATTTGAGTCCACTGTTGCAACCACTGTGTATTTTGAATGCCTTCCAACCTAAGGTGTTCATCTTTCACAACTATGTAGGACAACTTTCTGCTGTGATCCAAGGGTTTTGTTCCACTGGCCAGTTTTCTAGGACTTTCTTCCTCATTTGTCTTAGTCTAGAAACTCCACTGAAACCTTTTTACCGTGGTGTCTAAAATATTGATGGTGTTGCTTCAAGCATCATAGCAATATGCAAGCCACCACAGAATGATAAACTGACTGGTGACAGGACATCATGTTGTTGTTGTTGATGCTAAGTGCCATCGAGTTGGTTCTGACCCATAGGGTTTATGAGGAAACACCGGTGAGCTTGAACCACCAACCTTGCAGTTCAAGCCGACTTTGTAGTCGGCTCATAGCGCCACACTAGGACCCCTATTGAAATTAGCCATGCTGTTAGTATTTGCATTACTGAAATGGCAAATCCTATGAATCAGGGTTTTTTTTTCTTTCATATCATGGATTGTTGAACATTTACCAACATAACACTGGGTATGTGTGTGTGTACATGTGTCTGTGGTGATGGTGATGGCATAGTGCCCTGTGTAGTGGATAAACAAAACAAAACAAAATTTTAAGTTGGGTGAGAAAAAAATACAGCAGAAGGTATAGTCAGGGAGTGGGACAGGCCACTGAGGTGCTGGGCATTTCAGTAGGAGGGGGAATGCTATGGAAGGGAGGTGTTAACAAATAACACTTTATTTATAGTTCTGTCTAGATCAAGCTGAGGTTGGAGAAACACTTGATCACTCTGCTGCTCTCTCTTTCCTCCTTTCCCTACTCCGCATCAGCATCTTCCAGTGGTCGTTACCATCAGCATCTTCCAGTGGTCTTTACCAGTATTCATTGTTTTTATTAAGTGCTGTCAAGTTGGTTTTAACTGATAGTAACCCTGTATAGGGTTTCTGAGGCTGTAAATCTTTGAGGAAGCAAAAATCTCATCTTTCTCCCATGGAGCAGCTGGTGGGCTCGAACTGCTGACCTTGCAGTTCATAGTCCAGGGCTTATTACACAGAACCACCACACTCCCAGCCTGATATTGATTGGGAGGAAATTCTGACAGACCTTGGATACATTGCCTCTGCTTATATGTATACCTTAGTACAAATATATTGGTGATTTCAAGGAAGTTTCATGCACACAATGAAAGAAGGGCCTTGGGTTGTAGTGTGCACTTACTTGTGTTTCAGGAGGACGATAGGGAAGATATTGCCCTGAGAATAAGAAGCCCTTTACCTAAAATATGCTCTGTAGTTTTAACTGGAACTATTGGAGTCCTAGTGTATCACTGTAGGATAAAACACTGGACTGCTAATCTCAAGGTTAGTGTTTCAAACCCACCAACTGTTCCTCAGAAACCTAATACAGGGTCACTATGAGTCAGAACTGACAAGATGGCACGTAAAAACAACAATCACATTGGTCAGGAAACATGTCAAACTTCTATTTACTTTTATGTGACATAGGAATCAATTCCTGGCATGCTCAACATGACCTTGTAAGGATCACATGACACAATTTTAACAAAAGGAGAGGGTTCTGAAAACTGTAAAACATTGTACAGGTGTAAGGTGTTAGTGGCTCAGGGAGTATTTTTTAACCCACAGGTCCACTGACCAAAGATTTGCGCTAAATATCTGGAACCCATTTGTACTTTTTTCTTCACTCTTTCTCTAATATCTAATTTTCCTTCGTTAATTCTCTTATTTCTTTTACTTTTGTTTTTCTCTTCTTTTGTCTTCTTCTCTATTTTTTAAAAAGTCTTTCTGGCCTCTTTTCTCCTATATTCATAACTAGCTATGTTGTTGTTGTTGTTAAGTGTTGTCCAGTTGCTTCCCACCTATAGTGATCTTGTATAGGGTTTCTAAGGAGCAGCTGGTGAGCTTGAACCACCGACCTTGTGGTTCAAAGTGACTTTGCAGTCCAGCACATTAGCCCACAGAGCCACAGCAGGATTCCAATAGCTAGTTATAGGATTAGAGTATTTTGAATTAGTTTTCTTGTTAATATTAATATCATCTTTTATTATTTGCTCACTAAAAACTTTCCCTTTCTTAAAATTACATGTGTTTTACTTTTGTGGGACCCTCAATGGTTTTTCTAACTCAGTGACCCTAATAGTCCTTGCCCTGAGTGTAAGATGTGGAAATTGCTCTGGGAACTCTTCAAGGGCCAGGCAAGTTGATGCTTGCAAAAGTAGCTCAGTAGAGGCTTAGAATCTAGCTTTCCTTGAAAGAAGGACAGCAATTAACCTTGGCAGTGGAGCAGAACTCACTTGAATTTGTACTTGTAAATCTCCACTTCTCCTTAAGCAAATATGATAAAAAGACTCCAGATTTTCATCAAAACTAAATTAAAAATGGAGTCTGAACATTATGAAGGAATGCACAGGGAGATTTCCTTGTTGAGCAATTCTTCCTCAATGTATTTAAGCTATGTTTTGATTCACATAAATTCATTATCAGTAGAGTGTTTTGTTTTTTCTCTTTTTTCTAGCAACACATCAGCTAAAGACATAAGTCACAGTTGGGCAGCTAACATTTTCAGTAAGCTTATTTACCAGTACTAATCCTTATTTCGTGTAGCATTTTATTGCTTTTTATGTTTTTGTATAGAATGAAGTCAAGCCCAGGTGAGCTGGTTGTTTACTTCTTCCCATTCAGGCTTAAAACACAACCTTGTTTATTTGGGCTCTTCACTTAATTCTGTTTTTACTTTAAGCAGGGGTTTTGGTTGTTCTGATATGTGCAGTGAGAAAGTAGGTCGCTAATGAATGCTTCATGCAATGGAAAAATGATCTGCCATCTGAACAGTACACTAAGGATGTTTGCAAACGGGATAGTCAGACCTAAAGAGTGAGAGACAAAGCCATCTGGGAGAAGGCTTTCCAGGAAATACCAGAATGTCCTTCTGGCTGTGAACATCCTGGCCCAGGCTGGGTCTCTGAACTGTAAGAACTCATAGATATGGAGGCAAATTCATTCTTATTGTTCCAAGGGCATTCACTAGCTATTGTGGTAGACAGCACCACCTCATTTGGGGCAGAGTTTGTCAGAGTTTAACTGAGGTGGTGGTGGGTTGGTGGTTTAGGGCTGGAATTGTTAAAGCTGTTTTTCTGACTTTGTGCTCACAATGCTTCATCTCTAGTATCTCCTGCTGTTCTTCAAAATTCTGAAATGTTAGGCTCCTAGGAGAAGATACAGGATGAAGATGAGCCATGGAACTGCTGAATTCTGTGATCCACCGTGAAGATGATCGTCATTCATTGTAGCCGCCTTTTGCCCTCACTGCTCTTGATACTCTCCTATTGTTGCTGTTAGAAATTACCACAGGCTTGGTAGATTAGAGCCACAGAAATTTATTCTTTCACAGTTCTGGCAACCAGAAGTCCAAAATCAGTTTTACTGAGCTGAAATCAAGGTGTCAGGAGTCTGTTGTTGTTGTTAGGTGCCATCGAGTTGGTACCGACTCATAACAACCTTATGCACAGCAGAATGAAATATTGCCTGATCCTGAGCCAACCTCACTACTGTTGCCACGCTTGAGTCCATTGATGCTGCCACTTGGCCAATCCATCTTGTTGGGAGTCTTCCTCTTTTTCTCTGACCCGCCACCTTACCAAACATGATATCCTTCTCCAGCGACTGCTCCCTCCTGACAATATGTCCAAAGTATGGGAGGTGAAATTTGGCTATCTTGGCCTCCAAAGAGCACTCTAGCTGCACTTCTTCCAAAACAGATTTATTGGTTCTTTTGGAAGCCCATGGCACTTTAAATATTCTCCTCCAACACCATAGCTCAAAATCATTAATTCTTCCATGGTCTTCCTTATTCACTGTCCAGCTTTCGCATGCATATGAGTTTATTGAAAATACCATGGTGCACCTTAGTCCTCAAGCTGACATCTTTGCTCTTCAACACTATTGTTGTTGTTAAGTGCCGTCGAGTTGGTTCTGACCCATAGCGACTTGTATAGGGTTTCCGAGGAGTGGCTGGTGAGCTTGAACCACTGACCTTGCAGTTCAAATGGCTTTGCAGTCTGGGTTCAACACTGTTGTTGTTGTCAAGTGGGCAGATATGGGACCCATATCGATTCCAACTCATAGCGACCCTGTACAGGGTTTCCAAGGCTGTAAATCTTTATGGGAACAGAAAGCCTCATCTTTCTCCTGCGGAACAGCTGGTAGTTTTCAACTGCTGACCTTGCGATTCGCAGCCTGATTCGTAACCACTACGCTACCAGAGCTCCTGTAGGGAAGGCTAAATTCCTTAACTCTTCCAGCTTTTGGTGTCTGCTGTCCTTCCCTTGGCATTCTTCTGGCTGCATCATTCTAATCTCTGTCTCCATAGTCTCACTGACCTCTTTTCTCTCTGTGTTAACTCTCCTTCTTGTAAGGATACATTGCATTTAGGGCTGTTTTGGATGGAATTGTATCCCCCCCCAATATATATGTTATAAATCCTAACTTGTGGTTACAATCCTAGCCTTTGAGTCTTATCCTATTTGGGATGGGTTGTTTTTGTTACATTAATAAGGCAGGATGAACATAGGTGTATCTTGAGTCAATCTCTGTTGAGATATAAAAGAGATTAAACAAACAAGCTAGGAAGTAGAGATGGGGGAATGAGAGATGCCAAGTCACACAAAGATTGTCCAGGAGCAGCAGGTCAAAAGAGACAAAGACCATTCTCGAGAGCAGACAGAGAGAAAAAGTTTTCTCGAGCCAGCTCCCTGAGTTTGGACGTGTAGTTTCCTAAACTGCAACAAAATACATTTCTGTTTGTTAAAGTCATCAATTTATGATAACTCTCTTATAGCAGCACTTACTGTTGTTAAGTGCTATCAGGTCAATTCCAACTTGTAGGGTTTCCAAGGAGAGGCTGATGAGTTTGAACCGCCAACCTTGTGGCCGAGTGCTTATCCTGCAGCGTCACACAAGGACTCCTATAGCATCAATGCCACAACCAGATAATCCAGGATCACTTCCCCCTTTTAAGATCCCAGAACCCCAGAACATGATCATATTTGGAAATAAGGTCTTTACAGATGAATTAAAGGTCTTGAGATGAGACAATAATCTTGTATTTAGGTTGAGCCTTAGCTACAATGACTGGTATTTTTATGAGAAGAGGAGAGAGCACACAGAGATACACAGATGACAGATAAGGAGAATGGCATGTGAAGATTAAGGCAGAGATTGGAGTGATGCACCCATAAACCAAGAACCACCATGGCACTTAGCAACAAAAACAGTGGTGTCTACTGAGTGACACTGGAAAACCCTCCCATGAACTTTCTACCACCTAAGGGTTCTTTAGCCCCATTGCATATCAACAGTAAGAACAGTGAAATACAATACTACTGGCATGGAGGAGCATTTTAACAAAGATAATTGCTTAGAATTGCTCACGGATAGTATAATAGAAAGAACAACTGGGTCAGTTTTATTATTGCTTTAAAATTCTCTACAGACAAGGCACTCCATGTTTTTTGCACTCAGGGATGATTGGTCCCATATCTGCCCACCTTGGTATATCACTGCTCTGGCCACGTCCTTTGTCAAGGAGTCAATTCCTACTTTATTGATCATAGTACAGACCCAGAGTGGTGAGAAAGCATGCCCACAATTAGAGATAGGCATATAATTGAGACCAATACCTATGACTTCGCACTCACAACTCAGGCTGAGTTCTTGTGGCTGTGTCCCTCCTCATAGCCTATGACTACTGCCCACTTACCAAGATATGAACATTCCAGAGGTTCAGCTTAGTCCTTGCATTTTTCTTCTGAGTTGTCACCATTTCCTGTTTTTTAAAAATTTCCCCCTCTTCTTTCTTCTTCTCAATCTAAGTCTAGTTATAAGGTAATAATTTCTTTCTCTAGCTTTCTCATTTCCTGAAGCAATGTGGAACATCTAGTTCAAGGGATTTAGTATACATCAAAAGGTGAAATAGAACAAGGGAAAAAAACCCCAAAACCAGTTACAGGGACATTGCAAAAGTTCCAGGCATTTTAAAACATTCTTATAGAAGTGAGTCATCATCCAAAGTCCTAGCTTCCCTTTCTTAAATTGTGTGGGTAATTCCTCTGAGATGTTCCTGGATGTTCTCTTATTTTCATTGGCCAGTTTTATCTACCCAGGTCTGATTAGGCTAGATGCTTGTCCAAATTCCATTGATTGGTGGGACTCTCCTATCCTTCCAGCACTCCTTTCCAATCTTTCTTGGCATGGAACCTCTCTGCTTGACCTCAAGTTTCCTAAATACCCTCTTGGGGACTTCCCATTGTCTTGTCAGGTTGTGTGCTCCTCTCTTGCTGTATATACTCCAATATGACACCTAGGAAAGCATATGTACAAAGCACAAAGTCAGATAGAGGCCACTCTTCATTGCTCTTTGAATTTTGCTCCCAAACCCAATGTAGTTGCTGGCAAGCTCAGCTAGAACATTTAATGATTCTCTTTTCAAGGCTAGATAGATAGCCCTTGTGACTTTCAACACTAAAAGAAGGGCAGGTGCTCTTCTTGGCTCTGTTGCCCTTAGTTCTACATACTTTCCTCTCCCTTCTTGATTCTCAGAAGAAAACAACCCCAGCTGTCTTACCTCCAGGATGTAAGCGAATCCAGAAAGAAACTAACCATATGTATTTGCTTAACTGCAAGCTCTGTGTATAGCCCGCCCCCCATGGCCCAATTAATTTTTATTCATCCATGTGGATTTCCTCTTTGGGAAGGGCAAAGAGAGTCATAGCCACCCATGCAAGTCATCTGTGTTCATTTCCTATGACTGCTGTAAAAAAATACCATGAACTGAGTGGATTAAAACAATAGAAACTGATTATTTCATAGTTTTGGAGGCTAGAAATCTACAATCACCATGTTGGTGCTCTCTGTGAAGGCTCTAAGGGAGAAAACTTCCTTGCCTCTTTAGACATTCTAGTGGTTCCTGGTAATCCTTGGTATTCTTTGACTTGTAGATGTTGCTAGTTGCTACCAAGTCAGCTCCAACTCATGGTGACCCCATGCATAACAGAATGAAACCTTGCATGGTCCCGTTCCATCTTCACTGTTCCTGGCATGCTCAAGTTCATTGTTGTGGCTGATGTACATACTGAGTGGCTAATTGTGTATATTAAGGGGGCTCATCTTCCAGCACTATATTGAAAACCAGTCTATTGTGATCCATGGGATTTTCAATGACTGATTTTTGAAATTAAATCACAGGTCTTTCTTCCTAGTTTGTCTTAGTCTGGAAGCTCTGCTAAAAATTGCCAGTCTATTGTACTGCAGTGGTTTGCATGTTGCTACTGGAAGCTATGTCACCAGTATTTCAAACAACAGCTAGGTCACCTGTGGTGGACAGACTCTCTCATTGGTCTTTAATTCCTGCCTCCTTCTTCATATGGCCATTTTGCCTCTGTGTGTGTCTCTGTTTCTTCTCCTTTTTATAAGGACTTCCACCAGTCATGTTGAATAAGCCCTACTCTATTTCAGCATAACTTAAATAATAACATCTTTAAAGATTCTACATCCAAACAAGTTCCCATTCATGTTCATAGGTACCTAGGGGTTTAGGAATTCAGCACATCTTTCTTTGGAGGGACACAACTAAACACATAGCACCACCTTTCTGTACTGTTTCCCCAGATGCCTTTCTCCCTACTGTGGGAATCTCTCAGGCTCCAGTCCAGATCCCTGGAAAACTTTGACAATGTCTACAGCTCCTTTAAGATTTCTTCCTTTAGCCTTTCAGGATGACTCTCACCCCTAGAATTTCTACTCTTTTCCTATCCTTGTTTTTCTTCTCTATTTTGATTGCTGGGCGCTTTCCTAACTGGCCACTCACTAATATAGATTCTGTTGGTCTACATACCTTCTCAAGGAGCTCTGGTAGCATAGTGGTTACGAATCGGGCTGCTAATCTCAAGGTCAACAGTTTGAAACTACCAGTGATTCCATGGGAGAAAGATGAGGCTTTCTGCTCCCGTAAGGATTTACAGCCTCAGAAAACCTATACAGGGTTGCTGTGAGTCAGAACTGATTCGATGGCACATAACCACCACCACAGTCTACTTTCCCAAGATAGCCCTAGCCCCGCGAGGAGACGCTGCTCTTCTGTAAAGCATCCTTAGGTCTTCTCTCTCCACAGCTCCCAAGCAGCTAACGCTGTTACCTGTGCAAAGTTTTTCCTCTCACGAGTTTCTGTTCTCTAGGAAGGTACCTCTAATACACAGTTCATTGTGGAGTGACAGGGGGATGATTGGGCTCCTGCCAGTCAGGTTATTGTGCATGGATACCCCTTGTTGCTTCAGTTCCCCTCCATTTTCTTCTCTCCCTGCTTCCCACTTCCCATGCCCTCCAAGGAGCACTCTTTTAAAATCACATCTTTGAAAAAGAAAATACTTCAAAATACAGAGACAATAAAAGACATAATACTCACCAAGGGATCTGGAGGATAATTTCCTCACATGCATTTTCTGATAATTTTGGCAAAGCAGCTTCCCAAACATCTGCATTAAATATTCCCCACTACAGGTGTGTGCTTAATGTGGTCATTCAGTAAATAACATTCAGAATTGTAATCATGGGGTAGTCTGGGACTAGCCAGGCCACTGATGTGGATTTACTTCATGGGAAGCCAGGGGGAAGGAGGCCTGGGACCAGTTTCTTGCTTGGGGAGAAGTTTCTTGCTCTCAGCATTTGTGGAGGAGGCAGCTGGGCACCAGGGTCATCAAGAGAGACAACATTTGCTCTTTAATAGCTGTCCCTAAACATCAACTTGTTATTCATTTAGTCATCATTATCATTCTTTCTGCTTCTCAGATGAGAAAAACAAAGCACTGAGTAGTCAAAGATTAGATCCTAAGTGCCTCAGTTCCCTATCTGTAAGATGAAGAGGATGGACTAATGTTTCTCCTCATTCTAAAATGGTCTGATTCTATAAAATCACTCCTTCCAAATTTATACACTATTGCTGATGAGTGCGGCTGCTTCTCTAATTTCAGTGGGATGTGAAGGGTTTTCTAGCAATCTGCAGCCTGAGCTGAATGCCTCTTTTGTGCTTTCCATTGCGGTCTGAAATAAAATCTTTGGAATTGTAGGGGGAAAGAAAAAACCTTCTGAAAAAAATCTCAGAAAAAGAAAAGTGCCTTTACTGTAGCCTCTGTTCCACAAAAGGAAAAAGATCTTGACATTTTCCCAGGAGTGAATGAGCAGGTGCAGCAATTGTAAGAGTTAATGGCAAGGTTTCCCAAGAGCTCTGGGATAAGGACAGGATCATGACCGAACTTCTCAATGAGCTTTTTAAGGGATGATGTACAGGCTGGAATCCAGGGTGCCATTATGTTTCTTGGGTGAAGAACAAAAAGGCTGTTTTAGTGTGTCTCTTGTTCTACCTTTCTGCTCAGTAGCTTGCAGATCTCTATATGCCTGTATGCATCCCTGTTTTTATATGTCTATTAAGTACATATGTATGTATCTATGTATTTTTATGTCTACATGTCTATCTTTATCTATCATGTCTATCAATCATGCCTACTTACCTATCTATCATGTGTATCTACTTATCTGTCTATCTATCTATCTATCTATCTATCTATCTATCTATCCATCCATCCACCCACCCACCCATCCATTCATCCATCAGCCTTTCTGTCTCTTTATCTCATTTGCTCACCCACTCTGCCTCTTTTCATTTTTGTCTCATCAGGCTGAAATTACTTGTCTTCCCAGTAAGGATGAATAATGAAGCAGTTTTTCCCCACCCGTGGCATGTCAATCTTTCTCCTGAGTGGACTGCTCAGATAGTTTCATAGAATTAAAATTCTGAATCTGCCCTGAAAGTTGAAGCATACATCTATAATGCTTCCTAAGGGTTTTCAGAAATTCCAAGACAGGTGATCACAGCTGGTGGCAGTGAGGCTCTGTTCTCTGAAGGGTCCCAGAGGCCTTTTAGTGTGATCATCAAGGTGGTGTCCCTAGGCACCTGCTGGCAGTAACAGAGTTCACATCTTCCCATTCAAATTCTCTCTGTCCTTTTAGCTGTGGATGGAATTTCATGGTTGCAGAGTCCCACTGAGAGTCTTTTAACCCCGCCCCTTGTTAAAGAGCTAAATGTCTTGGGAGAGGAGATCTGCATTTCCTAAAAATGAGTTAGTCATGCAACCTACAAAAAGAATTTTTGAAGAGAAAGTAACTCCTTAGCCCTATTCATTTGACTTGCTAGGATTGTTTAAATACTAATAATTGACATTTATGACAAGCTTAGTTACTGTTCTGAGAATTTTACATGTATTAACAAGTTTAATTTTCTCATTAACTCAGTGGGATAGATACTATTATTAGCCCTACTTTACAGGATGGGGGTTAATGAGGAAATACAAATTTTCTTTGTGGTAAGGCATACCTTCTGCTGGGGGATTAGATAGACAAGGGAATTCAAAAAGCGAATTTCTGTCTTATCCATATTTTGCTTTTAAAATCCCTACTGATGGGCAAAAATAAATGAAAAAAAAAAAATAGGGCAGTAAGAATAAATAGGACAAGCAAAAAATAGACTAATGAAAACTGGATTAAATGATCCGTAAGGGTGAAGTGAGTTGAGGCTCTCGATGTCATCTTATCATCCTTGATCACTGACCTGCTCTTGAGAACATCTCTAAGACAGACAGTTTGCTTAAGCTTTTTTTTTTTTTTTAAATGTTTTATTGTGAATTATGTGATAGTTTACATGGGAGAACATTACTTTTACATTCATCCTATCGTATATCGTTCGATTGCCAGAGTTACAATCCCCTCAATGCAACTCAAGGGTATACCCTGCAAGTCTGCCCCTGGTCATCAGCACACCGCCCCTCTCCCTCTCTGGGTCTAGCATTCTCAGCTGCTGCATCTCACCACTTTATCATCTCTGATGTCACGGCTTCTCTGGGTAGGGTCTCATACTCCACTCTTCTCCCTTGATGGTCCCAGGGACCTCAGCTCCTGGAATGCAAAGTCAGTCACTCCCATCTTTTTGCTACAAAATGTCTACCTTTACATTTCCAACCCTCATAGTCAGTCCTGATAACAATTATTCACAATTGTACCACAAGAGACCTATCCACATCTCCTTTCATCAGCCGTGCCTAGACAGATTGGATACTACTCAATGGAGATTCTATCTTCCTCTGCGCCCTCTGGATCTAGGTCTCCTCTAGAAAGCTTGTAAGCCAGCCACTTCTTGCCTTTGTAGATCGCCCCCCGCCCCCACCTTATTTTGGATGTCCAAGTTTCCCATCCCTGTATACTCTGTGTATGGAGGGGATGGGAATGATCCTCGCTGTAAAGATTTGTTCACTCTTTTGAGCATCCATAGGTGTAGGTCAAGTTCATCAAATTGTATCAGATTACTTTTTTTTTTTTTACCTCTTCTTTCTTCTTCTAGTTGAGCTCTGATCATCCAGTCATTGAAGCCAGGTCAAATGGGTATTATCTGCAGGTGTGGGTGTTTTTATGTATATGACCTCTCTTCTTATCAGCTGGATGCTTCACTCTCTACTCTAGTCCTCTGTGACTGACTCTGGGCCCAAGAGTCCCCAGGTCTCGCCACACTGCTGACCAACCAGGTCTCCACCCAGATTCACAGGAGTCTATTGAACATAGTAGGGCTTAGTTTGCAGCTTCATTGCTGTTTTTCTCTCACTTCCCCTTATCAGTGATGAATGTGGTCCCCAGTTAGAGTGCATGTCTGCTCATGAATTCCCATCTAGTCTTAGTCTTGGAAGGGGGTTTGCCCTGAGGGGACCCGACCACTTGCCTTGATGGCTCCTGGGTGAGCAACTTGCATATTCTTGTAGCAATCAGTCAGACTGCTGTTATTGTTTTGTGTTTTTCCTGTCAGTCTTACTTTCAAGAAATATATTCTGTTCTTCTAGCCACTCCAGGCTGGTCTGCTTGTACTTTCAAGTGGAAATTTCCCACCTCAGAAGATTCTGGATGGGGTTCAGGGTTCCACCTATGGTTTTATGTAATGCAGAGGCTCCGCAGGAAGCCACCTTCACTAGGTACGTAGTAGCCCCATTTTAGGTATTCCAATCAGCCAGAGTGCTCCTTAGTGGCCAAGATGGCCAAACTTCATCTCTCATACTTTGGACATATTGTCGGGCGAGACCAGTCACTGGAGAAGGGTATCATGTTTAGGAAGGTGGAAGGTCAGAGAAAAAGAGGAAGACCCCCAATGAGATGGATTGGCCAAGTGGCAGCATCGATGGACTCAAGCATGGCAACAGCAGTGAGGTTGGCCCTGGATTGGGCAGTGTTTCTCTCTGATGTGCATAAGGTTGCTATGGGTCAGTATTGACTCGATGGCACCTAATAACAACAACAAATCAGTTATAGGCAGAAGATGGACTTAACAAGTTTTCTATGGTGATATTTCTGGCTATTCCTTTCTGTCTCCCTCAAGTGTCTACTTTATAATGGTATGCTAGGGAAACCAAGATTCAAAAGACAGCCAAGCATCTTAACATTATTTCCCCTTTTTTGCCCATTCCAACCATGTCTCAATCTCTGTATCCCAGAGCACTTTTGTTCTAAGGTTGTACATACATCATTATTTACCTCTGTCCCACTTAGCCCATGCAAACCTGCTTAATTGTTTTCCCATCCACCTTGTTCTTCCATTCCCTCCCCCTTCTTGTGTATTGCCTCTCTCCCTAGTACCCAAACTATCCGGTGCCTATTTCCTACCCTGTGCTTCACTTTCCCCTCCCTCCTCTTACCCCACCCCCAGCAGCCTGGTAACCAGCAAAGAATCTCCCTCCCCCTTTAGTATGGGTTCTTTTTCTTAGTCTTTTACAGTAGTGGTCCTATGCAGTATCTCTCCTTTTGTGCATGACTAATTTCACTCAACATAATGTTCTCAAGGTTCATCCATGTTATGTGGTGGAATACAGCTTCCTAGTTATTTTTCAAGGTAGCATAATATTCCATTATGTCTATGTACCATAGTTTAGTTATCCATTCTTCTGATGATGGCCACTTACACTGTCTCCATCTTTTTGTTATTGTAAATAGTGCTGCTATGAACATTGGTGTGCATATATCTACTCGCGTTATGGCTTGTATTTCTTGTGGGTAAATACCAAGTAGAGGAATTGCTGGATCATTAGGTATTTCTATTTCCAGCTTTCTGAGGAAGCACTATATTGCTATCCAGAGAAGTTGGACCATTTTGCAATTCCACCAGCAATGCAGGAGAATCCTAGTCTCTCCACACCCTTGCCAGAATTTATTGTCCTCTAGCTTTTGGCTCATTGCTGGTGTGACATGATATCTCATTGTTGTTTTGCTGTTATTGCTGGTGTGAGGTGATATCTCATTGTTGTTTTGATTTGCATCTCCCTAATGTCTAATGGTGGTTCAAGCTCACCAGTTGCTCCTCAGAAACCCTATACAGGCTTGTTATGGGTTGGAACTGACTCGACGGCACTTAACAACAACAATGATAACAACAATGTCTAATGGTTAGTACCACCACTCATTGTACTGTGGTGGCTTGTGAGTTGCTGTGATTTTGAAAGCTATGCCATCAGTATTTTAAATACCAGCAGGGTCACCCATGATGGACAGGTTTCAGATGAACTTCCAGATGAAGACAGACTAGGAAGAAGGAGTGATGAACTACTTCAAAATATTTAGTCACTGAAAACCTTATGAATAGCAGAGAAACACTGTCAGATATAGTGCCAAAAAAGGAGCCCCTCAGATTGGAAGGCACTCAAATGCAACTAGGGAAGAGCTGCCTCCTCAAAGTAGAGTTGACTGTGATGACATGAATAGAGTAAAGTCTGTGGGAGAAAAGCCCAAGGGACCTTCATTTGCTGATGGGGCACAACTCAAAATGAAGAGAAACAGCTGCAAACATCCATTGAAAATCAGAACATGGAATGTATGAAGTATGAATCTGGGAAAATTGGAAGTTGTCAAAAATGAAATGGAACACATCAACATTGATATCTTAGGCATTAGTGAGCTGAAATGGACTGGTATTGGCCATTTTGAATCTGACAACTGCTTGGTTTACTATGTTGGGAATGACAAATTGAAGAGGAATGGTGTTG
>NW_006408705.1:4098392-4099422 GCF_000296735.1 Chrysochloris asiatica
AGCGTAGAGATGCTAAAGCAAATGGAAAAAATGATGGAGGTCCAAGAGCTGAACAGAAAATTTTGAAGATCAGTTCAAGAAGACAAAGCCAAATATTACAACAAAATGTGCAAAGATCTGGAGTTAGAAAACCAAAAAGGAAGAACACACTCAGCATTTCTCAAGGTGGAAATGAAGAAAAAAATTCAAGCCTTGCCTTTTGTTATCGAAAGATTCAAATTATTGAATGATGAAGAAAGCATCAAGAGAAGATGGAAGGAATACACAAAGTCACTGTACCAAAAGGAAATGGCTAATGTTCAACTGTTTCAAGAGGTAGCATATGATCAAGAGCCGATGATAGTGAAGGAGGAAGTCCAATGATACATTGAAAGAATTGGCAAAGAACAAGACACCAGGAATTGATGGAATAAAAATGGAAATCTTTCAAGAAAGTGAGGTGGCACAGGTGGCACTCACTTATCTTTGCCAAGAAATTTGGAAGACAACTATCTGGCCAACTGACTGGAAGAGATCCATATTTGTGCCCATCCCAAAAAGAGGTGACCCAATAAAATGCGGAAATTATCTGACAATCTTCTTTGATATCCCATGCAACTAAAGTTTTACTAAAGGTAAAACATAAGCGGCTGCAAGCATACATTGACAGAGAACTTCCAGAGGTTCAAGCTGGATTCAGACGAGGCCATGGCACGAGAGATATCATTGCTGATGTGCGATGGATCTTGGCTGAAAGCAGAGAATATCAGAAAGATATTTACCTATGCTTTATTGACTACACAAAGGCTTTTGATGTACGAATCATGACAAACTATGGACAACATTGTCAATTATGAGTATTCCGGAACACTTAATTGTGCCCATGGGGAATCTGCACATGGACCAAGAGGCAGTTGTTCAAACAGAACATGGGAATACTGAATGGTTTCAAATTAAGAAAGGTGTGCGACAGGGTTGTATTCTTTCACCATACTTATTCAACCTGTATGCTGAGCAAATAATCCAAGAAGCTGGGTTATATGAAGAAAAA
>NW_006408705.1:4100317-4122486 GCF_000296735.1 Chrysochloris asiatica
TGATACAATTTGATGAACTTGACCTACACCTATTGATGCAGTAGCTCAAAAGAGGGAACAAATCTTTACAGTAAGGATTATTTCCATCCTCTCCATACACAGAGTAGACAGGGATGGGAAACTTGGACACTGGCTACCCAAAATGGAGGGGTTACAAATGCAAGAAATGACTGGCTTACAAGCTTTACAAGAGGGAACATAGATGCAGAGGGCATGGAGGAAAGTAGAATCTCTACTGAGTAGTATCCAATCATTTTAGGCGGGGCTGATGAAAGGAAATGCGGATAGGTCTCTTGTGATACAATAGTAAATAATTGTTATCAAGACTGATTGTGAGGGTTGGAAATGTAAAGGTAGATATTTTGTAGCAAGGAGGGGAATGATTAACTTTGCAGTCTAGCAGCGGAGGTCCCTGGGACCATGAAGGGACCAGGGCAGAGAGTAGGACCCTACCCAGAGAAGCAGTGATGCCTGAGATGGAGGCAGAGATGTGACGTGGAGACATGGAGTGGCTGGGGACTTTAGACACAGAGAGGGAGAGGAGCTGTGTGCTGACGACTGGGGGGCAGGCTTTTAGGGTATACTCTTTGGTTGGTTGATGATGCATGGAGGGGATTGTAATCATGGCAATGAAAAAATATAGGATAGGATGAATGTAAAACTAATGTTCTCCCATGTAAACTATCACATAATTCACAATAAAACATTAAAAAAAAAGAAATCAAAGGATGTATTGTATTAGGTAAATCTACTGCACAAGACCTTTTTAGTGTTGAAGAGCAAAAATGTCAACTTGAGGACTAAGGTGTGCCTGACTGAAGCCATGATATTTTCAATAATCTCATATGTATGTGAAAACTGGACAGTAGATAAGGAAGACAGTAGAAGAATTGATGCATTTGAGTTATAGTTTTGGAGGAGAATATTGAAAGTGTGATGGGCTGCCAAAAACCCTACCAATCCTTGTTGGAAGAAGTGCATCCAGAGTGCTCCTTTGAGGCCAGGAGGCCAAACTTTGTCTCTCATACTACTGACATATTGTCAGGAGGAAGCAGTTGCTGGAGAGGGATATCATGTTTGATAAGGTGGAGGGTCAGAGAAAAAGAGGAAGACCCCCGAACGAGATGGATTGGTCAAGTAGCAGCATCGATGGCTCAAGCGTGGCAACAATAGTGAGGTTGGCCCAGGATCAGGCAGTGTTTCGTTCTGCTGTGCATAAGGTTGCTATGAGTCGGTACCAACTCGATGGCACCTAACGACAACATCAATAATAGCTAGTGATCGTGAACATTTCTTCATATGTTTGTTGGCTGCCTGGTTCTCCTCCTTGGTGAAGTGTCTGTTCATGTCCCGTGCCCATTTTTAATTGGTTTATTTGTCTTTTTCTTGTAGAAGTGTTGTAGTTTCCTATATACTTTAAAAATGAGTCCCTTGTCTGATATGTCATTGCAAAAGATTTTTTCCCATTCTGTGGCTTCCCTCTTTACTCCTCTGGTGACGTCTTTTGATGCACATACGTTTTTAATTTTTAGTATGTCCCAATCATGTATTTTGTCGACTTTTGCTTGTGTAGTTTTAAAATGTTTTGTAGTCTGTGTATTACCTGAATTAGTGCCCTCACTTTTGCCCCTATTTTTTCATTGATGGTCTTCATAATTTTGGGATTCACATTTAGGTCTTTAATCCATGCTGAGTTTTTTTTTTTGTATAAGGGGTGAGGTAAAGGTCTTGTTTCCATCTTTTTCATATTGCTTTCCAGTTCTGCCAGCACCATCTGTTGAAGAGAGTATCCCCTACCCATGTGATATATTTAGGTACTTTGTCAAAAATCGATTGGCTGTATGTGGATGGGTTAATTTCTGGATTCTCGATTCTGTTCCATGGATCAATGTATCTTTCATTGTACCAGTACCAAGCTGTTTTGACCACTGTAGCCATGTAATAAAGTTTGAAGTAGTGGAGTGAGAGGTTTTCAACCTTATTCTTCTTCTTAAGCCATGCTTTGCTTATCCTGGGTCTCTTTCCTTTCTATATAAAGTTTGTAATAGTTTTTTTCCATCTCTTTGAAGAATGTCATTGGAATCTGGATTTGGATTGCGTTATTTGTGTAAATTGCCTTGGGCAGTATTGACATTTTCACAACATTAAGTCTTCCTATCCAAGAGCATGGTACATTCTTCCATTTTTGTAGGTTGTTTTTGGTTTCTTGTAGTAGTTTTTTGTTGTTTTCTTTGTATAGGTCCTCTGTTTCTCTGGAATGCCCATTAATTCTTAAGTTATTCCTCTTCATGTTGTCTAACATGAATCTTAGACCTTCTTCAGATATTTTTATCCTTTTTTCTGCTTGCTCTTCTGTCTTAGTAGTATTGAGAGATTTGCCTTCCAGCTCACTAGTTCTTCCTCCCATCTCTTCTATTCCACTCCTTTGCCCTTTCAGTGTATTGTCTATTTCTGATGTTCTATTATTGATCATTTGGACCTCTTTCTGTAGGTGTTGAATAGTTTCCAATGTTGTATCTATCGTATTTGATTGTTCCTGTAGTGCTTTCCTGACTTCTTCCTTATTTTTCTCAACTCCATTGTACAGTGTTTTGAAGCATTTTATAATAAATTTTCTGAATTCCTTCTGTATTTCCAAGGCCTGCCCTCCTTCCAAAATGAAGTCCATGTCTACCTCTAGGTCATTTGTCTCAGACATTTTATCTTGTTTCTGGACATGTGCTGATATGGTCATCTGCTTTTGCTTCGTGGACATGTTTAGTGTTTATATCTGTGTTGTTAGTACTTAATTGAGTGTGTGTTTTGGTATTTTTAAATGATTTCTGATTCCCTCCAGGTAGATATTAAATGGATGTGGGCTTCTCTTTTTATTCTTCTTATTGGTTAACCCATAGTAACTTTCACAGGTGCTGTCTGCCTCCCTGGTATATGACAGTATTGGTTCTTGACTGGATTTTGGTGTTTTATAGAGTGTGATTGTAGCTTGACTATATGGCAGCAGTTGCTGTCTCTACTTGGGTAATATAGGGAGAGAAAGAGTCCCTCAAATAAAAGGGGGAGTATACAACGGCAAAATAGCAACAACAAAAAAACAAGAAAAATAAAACAAAACAAAAAACCACTAAAACAACAACAACAACAACAAAACTAGTTTGGATACTGTAGCATATAAACTCAGAAAAGGGAGAGGAGGGAGAGAATAATAATAAAAAAAAATCTGTAGCCTAATATGAGGATGACTTTAATGTCCTCTTTCAGCTTTTTGCCTTCAAGGCCGTCTGATAAACTTCAAAATGCCACTGTTGATTGTTATGCTGTACCTCAGGATTTAATTTAATTTTGGCCTGTTTTGTTTTGAAACTCTCTTTCCCTCTCCACACCCCTTGTTCTGGCCTTTTCCCTATTAAAAATCAATTCAGGGCCGGCTCTTGGGCTGAGAGTATCTGTGTGCATGCGTGGCAGAAGAACCCACCAGTGGTGGGATGGGGGGTGTCCACTCACTCAGGCACCCCCTCGAGTCACCAGAATGGAGGTATGCAAACAGTGGGGAACAATGAACAGATACCAAAAAGAAAAAAAGAAGATGAAAAAAAAATCACAACAAAGCAAAACCGACAAAGTGTATTGTCTACCTTTACTTTGAGGTTCCCACAGCGTTATTCTGTGGTGGTCTGCTCCCCTGCTTGTTCTTGCCATTTGGTCTTACCCAAGTTGTTGGGTCTGGGCCACTGAGTCTGGCAGATTCAAAAGTACGTGATTTCTTACTTTCGTTAAAAGTCCTACTAGCTATAAGTCTTCAAACTTTTAAAATATTCCTACATATGTGGTTCAGAGTTATGGAGCTCTGTCCTGAATCTGTGATATTCTGTGGTATTGCTTTTGGTGAACTTCACTGCACCTCTACCCTGTCCGCCATCAAGCTTACTTAAGCTTTTCTATAACCTTTCTCAGTCTTACTGTGCTAGCCAATTATCTTCATCTTCAGTTATCCCAAACTCCTGGTGGAGACGTATAGCATAATACACTGGACTAAAAGGTCGGTTTGACCTGTAGGTTGGTGGTTCAAACTCACCAGCCACTCCTTGGAAACCCTATACAGGGTTGCTATGAGTTGGACCTGACTCAAAGGCACTTAACAACAACAACCAGCTACCCCCACCTCTGCTGCAAATACAGGCTTGCTGGATTACATGGAATCTGGGTTTCCATGTATGCCCAATTTGTGTTGATCTTTAGTCTTAAAGATTATGCAATATGTGGCCAAGCGGTGGCTTGTGAAGATTGGATTATTGTTGTTTTATGCTGTCAAGTCAATTCCGACTCATGGAAAGTGCAACTCCTCATGTGTTACAAAGTAGGGCTGTTCCACAGAGTTTTCTTGGCTGTAAACTTTTTGGAAGCTGATAACCAGACCTTTTCTTCTGTAGTTATGCTGGATGGGTTTGAACTACCAATCTTTCAGCTCTCAGCCAAGTGGAAACTCTTTGTGCCAGTTGGTGACTTGCAGCGTTGGACTAGGCAGAATAGAAAGGGAACACTTATGATCAAGTCTCCATGCCTGTGCTCATTTTGCTTCTGCATCTGTTGGCAGGTACAGGGTTGACAAGAAGAAGGGAATGGAATCCAAGCTGCTGCTTCTGTGTGGCTGGTGGGATCTCTATTGCCTTCAGTCAATAGTATAATCTGCTATTTGACATCCTTCTGGACAGCACCATTAACCGCCTGTGTTTTCCAATGGACTAAATTTGGCTTTAATTTTTTAAGCCTTGAAACCAGAGCACTGAGAAAGAAGGCCTGTCTAGTACAGGATATTGACAGCTTATCTAAATTTAGAGGCCATGTGGAGTGTGGTTTTTCATATGTACCTTCCTGATGCCAGTTGGCACTGAAGAGCTGAGTGCAAGCCCTGAGAATTTTCATGCTGCCCCCTCCTCACCTACACACACACACACACACACACACACACACACACACACCCTGGGAGCCCCATAACAGTAACCTTTAAGCAGAGACAGCAAAAGCACTTTTTTTTGTTTTTTTTTGGCTTGAATATGGCTTCTTTCAGAATGCCATAGATCTGGTTGCAGCTCTCTCTCTCTGGGAACCTAGAAAGAAATGTCATGCACCCAGCATCGTTTTCTGAGGCCCAACAGTGCCTGTGTTGGCCAACTCTGTCTTCTGCCAATCCTGTTTAGAATATGAGCTCTTGAGCTTTTACTGCCAGAGATGCTTGTTTCTCTTCAAATTTCAAGAGGAAATATTGCCGAGTCATAACAGCAGATGGCCACTAGATGGGACCAAAGGTCTGTGAAAAATTTGGTGTATGCCGCATCTGTAATTCTGCCCTCAGCTGAAGCATCCTTGTAGAAGAGAGAGACCTTGATCATAAATCCCACACGCAATAACAGGTTCATAATGCATCCCAGTGACTACATGTTGTATTTTTTTCTCCCTGAGAAATAAAATTTCACTTTCAATGGAGAAGAATGTTCCTTTACATCTAACATGTGCTAATGTTAAATCTCTTTCCTAAGAAGCCAGCAAACTAAGCCTTTAATGTGCACTGACCAAGACATCTGGGCAATGTCTGCAGTGAAATGTGGGATTGATAGCTTGAGGGACTGAGAACACATAAGCCACAGTCCTGGCAGCCAGGATAGAGAGGGTTATTTCCCCCCTAAAAAAATGAACATTTGACGTGTCAAAAACGTTTTCTTATTGATCCATGGAGACAGAATCTGCAGGTTAGTTTACAGAAAATCTCCTTTATTTTGGAAGAAAAAGCAGAGACTAATTTCCTCCATTTAAAAAGTATTTACCCAGTGGAGAGTGAGTTTACAAATAAAATATTGATAGGGCAGGAATACAATTTTTGTAGCCCCTCACTTGTCCCTCCTCACAGTTCTCCACGTAACCTGGGTAATAGGAGCCACAAAGCATAGAAATTATTGCAATGAGAGAATTAACAGCAGAATGTATATGAAAACATATAGTACAATAATCCACCCACATCTAAATCTATTCTTAACCTCAGTCCTTTTCTCAGCAGTGCCATACAACAAAAGAGCTGGGATTTCCTGATTGTGATGTAGGTCTTGGTCCCTTACTGGTGAACGCTCTACATGGTAATTGTGTTCGATCTGCAAAATGTCAGATTAGGCAAAAATAAAACTAAACATCAGTAACAACAGCCCAAAACAACAACTAAAAATTGATCTTATGTTGCGTTACAATTTCCTTGAACTCTACTCATCATAGGTTCAAAGCCAATTCTCCGAACTGATTTTTGGAACTATACTAAGGAGGCCAGGTGTTTTGTATGTCTTTTTTACTCTTCCTTGTGTGCTTTTCACCTAGCTTTGGGTCTGGCACATAGTGGGCTCTCAAACTACTTGTTAGATGAATGAATGACATTCATGTCTGGATGTGAGCCCTGTACAAACAGGACATGTTAATTTCCACATTTTTGCAGGTGCCATATTCTGAAACCTTCTTATTACAGATTGATCCGCCAGGAAGTGAAGACTTACAGAGTCCTTGTAAGTTTATGGCTTGATAAAGTAGGATAAAAATCACCATAGCTCTATTCAAAAATAGGGGCAAATCCTGATTTCTTTCAAAGAAATAAAATCAAGATTCTTAATTAGAAGGTGGCACAGTTATTTCTAGTAGGTTCATTGTTTTATTATTCTGTTGTTGTTGTTGTTAAGTGCTGGTGAGTCAGTCGTAACTCACAGTGGCCCTGTAGAAGGTTCCTGAGGCTTTAAAAATCTTTTCTGGAGCAGAAAGTCTCATCTTTCTCCCACGGAGCGAATGATGGGCTTGAACCACCAAGCTTGTGGTTTGCAGTCCAAGGTCTATCCTATGAAGCCACTGTGTTCCCCCTGATTAACATATGGAAGAGGCATTTACACTGTCATAGGTTCAAGAGTTGATAATGTTTTGACTGGTTTCCATAATGCTAGAGTCATCCCCTATGAAGTTCAGCTCCATGTGGCCATTTGCAAAAATGATATCAGTGTACAACAAGGCACAGATACATGTTTGGAATGCAAGATAAACAAAGCAATAACTCTTAATCAGATGAGAGAATATTTTGTCTCTCATTAACACATTTTGTCAAACTTTGTTTCCAGAAATAGAATAACATAAGAAGCAGATGGATGTATGAAGGACATGCACTTCTCTTTGATGCTTCAAAAGACTCCTGGTCTCTTCTTTTTTCTTTCAAGGAGATAGGCCTCTTTCCTTCTCTTCAAAAAGGGGAACAGTTCTGTATCCTTGGACTGCACCCCCACTCAGTGATGTGAACCCACAGTTCAAGCCTGAGAGATATGCCATATGCCTCCCAATGAATGTGACACAGCAGGATCATAAGCCTTTACCTCCTCCCCAGCTGTTGAGGCCACTGACCCAAGAGGGAGAGAGCCAGACCTGTTTTCCAGCTCCTCTCCTTGCCAAGCCCTCTTCCCTAGACCTTCTGTTGGTTGTCAGACTCATGTAGCAAACCCAACACAGTGCAGATCATCTGGGTTTTTACATTTCAACCACTCTTTCTGACGAGAACTACTTACTCTGGTTAGATGTAAGTATACATCTGCATAGACTACATTTCAATGTGGCTCTCCTAAGTCTGCTGACTGATCTAGGGATAGAATGACCACCTTTAAGGGAAGTGTTGAGTACTCATAGGACTCATAACAGCATAACTCTCTCCACAGATATCTCTTTATAGTCATTGTCACCAAAACCTCTTGCCACAACTCTCCTTTCCACCTGCTTTTCACTTTTCATATTCTAATTAAAGTAAGGGTTTCTGGGATTACATCTTTACAAATCTGCATCAGGCAAATCTGTTCTAGTCACAATGATACCAGATACCTTGTTTTTTTTTTTTTTTTTTGGAACTTTAGTTAAATACAGTCTCATTCTAATATCCCATTCCTTGAGGATTGTTTGAAACTTTGTAAGTGAAACTTAAATGTCAAGAGATCTCTGTAAACCAGAAAATTCTGTGCAAATGTCACTTATTAGCATCACTATTTTCTGTGAATCTAACAATGCATTCTTATTACAACAAATACCAAGAAATATTAAAAAAAATCCTTTGAATAACATTTTGCCGTTTGAAAATGTTCTTTCTGGAAAAAATACTATTAATTCAAAGATTATTTGTGAGGGATCATCTTTGGTGACAAGAGTAGTTGATTTTTAATCCAGTATCAAAAGCAGTTGTTGTTAAGTGCTATCGAGTCAATTCCAACCCATAGTGACCCTGTGTAAGGTTTCCAACGAGCAGTTGGTCAGCTTGAGCCACTGACCTTGCGGTTCAAACTGACCTTGCAGTCCGGCGCATTATTCTACAGTGCCAGACCAGAAGCAGTGGTCAGCAGTAAGTTGAGTGTTAGTGACTGTGTAATGAAAGGTGGAGACATGACTGACTGAAGTTACGTGAGGCCAAATGATGACAGAGAAGTTGCTGTATGCAAAACAATGCTTCTGTTTTCAAAAACCAAAGAAAAAGTCAGTGTTTAATAGCTAAAGGATGAGAGGGATGGAAAGAAGGTATTCCAGCTGAAGAAATTAAAGTATATGTATGGAGTATGTATGTGTGTGGTGTGTGCTTTGTCTAAGTGTGTGTGTATGGGTATTGTGCGCAAGTGTGTGTATGTGGTGTGTAGTGGATATGGGATATGTAGTGTGTATGATGCAGCATGTGTAGTACATGTGTGTTTGGTTTGTGTGTGGCATTTAGTGTGTGCCTTTGAGTTCCTGTAGATAGGGAAAAGGTTATGTGGGCACTGATTAGATAACAAATTAGCCTGGTATAAAGTTGACAGAAGAAAGGTTTCAATGGCCTTTGTTTAGTGTAGATTTGATAAATAATGAATGTTGATTCATATTGGGTTCTTTCAAAACATGTTTCTCATCACGAAAGAGAAAAATGAAAACATTGTGGAAACCTGCATATAGCAGGGATGATTTGTTCCCCTGTCATCCTGATAACTTATTTCATCTGGCCCCATCTTGGTCAAGAGCAAAGTTACATCTTTACTCCACAATTACTCTCCAGTGCTCAGGTTTCTCCCTGATTTGAGGAAAGGTGGTGACTTCTGGGTGTCTTTGCTTGTTGCTGGTGTTTGATGGATCTTGGCTGAAAGCAGAGAATATCAGAAAGATGTTTACCTGTGCTTTATAGACTATGCAAAGGCTTTCGATTGTGTGGATCATGACAAGCTATGGATAACATTGTGAAGTATGAGGATTCCGGAACACTTAATTGTGTTCGTGAGGAATCTGTACCTGGACCAAGAGACAGTTGTTCGAACAGAACATGGGAACACTGAATGGTTTAAAATTAAGAAAGGTGTGCGACAGGGTTGTATTCTTTCACCATACTTATTCAACCTGTATGAGAGCAAATAATCCAAGATGCTGAGTTCTATGAAGAAAAACATGGCATCAGGTTTGGAGGAAGACTCATTAACAACCTGCGATATGCAGATAATACATCCTTTCTTGCTGAAAGTAAAGAGGACGTAAAACATTTGCTGATGAAGATCAAGGAACACAGCCTTTGGTATGGATTGCATCTCAATGTAAAGAAATCAAAAATCCTCACCACTGGACCGATAAATAACATTCTTATCAACAGAGAATAGATTGAAATTGTCAAGGACTTCATTCTTCTTGGATCAATTATCAACACTCATGGAAGCAGCAGTCAAGAAATCAAATGACATATTGCATTAGGCAAATCTGCTGCACAAGACCTTTTTAAAGTGTTGAAGAGCAAAGACGTCAGCTGAGGACTAAGGTGCGCCTGACCCAAGACGTGGAATTTTCAATAACCTCATATACATGTGAAAGCTGGACAGTGAATAAAGAAGACCGAAGAAGAATTGATGCTTTTGAGTTATGGTTTTGGAGGAGAATATTGAAAGTGCCATGAGCTGCCAAAAGAACAAAATGATCTGTGTTGGAAGAAGTGCTGCCAGAGTGCTCCTTGGAGGCCAGGATGGCCAAACTTCGTCTCTCATACTTCAGACATGTTGTCAGGAGGGACCAATCACTGGAGAAGGATATCATGTTTGGTAAGGTGGAGGGTCAGGGAAAAAGAGGAAGGTCTCCAGCGAGATGTATTGGCAAAGTGACAGCATCAATGGGCTCAAGCATGGCAACACTTGTGTGGTTGGCCCAATATCGGACAGTGTTTTGTTCTCTTGTGCATAGGGTTGCTATGTCAATTAACAACTCGATGGCACCTAACAACAACAACATGCTTGTTGTAGTAGATACTGGAGTTTTCTACTGGAAATGGGTTGAAAGGCAGGGGTGGAACAGTGTCACTCTAACATGGATCAATTACTATTTGCAGTGGGTGGGCTTCACCATCTGTTCCAAAGAAGGATAACTTAACTTCCTGAAGCTACAGGAGATGGCCAGGCTTTCTTTTGCTAAGGCTCTTGAGTTCTTGTCACCTGTAATTCCTCTTCCATTTCTCTCTAGTCCACTGGACCTTTTTGCCTAGACTTGCCCAGTCTTAAACCTTTGCTCTGTTTGTTTGCACAACATGTATTATAATCTCCTTGCTCTAGATTTGTGTGTGTGTGTTTTTTTTTAAGTTGAGTATTTGCAATATTTTTCTTGTTCTGTTGGGTTTGAATCATGCCAGGGTGGCATAAAGGGTTTGGTGAGTGTAGTTAGGGAGAGAAACATACTGATTAATAATGTTAAATATCCTATACATATAATTGGACTGTGCACCATAAGGTTGGTTGTTCAAACCCACCTGCCACTGCTTGGAAACCCTATACAGGGTTGCTATGAGTTGGAACTAACTTGATGGCGCTTAACAACATCAATTTAGAGTGGAAGTCCTTCATAAGTGCATCTCTTAGAGAATACCAATGTTTACATCTCCTGTCTATTCTTCCACATCATCATAGACGTATATATAGTTAGTTACATGTGCAAATATTTTGCATAATTGTGATTATCTTATTTACCAAAATGGGATCTTATGAAATGTACTGTTCAACATTTTGAGTTTTTCACATAACACATTTTGGACACAGTTCTACATTGTTAGCTAGAGAACAGCCTTAGAATCTCTAGGAGGAGGAGAGTATTGTGAGGAAGCTCCTTAGGCGATTCTGAGAGCTTGTCCTCCCCCACTCCCTAGTTGCTGCTGTGTGACCCCTCTATAGTCAACACATCTCAGTGCATGCGTGCCCACAGGTACTGTGCTTGACTGCTATGCCAACATGCTCTTTATCACTTTCTTGATTTTGAAAGTGTCCCCTTACATTTATTTATTTTCCTTTCTTTTTGCCCTTTCAAAAACCTATGAAGATCGGGAGAATGCCACAGAAAGCCTTTTCTGTACCTTTCTTTTCCTATAGCTACAATGACACTATACTTTGATCATCCTGAGGAAGGAGACACATTTTAAATGCCCAGCATGTAATGCAAGCTGTGCATCTACCGAAGGAGGGGGTGCCAGTTGCGCTGGGGCAAAGCCCAGTTAGAAGACGGTGCCTGGGAGGTTGGCTCCATATGGAGCCTCAGGACTGAGCTGTAGTTCCTCCAATTCTTTTGAAAATATCATTCCTCTTCTTTCACTGATACTGGTTTTTTTCTCCGACAAGATGTATTTGTGCTTCTGCCTAAGAGCATAGCAGGAAAGAATGCCAATAATACCAGAGCAGCCATCGACTCCTGTGCTTTCATCACTGATCCAAATAGTGGGCAGAGGAGCAGAGCTGCCACCTGGCTTAGCCCCCACCTCCCAAGCCTGCAGTTGCTTGTATTCTCGTCTTTAGTAATAAGCTTATCTTTCCAGGATAGAGGTGGTATCTCTAAATCAGCGTTACCTTCATTCTCACACAACATCTATTATAATCATCACGGTCAGGGTCACCATTAGAATTTCAGTGTTTCCCTGAAACAAATATCTTTTCCTATAAGTTTCTTCAAAAAACCCCTTCAATATTCCTGTCTTTGTTTGACCAAGTGGTTCGACAAGTCGTATGTTCATTTTTCAGGAGGAATAAACCTTCCTAAACTGGGAATTGGTGTTGTTAAGTGCCTTGGAGTTGGTTCCAACTTATAGTGACCCTGTATAGGGTTTCAGATGAATGACTGATGACTTTGAACCACCGACTTTTCAGTTAGCAGTCCAGTGCTTATCTTACAGCACCACACCAGGACTCTGGAGTTGTTGGAAGTGTAGTCAAGTCAGTTCTGACTCACACGACCTTGTATAGGGTTTCCAAGGAGTCCCTGGTGGGTTTGAACCGCTGACCTTATGGCTAACAGTCCAGTGCTTACCCTATGGTGCCACACTAAGTTGGAAGATGCAAGATTTACTTGTTTATTAGCTTTCACCCTGAGTTTTGGGACCTTTTTGTTCAGGGTAATGGGTGGATGGCTCTTTCCTCTGCAACAGTTTCTGTCTACTAGAGTCTTTTTCCTACAGGTCAGTCTTAAACCAAATGCCAAGGCTAGTAGCAAACACTCCAAACCATGACGCTGGCAATAACCCTGAAGAAAGAAGAGATTTTCAGATGTGAACAGTATCCTTTTATTTTAAGAATAAGAGACACCATTTTATAATATAAAGAGATATTTTGGCAGCTCAACAACAGAAGAAAAGGAACAGACAGTCCTTAGATATTGCAAATGGTTTGCACATGACTAGAGTCCTGGTGTGGTGCTGTGGGTTAATGTATGGGACTGCAAAGTTGGTTTGAGCTGCAGAATTGAGCTGTAGAGTTCAAGCTCATCAGCCGCTCCTTGCAAACCCTATACAGGGTCACTATGGGTCAGAACTGACTCGACAGCTCTTAACAACAGCAACAACTGTCCTAATGGCTTTGGTAGTGTAGTGGTTAAAAGTTGGGTCGCTAACATCAAGGTCAGCAATTCAAAACAACCAGCAGTGCCATGGGAGAGATTCGAGGCTTTCTGCTCCCATTAGAGAAAACCTATACAGGAAACACTTGTGGTGGTAGTGTGCTGTGGAGTCAATTCTGACTCACAGTGACCCTGCATAGGGTTTCTGAGGCTGTAAATCTTTATGGGAGCAGAAAGCCTCATCTTCTTCTGTGGATCCTCTGGTAGTTTCAAACTGCTGACCGTGAGATTAGCAGCCCGACTTGAAACCACTTGCTTGCTACCAGAGCTCCTTACAGGAATCCCTGTACAGGGTTGCTAAGAGTTGAAACTGACTCTGGCACACCATCATTGTCCTAAATGTTGGTTTGAACCCATCCAATGGTGCTGAGGAAGAAAGTCTTGGTAATCTGCTTCTTTAAGATTATTGCCAAGGTTACTTTATGGAGCAATTGTACTCTGTAACACATGGGGTTTCGGTGAGTTAGAATTCACTCGATGGCAGAAGGTAGAAGAAAGAGAAGGTAGTTTGGGAAGAATTTGTGAGCTGTACACAAGTCTATACTACTAAGAGTGTTTGGAGAAAGAGCCTTCTCTCTAGGGACAGACCTATTCCAACTCTGAGACAGATACATTACAATGATTGCTTGGGAGTGTGGATACCTATTCAAGGTTTGAAAAAGAAAGCCAGGGCTTAACAACTAAGAAGCTAATGGAAACTTGTTAGAAGTCAATGCATTAAGAGGAATTGAGCTGGTAGATGGAGCCCCAGCCAACCAGTACCTCAGATTTGGACACCTTCGTTTATCAGCCCTAAGTCTAGTTTTGTTCAGTGATAATCTGATAGCAGTTCTGCATGCTGATTGGCTGGGGGAGGTTGTCTTCTCATACAGTGAGAAGATAATCAATCATGTTACTGGTTTTTGTCTTGAAGAAGGTATTTAGATTTCAGCCAGCTGGTTAGCTACCTTAAGACCACCTGCTTGACTGAAAAATAAAGAATCCACTTCTTTCTCTTTGCAAGGAGAAGGGAGGAAATATTGACTTATGTAATAATTTTAGGTGGATGATTAAATTTGGCCTCTTAGGTTCCAGCTGAAAATTCAATTCAGATGACTGGTTTTTCTTTTCATACATCGCTGAGCAATCCTGTGTACTGCCATGGCTAATGTTCCTGATGCTGATTGTCCCTTCACTTTAACAAAGCACAGAATCCCCAGCCCACATTCTATTTCCTGGGCCTCCTGGATACAGGAACATAATGAGGAAATGCACTTTTCTGCTTAAGTTAAGAATACTACTTTTATGCTGGCATGCTCAGAGTCTTGCTCAAGTAACAAAATTGCTCCGTAGGAGAGAGTCAGAACACTGATGATTTCTCTGATGATAGTTTATAAAACATACTGGTTTCCTTCAGTGCATTTCAAATTTACAGTGCAATTGGTAATACATTTAGTGCCATTTGGCTGAAACATTACAGTCTCAGACGCCAAAGTACTGAACAGGTCCAATATGTTATCAGCCAGCCAAAAACCTGGAGTTGTTCTTGCCTTCGCTCTTTCATCCCCCTCATCAAATTCATCACTAAGTCCTACTATGCTAATTCTAAGACATTTCTCCAAATTTTCCATTAATCACCATCTCCAATAATTATCACCTTGGTAAAAGCATCATCATATCTCACGTGCATCATTGCGGTTGCCTCATATGCGGCTTCCTAGCTTCAATTTTTGACTTCCTACCATCCATTTTCTTCATGGTGACTAGGGCCCTCTTTTCAAAAACTACAGACTTCTTTTTATTAAAAACTTTTAGTAACTCTGATAATAATTAGCTCAAAATGAAACTCTCTACCTGAATCTTTAGGGTCCTAGGAGATCTAGCATGTACCTACCTACACTTCTGACCTTATCCCATATCCTTTTTTTGCTCCTTTATGTAAACTTGGCTCTTGCAGTTTCTTGAGGACTCCAAGTAGGGCCTCTGCATTCGATGTTGCCTCGGCCTGCATTGCTTTCTCTCTCCCCAAGATCTTCATAGCTTTTTCATTCCATTTTCAACTTAAAAGTCAACTCCTCAAAGAAACTTTCTTGAATATCCAAACTAAAGTCGCTATAAAATACCCACTCTCACTGAGTCTACTCTAACTCACAAAGTAGAACTGCTCCTTAGGGTTTCTGAAATTGTAAATCTTTAAAGGAGCAGACAACCTCATCTTTCTCCTAAGGAGGTTGGTGGGTTTGAACTGTCAACCTACCATTAGCAGCCAAATTCTTAACCCACTATACCACCATGGCTCCATAAAGTAGACTTAAACCTTTTGTATTATATTATCCTGTTTTATAGAATATAAAATAGTTACACTAACTATTGTAATACATTTTCCCTTATTTGTTTATCATCTGTCTCCTTTTTTAGAATGTAAATTTTATTAGAGTATAGGCTTTCTCTTTTGCATCCAGGAACCAACTCCAAGGCACATCACCACCACTACCACCACCACCACCATTGGGTCCAGAGTATCCTAGTGCCTAGAAAAGTGTTTTGTGAATAGTTTAGTTCCAGTTTCCATTGAGCCAGTTTTGACTCATGATTACCCTATTTGTGTCAGAGCAGAACTGTACTCCATAGAGTATTCAATGACAGATTCTTCAGAAGCACATTGCCAGGCTTTTCTCCAGAGATATGTCCACTTTTCAGCTTGCAGCTGAACAAGTTGACTGTTTGAACCACCCAGGGATTCATATAAATATTGTTGTTTGTAAGTGCCCTTGAATCAGTTCCAATTCATAGCAGTCCTGCCTAGGGTTTCCGAGATGTGGCTGTTGGTTTTGAACCACCTACCTTGTTGTTGGAGTCCTGGTGTGGTGCTGAAGGATAAGCACTGGACTGTAAGGTTGGTTTAAACCACAAGTTTGGTGGTTCAAACCCATCAGCATTTCATTGGAAACCCTATGTAGGGTGATTATGAGTTCAAACTAACTCGATAGTTGTTGTTGTTGTTGTTAAGTGCCATCGAGTCGGGTCTGACCCATAGCGACCCTGTACAGGGTTTCCTAGGCTGTAAATCTTTACAGGAACAGAAAGTCTCATCTTTTTCCCGTGGAGCGGCTGGTTGTTTCGAACTGCTGACCTTAAGGTTTGTAGTCCAATTCGTAACCACTACGCTACCAGAGCTCCTTACAGTAATATGTAAGCCACCACAATATAATAAACTGACAGACAAGTGGTGGGACAGTTAAGCTCTACTATGTCTAGAATAAGAGAAAAATTGTTTCTCGTGTTTCTAACCATAATTCATCACATTATTTCAGAAACTTTATAGGCAGAAATTGATAATTAGCTTTCCCCAAATCTTTCTTACCACAGACCTTTGACTCTCTAAGGAATCACCAAATCTGATATCTTTAATCGGAGTTCTGAAGCGTTTGGTAAGGTATTACCTTGGAAAATTGTTACACTATCTTAATTGCATGAACATGTTTTCTATACTTTTTAGAATATGTTTATTTTCTTGAATATGGTTTTATTTTGTTCTATCAGACAATAGAATTGATATGACTTCAAAATAATTTTATTTCACATTAACTTTCTTTAGTGTGTTACTTTCTGATTTCTGAGATAGCATTTAATTGCTTATTAAATTTATTTTATGCTGATGGATAATGATGACAATACAAAAGTTTTATAGAAGTAGTTACTTATTGTTTTTCACAGCAGATTCTGTGAGACATAGTACTTTAATCCAATGGAATGACTCTTCAGTACTTGGTGTGGTGGAGTACTCTATGCATGGTGGTGGTTGAGAGGGTGGGATTGGAGAGCAATATAGTATCATGTCTCAAGTCCTCACACATGTAGATGCTTGCTGCACTATGAAAAAACAAACAAACAAGAAAACCCCATACCAAATGCCTTTAGAAGTAGATGAATTGGGTCAGACAATGAGGAGGGACAGCCTTGGTATGCTCAGAGAAAAGGACTGTCAGAAGAATTTCCTTAGTCATGTTAGATACAGCCCAAAAGTCGAAAGTATTAACATCAACAGAGTCATTTTGATTTGGCAAACAAAATTAAGAATACAGACTTGTTGATCTTAAAGAGTAATTTCAGTGATATGGTGGGTCTGAAAGCCGTATTTCAAATGTGTAAGGAGAGAGAGTTTGGTGAGGTAATGAAAATCTGGTTCTCAAACAAAGTTTAAAAACATTTAGAGACAATAGCAAAGCTGAGTCATGAAAACATAAAAAGAAATGATGCTCCTAACCATCAAGTGAACTTTGATGGTCTCATGGCATATGAATGGAAGAACCTGGGCTCCATTTCACAACTCTTAATGTCTAGTCCAGGGAGCATTTTCTAAGGAAGAGGAACATGTGCTTATTTGATGATAGAAGGAAATGTCCAGTGGACACTAAGTTGACAGTGTTGAAAAAATTAAGTTTTGAGAAAAAGAGAGCCTTCTCTCTCTCTTTAGGACTATGAGAGAAGATTAAAAGGTTGATGATAGACATTGGTTCACTGAGCCCAAGGTATATAGAGGAATACTGTTGGGTTATCATGCTTCTCTGGAGAAGTTCTGTTAATGCTAAATAAAATCTTTCTCTATTCACACACACACACACACACACACACATCTAGTGAGTGGTAGATACATATTTACCTCTTGGACTGATTCCTCCCCCTTTCAAGGAGCTATTCTTAAAATGATTACCATGAATAGCTATTGTGGGTTTCGGTAGGGAGAGAAAAGTGTTCCCATTATCATGCTTAAGTCTTTTTTAAACTTGAAAGATTTTAGAACTATTTTGAGGCAATTCTTTGCCTACAGGTATAGATTATAGTAGAGCTAGCTATATTTCACAGAGACATCACATAACTATTTGCCCTTCCTCATTTTCTCCTCTGCCTTTCTTTTTTTGCAAACTGATTTCTAAATATTGAGTAAATGCCAAAAGTTGTTGCTGTTAAGTGCTGTGGAATCAGTTCTGACTCATAGAAACCCTCTATAGGGTTTCTGAGGAGCAGCTGGTGGGTTTGAACTGCTAAACTGTGGTTCACAGTCCAGTGCTGATCCTACAGTGCCACACCAGGAGTCCATAAATTGAGCACATGCCTAAAGTAGGATCTATAAAATGACCTTAATAATGTTACCAGATTAAACAGAGGGTTATTATATAGTAGAATCTTTCTCCCATTTGTGACAAGATATTTTATTAAGTTGTTGTTAAGTGCTGTTGAGTTCGTTCTGACTCATAGCAACCCTGTTTAGAGTTTTTGAGGAGCAGCACGTGGGTTTGAACTGCCAACCTTGTGGTTCTCAGTAATACAAATAAAAAAAAAAAGCTACCAACTGTATTGTTGAGTAATGTTTAGGGGCTCAGTGGAGAACACGCACATTCCATATATTTTGCTTTGCTATTGTTTTGGCTTTGGGAGTCCTGGTGTGGTGCTGTGGGTTAAAGTGCCAGACTGCAAAGCCATTTGAACTGCAAGTTGGCGGTTCAAGCTCACCAACTGCTCCTTGGAAACCCTATACAGGGTTGCTATGGGTTGGAGCTGACTTGACGGCACTTTACAACAGCAACAATTGTTTTGGCTTAGATGGCAGTGGTGGTTCAGTGACAGAGTCCTCGTCTCTTAATAGAAAGACCCAGGTTAGCTTCCCAGCCAATGCACCTCAAGTGTAGACACCACCCATCTGTCAGCAGAGGTTTGTGTGTTGTTGCTTTTATGCTGAGCACAATTTCAGTAAAATTTCTAAAGTTAAACTAAGACAGACTGATTGATCTACTTCCGAAAAGAATTTACGGATTATAATGGTCCTATTCCATTGTGCATGGGGTTGCCGTGACTCAAGGGTCTACTTGATGCCAGCTAACAACATTATTTTAGGTTAGCCTGTTATGAAATGCTAAAGCAAAAATAATGGGTGCTTTACAATCAGTAGAATAAAAGACTTAGCTATAATCTTTTAATTTCATGTTTACTGTGATGACAAATCTGCATTCCTGCCTCATCCCATCTCTAATTTCAAAACGGAGGTTTAAGAATGAAGACTATACTCTTCTTGGATTTCTAATTCTAGGACAAATGATAAATCCAAGTAATGAATCAGTAAATTCATGCCTTGGAAGAAAGACATTACCTACTTCTGAAAAATCAGCCACTGAAAGCCACCTGTGGAGCAGTTCTATGCGGATCTCTGAGACACATGGGGTTTCCATGAGTTGAAATTAACTTGAAGGCAATTGGTTTTTATTCCTAAAAGTGTTGGCCAACTTTCATAAAATTTTACCCAAACCTTGGAATAATCCTGAGGTGCCGTCTGGACTCTCAAAGAGATATTCCTTTTTGGTCAGGGTTAGTATTTGATTATTTCTTTGGCTTTCTAATTGGTTGAAAACTGATAGAGCATGGCTTATCAGGTGTTAAGTGGAATATTTGATTAGCAGAAGCTCTGAGTTGCTAGCCATTTTGCATGAATGGTGGTTTACTGGGCAAAGGGAGGGAAAGAAAATCCTCTCCTATTCTTTTTATGCAGAAGCAATGGGGATGGTGAGATAAGAAGTCCCTTCTTTAAAGCAAAGCTCCTTGTCTTGAAAAGAGGAAGGAATTACCTTGCCTCCTGCACCTAACCACCAGAGCTGGATCACAAAAGGAAGTAGCGCCCACCAACGGGTTAATTTCTAAAGCTGACTGCTACTTGCGAAGCTGACAGCGAACAAAGCTGCTTCCCTGGTGTAATTATCCACTGAAAGCCAAGGTGGGAGTTGAGTCTCTGCAGGAGGCTCTTGCCCTACCTGCCTGAATAGTTAGTCTGGAATGCACCTTGTTTTAATCCCATACACAGCCCTCTCTCCTGTTAGTTGTTATTTTCTTCCTACACCTCTGGACACTTCAGCACATTCACTTGAAACATCGTCACAGGAGAACTGGGCTTTGACAGAAACCTCTCTGAAATTATTATTATTTTTTTTTTCCTGTTCTGGCTTGCACTTGAATAATTCTCCATCAACAGCACATCTGATTGAGTTGGCATCACAAACCCTTTTGTATGCTATTTTTTTTTTTCTTTAAGAAATATTAAAGTCTGAATAAAATTGGAATAGCTGCCTGGTAATGATCTCATTATATATAAATACAGAAGTGCTCGCAGGGGAGATAATGACTCCAAGACTCAGGTATGTGGCGAATGCCTATTATCTTCCAAGGAGTCGGCCCACATTCAGTACTCCTCCCTAGCTCCCCCACAACATCCCTTTCAGCTTAAGGTTCAAGTCTCAGAAAACGCATGGCTGATTGAAGCTGGGAATAAGGCTTTTCTTTCCCCCTTCAAGACATATGTTAGGAGATGAAAGGAACCTGGGCTGTGTGTTTACTCTTCATTTGGGAGTTTCACATGTTCTGATTGATCAGAAAGACAAAAAGGCAGAAGGAGAGACATTTGGTGCTGGCTGAAAACCATATTCATTCTCAATGTGAAGTTTCCTTGTTGGGTGAGGATAATTGTGAAGAGGCAGTTCTGGGTATAGACGCCACTAAACGATTCTTAAAAATAACAGGCCCGCCACCCAGTTTGAGTTCTTATGTAGCAAAAGAACAAACACAGATGGCAGCAGTAGGGGTGGGGGCTAGGGTGGGAAAGGCCCTCCTAATGTGGGAGTTTACTAGTTATTAGCCCCAGTAGTCTTTCCTGGCTGCCAAGGCATAAGCAGATTCCTTTAGCACATCACAGAGGACTACCTATAGGGTTTCATACCTTAGAAAGATTTTTTTACTTCCTGATATTAGCATAACAAAAAGAACTGGGTAGTGGAAAGGGTTGACTAGATTGCCCTAAGTGTCTCTGCTAGGTCCTAAAGGAGCATTTATATGAAGGAGGGTTGCCATCTGCCATCTTAGACCAGAATGAGGGGTGGGTGGAAGAGTGCCAGGCTAGTTCTCTTTGCATGGGATTATAAGACTAATTTTTTCCCTTCTGATTTCCCTATTAGGCATGATCAAAACACAAAAGAACACTTTAAACATAATTCTTTGGCAAAAGGACAGGCTGATGGCAAAAATATTTTGCCCATAGCTACAAGTCTTTTATGTAATGTACGAGGTATGCTGTTGAGCAACGACAATACATTCCTGTTGACTGAGAGTTATGGTGTTGTAAGGAGCCCTTGTGGCATACTGGGCTATGCATTGGGTTGTTAACTGCAAGGTCAACAGTTTGAGTCCACCAGAAGCCACATGGGAGAAAGATAAGGGTTTCTGCTCCCTTAAAGATTTACCGAATGAATGGTTAGTCAGACCAGGCGGGGGCCTGTGTGGCCTGAGAGGAGTCACTGGTTTCAGATGGAACTATTTGGGAAGAATTGAGACAGATGTACTTGACTGTCATTGGATTCACACTCTACATGCTTTGTTTGTCACCTTGCTAAGATGTTCCTCATGTACTGCCATCTGTGATGCCTTAGTTCCCAGGAAGAGAGTCTTCTTTATCTCTTTCCTGCAATCAGAGAGAATGTTCCCCCCATTTATGTGCTGACTTTCCAGGGTGATGACAATAAAATGTGAATTAAGTTGTTTGCTGAAATTGTCTGTTGGGACCCCAGTATTTTGTATTTATCCCCACAACTTGTAAAGCCATGGAAGAACAATCTCCATTTCAATAATTGCATGTTTTCCAATATTTAGTTCTATCTAAGGATGCCTCCATTTTTTATGATAATACTATGACTACTACCATCACCACCAACAATAATAAATTACTGCTTTTTGAATGTTTATCAAGTGCCAGTCACTGACATACATGCCTTATATACTATCTCATTTGATTCTCACCATGCGTAGTGGTTACGAATCTGGCTGTGAACCTTAAGGCTAGCAGTTCGAAACTACCAGCTGCTCTGTGGGAGAAAGATGAGGCGTTCTGCTCCTGTAAAGATTTATAACCTCGGAAACCCTGTACAGGGTTGCTATGGGTTGGAACCGACTTGACGGCACTTAACAACAACAACAACATTCTGTGATTGAAAGCTATTATTGTTCTCTTACAGCTAGCGGCTTGAAGTTCATGCAAGAAACAATGGCTGTGGCTACAAATATTTGTGGAGACAGGGGAGGAGGTGGTTTACAGAGAAGAGATATGCTTGATTGAGTCTCATTTCTTTAATCCTGCATTCATTTAACACATTTTAATGGAAACTTTAGTATTCAGTCTTGTTTGAGATAATCCCTACCTGTGAGGTACCTACAATTGAATCAGAGGTGTATCTACA
>NW_006408705.1:4122586-4153028 GCF_000296735.1 Chrysochloris asiatica
GATTTTTGTTTTCTTGACATTGAGATGTAATCCATACTGAAGGCTGTGCACTTTAATCTTCATCAGTGAATGTTTTAAGTCCTCTTCCCTTTCAGCAAACAAGGTTGTATCATCTGCATATCACACGTTGTTAATGAGTCTTCCTCCAATCCTGATGCCACATTTTTCTTGATAGAACCCAGCTCCCCAGATTATTTGCTCAGCATACAGGTTGAATAAGTATGACAAACTTGACAGACAAGTGGTGGAGGACTCCAAATAGTAGGTGCAAATAGTTGTTGTTGTTAAGTGTCATTGAGCCAATTCTGAATCATAGCAATCCTTGATAGGGCTTCTGAGGCTGTAAATCTTTTCAGGAACAGAAAGCCTTATCTTTCTCTTGTGGAGTGGCTTGTGGCTTTGAACCACTGATCTTGAGGTTTACAGTTCAGTGCTTACCTTAGCTATACAACAAGAGGTTGTGTAGTGAATGACTGAATCTGGCATGGCTCTGTGGGTTAATGCGCTAGACTGCAAAGTTGGTTTGAACCTCAAGGTCAGCAGTTCAAGCTTACCAGTTGCTCCTTGAAAACCATATACAGGCTCGCTATGAGTTGGAAGTAACAACACTTAAAAACAACAGTGAATGAATTGAGTCCTTGTAGGAAAAGCACTTGGCCTGAAACTCAGCTTGAATTGCAAGGTCAATTGTTCAAACTCACCAGCTGCTCCTCAGAACCTTATCCCGGGTCACTATGAGTTGGAACTAACTTTGATGACACTTAACAACAAGTGAACGGGCAAATATGGTAAGGAAGAACTTTTTTCCTAAGGGATATAGGAGCAGGTTAGTTAGAGGATGAGGATAAATGATTTCTTGCAGGTTTATTCTTTGTCCATATTCTGAGTTTCTGAGTTATCAGATATTATCTGATGCCTAATGTCTGCAGTGCCATTAGAATGTACTCAAACAATGACAACCTCTTATCTTGGGGGAGATAAGAGACTGACCTCATTCTCAGCTGATCTGATCAACTGAGAAGTAAAATGTGCCGTTAATTTTAGGATCCATTATATGTGACCTTTTTGTCTGGCTAAAGGTTAGGGGCCAGCAGGAGAATTGAAGAAAGCTTGCTAAACAATGTATCTTTATTTACATTTAGAAATTAGCTGGCACTGAAGACAGGCCATGTACTCACTCTGATTTGAGGTCTAGGTCTTATTTTTCCAGGAAGAGCTGGTGAGCTGTGTCCTCAGTGTCTAAAATATCTTATTCATGCATAAACAAAGGGCAGGCATGATTCAGACAGGATGAATCCCTGAACCTCACAGACAGAAGAATAATGTAGAGTCGTGATACTTAAAACATTTCTCAGCCTTAGTTGTCAGTGCTGTTACCCACTTCAGCACATTTCTGAAATGAACTCTGCTAAGGCTAGGTCAGTGGCACCATAAAAAAGAATTTTGCAATTAAAAAGGCTTAAAGGGATCACTGGAAAGATGACTTTTTTTTTTTTTTTTTAACTAAGTCACTTAAAGAAGTAAACTCAATAGAAGTATTTCTTTGCATCAATTTTACCCATCAGTCAAAGTAAAGGGATACAGGCAGAAACTAGCCACCATTTGATAAACTCTTGTTGCTAGCTGCTGCAACTCAATTCTGATTGGTGGCAACCCCAAGGATGCAGAATAGAATTGCTCCAAAAGGTAGTAGTCAAGGCTCTGATTTTCCCGAAGCAGATTGCTGAGACTTTCTTCTGAAATGTGTGTTTGAACGGCCAGCTTTTTGCCTAGAGTTGACTGTCTAGTAGCTGAATGCTTGGAAAACCTGTCTCTTGAATGGCAATTAGGATTCATAATGAAAAATTATCCCATTAGAGGAGTTTTAAATTAGAAATTTGACTAGTCCTTTCAGGTTGTTGTTTGGAATTATCAGGGACACACACACACAATAAAAATGGCCACATAACTGGGTGAGGGAAAGGTTAGAGAGCATTTGCCAATGAGGAAATGGATACCTGAAGGGATTAAATAGCATACCTGTTGTCACACAGATGTTGTTGTTGTTGCTAACTGCTACCGAGTTGATTCCAACTCACAGACATCCTGTGTAAGGTCTCCAAGGCTATATAAATCTTTGTGGGAGCAGAAAGCCTCATCTTTTTCCTGAATAGCAGCCAGTGGGCTCCAACTGTCAACAGTCCAGTGCTTATCCTACAAAGCCATGCATTCCTGTCGTTCAGCAAGCTAATGGTTAATTAAGGTTGTAACCTGACTGTGGTGACCCTTAGTCTTTCAAGGAAAGAATGGAAAACCAAAAAAAGCATTTATAATTTCGAATGCTTTCTATACTGTCTCTAAAATAGTATCTTTCTGCTGTAGGGCAGCATTATGTAATAAAAAAAACTGTGAGTTAAAATTTGAACACAGGATCTTCTTTTCTTAGCTATCTGATCTTTGCCAGATTGCTTCTCCAAGCTGGACCTCTGTTTCTTCATTTTTGGAAAGTACAAATGTAGAGTAAGCTCTTGGTAAATGGTTGTGATTATTATTGTATTGGACTCCTGGTATGGCGCTATAGGATCAGCATTGGACTTTGAACCACAAGCTCAGCAGTTCAAACCCACCAACTGGTCCTCAGTAACCCTACACAGGGTCGTTATGAATTGGAATTGACTCGACGGCACTTAACAACAACAACAACATTATTGTATTAGAGGAAATATCGTCTACTAGTTGGGGGTGTAGACATAGAAGTCATACTGACAGACTTTGAATACTACCTCTATTACTTCCAAGTGTGAGATCTTAGTTCTGTAAGCCTTGGATGCTTCACCTTTTAAATGAGGACAGCAAAAGCGCCTACTTCATAGAGCTGTTGTGGGATTTACTGATGTAGTTTATGTAATATGCTTAATGGTGCAATGTAAATTTAAAAGTTTGATAAACACTGGCCATTACTATAACTATTTCAAATTTTGCCATAGAGGATATAGGATAAATGTAAATTTAAAAGTTTGATAAACACTGGAAATTACTATAATTATTTTAATTTTGCCATGAAGGATATAGGATAAGATTCAGTAAACTTTTTCTATAAAAGGTCAGATAGGTAATACAGGCCATACATTCTTTGTTGCAGATATTCAACTCTACTATGGTAGAGGGTGAGCAACCATAGACAATATGTAAATGAATGAGCATGACAGTGTTCCAATAAAACTTTACTTACAAAAACAGGAAGTGACCCTGGTCTCAAAAGTTACTATACAGCTACAGTGGTCAAAACAGCTTGGTATGGGTACAATGAAAGATACATAGATGAATGAAAGAGAATTGAGAACTCAGAAGTAAATCCATCCACATACAGTTAGCTGATCTTTGATAAAGGGCCACATTAAATGGGGAAGAGATAGTCTCTTTAACAAATGATGCTGGCAAAACTAGAAATCCATTTGCAGAAGAATGAAGCAAGACTCATATTTCACACCATATAAAAAAACAAACTCAATGTGGATTAAAGACCTAAAATAAAACCTAGAACTATAAAAGTCATCAATAAAAAAATAGGGACAAACTTAGGTGCTCTAACACATGGCATAAATACACTATCAAACATTACTAGAACACACACAAATAGCAGAAGACAAAATAGATAATTGGGATCTCCTAAATATTAGATACTTATATGTATCAAAAGACTTCATCAAAAGAGTAAAAAGGGAACTGACAGACTGGGAACAAATTTTTTTTTGCAAACACATATCAGATAGAGAACTTCTTTCTAAAATTTATAAAAAACTACATCACTTCTACAAGAACAAGACAAACACCCAATTAAAAAAATGGCCACAGTACATGAATAGATACCAAAGAAGATATTCAGGCAGCCAACAAACATATAAAGAAATGTTCATGATTATTAGCCATTATTGTTGTTGTTATTAAGTGCTGTTGAGTCAGTTCCGACCCATAGTGACCCTGTATAGGGTTTCCAAACAGCAGCTAGTGAGCTTGAAGCAGCAACCTTGTAGATCAAACCAACTTGGCTACAGTCCAGTGCATAGCCATTACAGAGATGCAAATCAAAGCAACAATTGGATATCATCTCACAACAGCATTAATAGCAAAGTTCAGAAAAGAACAGAAAACAGCAAATGCTGGCGAGGGTGTGGAGAGATGTGGCAATTGGCTTCCATAGCTTTGGAAGACTTCTGGGCAGTTCTTCTCTGTCCTTTAAGGTGATTATGAGTTGGAATTAACTTGATGGCAATGGGTAATGTGCAACATAAAAGCAATTGTTTGCAAATGCTGTTGTGGCTGATATTAACACAGTTTGTAGTTTTCCTAATTACGAACAATAAGGGTTTACAAATTTTCTTCCCCCAGTTTGTGGAATATCAGATGGGTATGCACTTGCTTTGATTCATAAGACCTGTCATAAGGAGAAGGTCTTCAGAGACAAAGTGTTTTTGACCTTTGACTCTGCCTGGTGCTCTTTTTCCTGTTGTTCGTGAACCTAACAAGTGGAAGGTCGGTGGCCTACTTTTGGAAATGACTAAAGGTGGCACTTTGCTCCAGAGTGGAGGTGTAATCTTATTAATCTCGTACCAGGGTACATCTTGCAGGCAGAGAAAAAAGAAATTTAATCTTGGCTACTTTCGTATCGAGTATTGAGACAATTTATTTCCTACCCACTGATCTAGGTTTAGGGCTATTGGAAAAGAAGTGGCTTAGGCAGCTACAGAAATAAGGGAGAGGAGTGAACACATGCTCAGTTGCTTTATACCAAGCATGGTGACCACCACCAATAATCTTAATGATAGCAAACTAATCGTTAGGGTGAGTTGCCAAGACATTCTCACTAGCAATGATTCAGTGTTAGGTGGTCCTCACAGAGCATGTGTACAGAGGAAGCTATTTAAGGGAAAAAGGAAACAGTGACTAATTTTCTCTGGTTAAAGTGGCTAGGGTCAGGCACACCTTAGTTTTCAAAGTGGCATATTTGCCACTTTAAAGAGGTCTTTTGCAGCAGACTTGCCCAGTTGAGTTGGAAACGACTCAATGGTGCTTAACACAACACACATAACAACACATAACAATATGTCACTGCTGCTTCTATGGACATTGATTGTGGATCTAAGTAAAATGAAATCTGTGACAATTTCAGACTTTTCTCTGTTTATTGTATTGTTGCTTATGGGTGCAGTCATGAGGATTTTTTTTAATGTTGAAGTGGAATCCTGGTGTGGCCCCGTAGGATAAGCACTAGACCACAAGATTGATTTGAACCACTAGATTGGCAGTTCAAATTTACCAACCATGCCTTAGAAACCCTATAGAGTTGCTATGAGTTGGACCCAACTTGACAGTACTTAACAACAACAACAATACTCTATGATCTGCATCAGTTGTGATCTCTCTTTGCTTTCAGCAAGTAAGGTTGTGTCATCTGCATATTGCAGGTTGTTAATGAGTCTTTCTCCAATCCTGTTGCCATATTCTTCATATAATCCAGTTTCTTGGGTTATTTGCTCAGCATACAGATTGATTAAGTATGGTGAAAAGGATACAATCCTGACAGACACCTTTCCTGATTTTAAACCATACAGTCTCTTCAGGACGCTCTGTAAAGGCTCTATATACAGATTCCACATGAGCACAGTTAAGTGTTCTGGAATTCCCCTTCTTCATAATGTTATAATTTATCGTGATCCATACAAATACCTTTATGTAGTCAATAAAATACTCATTACAATTTGCAATATGCAATTATAAACATCTTTCTGGTATTCCCTGCTTTCAGCCAATATCCACCTGACATCAGTAATGATGTCTGTTCCTCATTCCACATCCTCTTTTGAATCCTCCTTGAATTCCTGGCAGTTTCCTGTCACTATGCCACTGAAACCATTTTTTAATTATCTAAAGCAAAATTCTATTTGTGCATGACATTAATGATATTGTTTGATAATTTTCCCTTTCTATTGGACCACATTTCTTAGGGATGAGCATATATACTGATCTCTTCCAGTCAATAGGCTAGGTTGCTGTTTTCCAAATTTCTTGGCATAGACAATGAGCACTTTCAGAGTCACATTCATTTACTGAAACATCCTACTTACTATCCTGTCAATTCCTGGAGTCTTTGTTTTTGACCAATGCCTTCAGTGCAGCTTGTAGACCTTCATTCAATACCATTGATTCTTGATTGTATGATACCTCCTGAAATGGTTGAACACTGACTAATTCTTTTTGGTATACTCTGTGTATAGTTATTCTATCTTTCCTTGATGTTTCCTGTGTTGTTCCATATTTTGCCCATAGAATCCTTCAATATTACAACTTGATGCTTGAATTTTGTTCTCAATTCTTTCAGCTTGAAAAATGCAGAGCGTGTTCTTTCCTTTTGTTTTTCTAACTCCAGGTCTTTGCACATTTCATTCAATACTTGATTAAGTTTTTTTTGAGCTGTCCTTTGAACTAGTCTGTTCAACTCTTTTATGCCATCATTTCTTCTGTTTACTTTAGCTATTCTATGCTTAAGAGCAAGTTTCAGAGTGTTCTCTGACATTCATTTTGTTCTTTTCTTTCTTTCCTGTCTTTTAAATTAGCTTTTGGTTTCTTTATATATGATGTCCTTGGTATCATCCCACAACTCCTCTGTTCTTTGGTTATTAGTGTTCAATGCACCAAATCTATTCTTGATATGGTCTCTAAATTCAGGTGGGATATACTCAAAGTTGAACTTTTGTTCTTGTGGACTTGTAGTAACTATCTTCAGCTTTCTTCCACTTGAACTTGCATAAGAGCAATTGATGGTCTGTTTTGCAGTTTGCCCTGGCCTTCTTCTGATTGATGCTATTGAGCTTCTCCATTGTCTTTTTTCATAGATGTAGTGGATTTGATTCCTATGTATTCCATCTGGTGAGGTCCATGTGTATAGTTTCTGCTAAAAAAAGATACTTGTGGTGAACTGGTCTTTCAAAACTATCAATCTTGTGATATTTAGCATAGTTTCGGTCATCAAGATCATATTTTCCAACTGCTGATCTTATTTTAGTTTCTAATTACCAATAATTATCAGTGCATCTTGATTGCATGTTCCATCAAATTCAGGTAACAGAATTTGGTAAAATCTTCAATTTCTTTATCTGTGGCATAAGTGGTTGGTGTGTAAATTTGAATAGTAGTCTTATTATTATTTTTTTTCTTCTTTTGCATGGATATTATATACATATATATTTAAAGTTTTTATTGTGAATTGAGTGATTGTTTACAAGGGAGAACATTGGTTTTATACTCATCCTATCGTATTTCATTTCATTGCAATGATTACAATCCCCTGCATGGATATTATCTTATCATTGATAAGCATAGTACTTCAGGACAGATTTTGAAATGTACTCTTTTGATGGTGCATGGGACACCATTGCTTTTCAATTTGTCATTTTCAGTGTAGTAGACTATATGATCATCCTAATAAAAAAACCAATACCAATCCATTTCAGCTCACTAACTACTATATTTGTGTTTCCTTTAATTTTTTATTACTTCTAGTTTTCCTAATTCATACTGCATCCCAATTATTAATGGATGTTTGCACCTAATTCATTTCATTATAGTCATGCCACATCAGCAAATGAAAAACCTAAGGGCTTTATTCAAACCATGTCATTAAGGTTGACTCTACTTTTAGGAGACAGTTCTTCCCCAGTTAAATATTGAATGCCTCCAACCCGAGGTATTCCTTCCTAGTCTGTCTTAGTCTGGAAGCCCCACTGAAACCTGCTCACCATATGTTACCATGCTGGCATTTGAAATACCGGTGGCATAGCTTCCAGCATCACAGTAAAATGTTGTTATTGTTGTTGTTAAGTGCCGTCGAGTCGGTTCCGACCCATAGCGACTCTGTACAGGGTTTCCTAGGCTGTAAATCTTTACAGGAACAGAAAGTCTCATCTTTTTCCCGTGGAGCGGCTGGTTGTTTCGAACTGCTGACCTTAAGGTTTGTAGTCCAATTCGTAACCACTACGCTACCAGAGCTCCTTACAGTAATATGTAAGCCACCACAATATAATAAACTGACAGACAAGTGGTGGGACAGTTAAGCTCTACTATGTCTAGAATAAGAGAAAAATTGTTTCTCGTGTTTCTAACCATAATTCATCACATTATTTCAGAAACTTTATAGGCAGAAATTGATAATTAGCTTTCCCCAAATCTTTCTTACCACAGACCTTTGACTCTCTAAGGAATCACCAAATCTGATATCTTTAATCGGAGTTCTGAAGCGTTTGGTAAGGTATTACCTTGGAAAATTGTTACACTATCTTAATTGCATGAACATGTTTTCTATACTTTTTAGAATATGTTTATTTTCTTGAATATGGTTTTATTTTGTTCTATCAGACAATAGAATTGATATGACTTCAAAATAATTTTATTTCACATTAACTTTCTTTAGTGTGTTACTTTCTGATTTCTGAGATAGCATTTAATTGCTTATTAAATTTATTTTATGCTGATGGATAATGATGACAATACAAAAGTTTTATAGAAGTAGTTACTTATTGTTTTTCACAGCAGATTCTGTGAGACATAGTACTTTAATCCAATGGAATGACTCTTCAGTACTTGGTGTGGTGGAGTACTCTATGCATGGTGGTGGTTGAGAGGGTGGGATTGGAGAGCAATATAGTATCATGTCTCAAGTCCTCACACATGTAGATGCTTGCTGCACTATGAAAAAACAAACAAACAAGAAAACCCCATACCAAATGCCTTTAGAAGTAGATGAATTGGGTCAGACAATGAGGAGGGACAGCCTTGGTATGCTCAGAGAAAAGGACTGTCAGAAGAATTTCCTTAGTCATGTTAGATACAGCCCAAAAGTCGAAAGTATTAACATCAACAGAGTCATTTTGATTTGGCAAACAAAATTAAGAATACAGACTTGTTGATCTTAAAGAGTAATTTCAGTGATATGGTGGGTCTGAAAGCCGTATTTCAAATGTGTAAGGAGAGAGAGTTTGGTGAGGTAATGAAAATCTGGTTCTCAAACAAAGTTTAAAAACATTTAGAGACAATAGCAAAGCTGAGTCATGAAAACATAAAAAGAAATGATGCTCCTAACCATCAAGTGAACTTTGATGGTCTCATGGCATATGAATGGAAGAACCTGGGCTCCATTTCACAACTCTTAATGTCTAGTCCAGGGAGCATTTTCTAAGGAAGAGGAACATGTGCTTATTTGATGATAGAAGGAAATGTCCAGTGGACACTAAGTTGACAGTGTTGAAAAAATTAAGTTTTGAGAAAAAGAGAGCCTTCTCTCTCTCTTTAGGACTATGAGAGAAGATTAAAAGGTTGATGATAGACATTGGTTCACTGAGCCCAAGGTATATAGAGGAATACTGTTGGGTTATCATGCTTCTCTGGAGAAGTTCTGTTAATGCTAAATAAAATCTTTCTCTATTCACACACACACACACACACACACACATCTAGTGAGTGGTAGATACATATTTACCTCTTGGACTGATTCCTCCCCCTTTCAAGGAGCTATTCTTAAAATGATTACCATGAATAGCTATTGTGGGTTTCGGTAGGGAGAGAAAAGTGTTCCCATTATCATGCTTAAGTCTTTTTTAAACTTGAAAGATTTTAGAACTATTTTGAGGCAATTCTTTGCCTACAGGTATAGATTATAGTAGAGCTAGCTATATTTCACAGAGACATCACATAACTATTTGCCCTTCCTCATTTTCTCCTCTGCCTTTCTTTTTTTGCAAACTGATTTCTAAATATTGAGTAAATGCCAAAAGTTGTTGCTGTTAAGTGCTGTGGAATCAGTTCTGACTCATAGAAACCCTCTATAGGGTTTCTGAGGAGCAGCTGGTGGGTTTGAACTGCTAAACTGTGGTTCACAGTCCAGTGCTGATCCTACAGTGCCACACCAGGAGTCCATAAATTGAGCACATGCCTAAAGTAGGATCTATAAAATGACCTTAATAATGTTACCAGATTAAACAGAGGGTTATTATATAGTAGAATCTTTCTCCCATTTGTGACAAGATATTTTATTAAGTTGTTGTTAAGTGCTGTTGAGTTCGTTCTGACTCATAGCAACCCTGTTTAGAGTTTTTGAGGAGCAGCACGTGGGTTTGAACTGCCAACCTTGTGGTTCTCAGTAATACAAATAAAAAAAAAAAGCTACCAACTGTATTGTTGAGTAATGTTTAGGGGCTCAGTGGAGAACACGCACATTCCATATATTTTGCTTTGCTATTGTTTTGGCTTTGGGAGTCCTGGTGTGGTGCTGTGGGTTAAAGTGCCAGACTGCAAAGCCATTTGAACTGCAAGTTGGCGGTTCAAGCTCACCAACTGCTCCTTGGAAACCCTATACAGGGTTGCTATGGGTTGGAGCTGACTTGACGGCACTTTACAACAGCAACAATTGTTTTGGCTTAGATGGCAGTGGTGGTTCAGTGACAGAGTCCTCGTCTCTTAATAGAAAGACCCAGGTTAGCTTCCCAGCCAATGCACCTCAAGTGTAGACACCACCCATCTGTCAGCAGAGGTTTGTGTGTTGTTGCTTTTATGCTGAGCACAATTTCAGTAAAATTTCTAAAGTTAAACTAAGACAGACTGATTGATCTACTTCCGAAAAGAATTTACGGATTATAATGGTCCTATTCCATTGTGCATGGGGTTGCCGTGACTCAAGGGTCTACTTGATGCCAGCTAACAACATTATTTTAGGTTAGCCTGTTATGAAATGCTAAAGCAAAAATAATGGGTGCTTTACAATCAGTAGAATAAAAGACTTAGCTATAATCTTTTAATTTCATGTTTACTGTGATGACAAATCTGCATTCCTGCCTCATCCCATCTCTAATTTCAAAACGGAGGTTTAAGAATGAAGACTATACTCTTCTTGGATTTCTAATTCTAGGACAAATGATAAATCCAAGTAATGAATCAGTAAATTCATGCCTTGGAAGAAAGACATTACCTACTTCTGAAAAATCAGCCACTGAAAGCCACCTGTGGAGCAGTTCTATGCGGATCTCTGAGACACATGGGGTTTCCATGAGTTGAAATTAACTTGAAGGCAATTGGTTTTTATTCCTAAAAGTGTTGGCCAACTTTCATAAAATTTTACCCAAACCTTGGAATAATCCTGAGGTGCCGTCTGGACTCTCAAAGAGATATTCCTTTTTGGTCAGGGTTAGTATTTGATTATTTCTTTGGCTTTCTAATTGGTTGAAAACTGATAGAGCATGGCTTATCAGGTGTTAAGTGGAATATTTGATTAGCAGAAGCTCTGAGTTGCTAGCCATTTTGCATGAATGGTGGTTTACTGGGCAAAGGGAGGGAAAGAAAATCCTCTCCTATTCTTTTTATGCAGAAGCAATGGGGATGGTGAGATAAGAAGTCCCTTCTTTAAAGCAAAGCTCCTTGTCTTGAAAAGAGGAAGGAATTACCTTGCCTCCTGCACCTAACCACCAGAGCTGGATCACAAAAGGAAGTAGCGCCCACCAACGGGTTAATTTCTAAAGCTGACTGCTACTTGCGAAGCTGACAGCGAACAAAGCTGCTTCCCTGGTGTAATTATCCACTGAAAGCCAAGGTGGGAGTTGAGTCTCTGCAGGAGGCTCTTGCCCTACCTGCCTGAATAGTTAGTCTGGAATGCACCTTGTTTTAATCCCATACACAGCCCTCTCTCCTGTTAGTTGTTATTTTCTTCCTACACCTCTGGACACTTCAGCACATTCACTTGAAACATCGTCACAGGAGAACTGGGCTTTGACAGAAACCTCTCTGAAATTATTATTATTTTTTTTTTCCTGTTCTGGCTTGCACTTGAATAATTCTCCATCAACAGCACATCTGATTGAGTTGGCATCACAAACCCTTTTGTATGCTATTTTTTTTTTTCTTTAAGAAATATTAAAGTCTGAATAAAATTGGAATAGCTGCCTGGTAATGATCTCATTATATATAAATACAGAAGTGCTCGCAGGGGAGATAATGACTCCAAGACTCAGGTATGTGGCGAATGCCTATTATCTTCCAAGGAGTCGGCCCACATTCAGTACTCCTCCCTAGCTCCCCCACAACATCCCTTTCAGCTTAAGGTTCAAGTCTCAGAAAACGCATGGCTGATTGAAGCTGGGAATAAGGCTTTTCTTTCCCCCTTCAAGACATATGTTAGGAGATGAAAGGAACCTGGGCTGTGTGTTTACTCTTCATTTGGGAGTTTCACATGTTCTGATTGATCAGAAAGACAAAAAGGCAGAAGGAGAGACATTTGGTGCTGGCTGAAAACCATATTCATTCTCAATGTGAAGTTTCCTTGTTGGGTGAGGATAATTGTGAAGAGGCAGTTCTGGGTATAGACGCCACTAAACGATTCTTAAAAATAACAGGCCCGCCACCCAGTTTGAGTTCTTATGTAGCAAAAGAACAAACACAGATGGCAGCAGTAGGGGTGGGGGCTAGGGTGGGAAAGGCCCTCCTAATGTGGGAGTTTACTAGTTATTAGCCCCAGTAGTCTTTCCTGGCTGCCAAGGCATAAGCAGATTCCTTTAGCACATCACAGAGGACTACCTATAGGGTTTCATACCTTAGAAAGATTTTTTTACTTCCTGATATTAGCATAACAAAAAGAACTGGGTAGTGGAAAGGGTTGACTAGATTGCCCTAAGTGTCTCTGCTAGGTCCTAAAGGAGCATTTATATGAAGGAGGGTTGCCATCTGCCATCTTAGACCAGAATGAGGGGTGGGTGGAAGAGTGCCAGGCTAGTTCTCTTTGCATGGGATTATAAGACTAATTTTTTCCCTTCTGATTTCCCTATTAGGCATGATCAAAACACAAAAGAACACTTTAAACATAATTCTTTGGCAAAAGGACAGGCTGATGGCAAAAATATTTTGCCCATAGCTACAAGTCTTTTATGTAATGTACGAGGTATGCTGTTGAGCAACGACAATACATTCCTGTTGACTGAGAGTTATGGTGTTGTAAGGAGCCCTTGTGGCATACTGGGCTATGCATTGGGTTGTTAACTGCAAGGTCAACAGTTTGAGTCCACCAGAAGCCACATGGGAGAAAGATAAGGGTTTCTGCTCCCTTAAAGATTTACCGAATGAATGGTTAGTCAGACCAGGCGGGGGCCTGTGTGGCCTGAGAGGAGTCACTGGTTTCAGATGGAACTATTTGGGAAGAATTGAGACAGATGTACTTGACTGTCATTGGATTCACACTCTACATGCTTTGTTTGTCACCTTGCTAAGATGTTCCTCATGTACTGCCATCTGTGATGCCTTAGTTCCCAGGAAGAGAGTCTTCTTTATCTCTTTCCTGCAATCAGAGAGAATGTTCCCCCCATTTATGTGCTGACTTTCCAGGGTGATGACAATAAAATGTGAATTAAGTTGTTTGCTGAAATTGTCTGTTGGGACCCCAGTATTTTGTATTTATCCCCACAACTTGTAAAGCCATGGAAGAACAATCTCCATTTCAATAATTGCATGTTTTCCAATATTTAGTTCTATCTAAGGATGCCTCCATTTTTTATGATAATACTATGACTACTACCATCACCACCAACAATAATAAATTACTGCTTTTTGAATGTTTATCAAGTGCCAGTCACTGACATACATGCCTTATATACTATCTCATTTGATTCTCACCATGCGTAGTGGTTACGAATCTGGCTGTGAACCTTAAGGCTAGCAGTTCGAAACTACCAGCTGCTCTGTGGGAGAAAGATGAGGCGTTCTGCTCCTGTAAAGATTTATAACCTCGGAAACCCTGTACAGGGTTGCTATGGGTTGGAACCGACTTGACGGCACTTAACAACAACAACAACATTCTGTGATTGAAAGCTATTATTGTTCTCTTACAGCTAGCGGCTTGAAGTTCATGCAAGAAACAATGGCTGTGGCTACAAATATTTGTGGAGACAGGGGAGGAGGTGGTTTACAGAGAAGAGATATGCTTGATTGAGTCTCATTTCTTTAATCCTGCATTCATTTAACACATTTTAATGGAAACTTTAGTATTCAGTCTTGTTTGAGATAATCCCTACCTGTGAGGTACCTACAATTGAATCAGAGGTGTATCTACAGAAAATAGCACCCATGGCAATTAATAAGGAGACCTTGTGGCACAGTGGGCTATGCATTGGGTTGCTCACTGCAAAGTCAACAGTTTGAGCCCACCAGGAGCCCCATGGTAGAAAGATAAGGCTTTCTGCTACTTTAAAGATCTACAGCCTCAGAAACCCTATATGGGATCACTAGGAGTTGGATTCAACTGGATGGCAGACAGTCATCCATCCATCCATCCATCCATCCATCCATCCATCCATCCATCCAGTGAATGAGCTCCCAGCTGGTGATGGAAACTGTGATGGGGAACAGAAAATGTTCATTAGTGCCTCCAGTCCTCAAGTGGTGTCCGGAGCATGTGTCATAGCTGCCATACCCTAGGGAAGCTTCTGAAACGAGTGCTCAGATAGCAAAATATGGAAACACGTTCATGTGAATAGAACAAATTTGAGTTTGGGCTCTTGTCTTCCATCAGCTAGCTTTTCTGGAGCCAAAGGTCTTTCTGAAAACTAGGTGACTGGATTAGATCAGATGACAGCAAACTTACTTTGAAAAAGGACAGCTAGTAAAGAGCTAGGGTTTGTGGATCATATGGTCTACTTCTCCTCAACTGTTGTTGTTAAGTGCTGTCAATTTGGTTCCGACTCATAGGGTTTCTGAGGAAGACTGGTGAGTTTGAACTGCTGACCTTGTGGTTCAAACCACCTTGTGGTTCAGTGCATTACCCTACCATGCCACACCAGGACTCCTCTCCTTAAGTACACTACAACTGTTATTCACGACTTCATTCTGCCATTGTACCTTGAATGCAACTGAGATATGTAGCAAATGGCCATGGCTGGGTTCTGATAAAACTTTATCTACAAAAATACTTGTAAATAAGAATCAAGTGGGTCAGATATGACAATTAGGCTGCAGTTTGTCTGTCTTTGGGCTGTCTGTGGGCTAGAAAATACTGTAATTTCTCCACATTCTCTATTTTTTCTGCTTTGGCATAAGGACACATTTCTTTGGTTTATCTCTTCTTGACGAGGAGTATATAAAAAATGACAATAGAAATGATCCTGGAGAGACACCAGGAGGGATCCCAGCAACGTTCTGATTGAAAACGCAATGGGAGGAAGCCATTAAAAAAGGGAGGGAGGAGAAAGGTCCCATTAATCAGAGATGGCTCTGCTGTTTTACTTGGAGATCTGGCTATTAGCTCAGCAGGAAGACAGGAAGACAAGATGGGGCAGACTAGAAAGATAGTATTTCCCAGAGGCAGAATGCTAAAAATTCTTTATTTATAAGTTCTAGAATTCAAGGAATAGTCAATAATGAAATTTTGCTTATATCAATAATCACATTCCATAGATTTGGTTTTTGAAGAATTATATATATATATTTAAATTAAATGTTAAATATATAATATATGTATATCCATTTGAAAACTCCCCCATATGTTATTTCCATATATTTAAATAACTAGATTTTCTAAGGCATTAGAACAAGTGTACAGTCTTAAGACTTTTCCTGTTTCAAGTGACAGAAAAACCTTGTTTAAACAGGTTTTATAAAGGGAAGATATGGTCTTGGAATACAGAACAGTCTAGGGGAATGTTGGTTTTAGTTGAGGGAGGAGTGAGTTTGATTCAGACATGAAACGAGGTCATCAGTGCTTAGTTTCGTCTTTTTTATTTTCCCTTCTTCTATGCATCAGCTTCATTTTTAGACTGACTCCTCCCTGGCTAGCAGGATGTCATCATAAGATTCACTTTCTTATATGAGCAAATACAGCTAGAGAGCAGCAGCTTATTATTATTTCCAAAAAAGCCCTAGCACATTCTCCTCATGTCTCATTGACTCTGATTGGATACTATTCCTAAACCAATCTCTGTGCCTCCATATAGTCAATTATTGTTGTTGTTAAGTGCTGTTGAGTCAGTTCCAACTCATAGCCACCCTGTATAGGGTTTCTGAAGAGTGGCTGGTGAGTTTGAATCACCAACCATGCAGTTCAAATCAACCTTGTGGTCCAGAGCTGATCCTACAGTGCCACAACAGAACTCCATATAGTCAATTGTTGTTAAGTGCCGTTGAGTCTGTTCTGACTCATAGCTACCCTGTATAAGGTTTCCAAGGAGCGACTGGTGAGCTTTAACTGCTGACCTTTGGGTTCAAACCAACCTTTCAGTGCAGCTGGTGAGTTTGAACCTCTGACCTTGTGGTCCAGTGCTTTATTCCACAGCACCACATCAGGATATACAGAAGTCCTGGTGTGGTGCTGTGGGTGAATGCACCAGACTGCAAAGCTGTTTAAACTGCAAGGCTCAAGCTCACCAGCTCCTCCTTGGAAACCTTATACAGGGTCTCTATAGGTCAGAACTGACTTGATGACATACAACAACAACAATTGACTATATATATATATATATATATATATATATATATATATATATATATATATATAGAGAGAGAGAGAGAGAGAGAGAGAGCTCTGGTAGCGTAGTGGTTACGAATCGGGCTGCGAACCTCACGGTCAGCAGTTCGAAACTACCAGCTGTTCCATGGGAGAAAGATGAGGCTTTCTGCTCCCATAAAGATTTACAGCCTCGGAAACCCTGTACAGGGTTGCTATGAATCAGAACCGACTCTATGGCATGTAACAACAACAACAACAATATGGCTAACGGTGACCCTGAGTAGTGCAAATAGCTAACGCACTTGGTTGCCAACCAAAAGACTGGAAGATTGAGGCACCTCAGTAAAAAGGCCTGATCTACTTCTGAAAAATCAGCCATTGAAAACCTTATGGAGCACAGTTCTACTCTGATGCACATGGGACCATTGTGTATCCAAGGTGACTTGACAGCAACTGGTTTTAAATGGGTAAGAGTGGTTGAAGGGAGCTTCCCAAAGGAAGTTTGAACTGCATTTACCACAGAGATGGGTCATTGCTGAGAAATTAACAGCAGATATCCAATACAATGATACTTTATAAGTTTCAAAATACTTTTAATGGAAACTATCTCATTTGATTTTATAACAATTTAATGAAAATATATCTATTAGCTATTGGTGTTTACATTTTCAGATGACAATACTATGATTCAGATGAGATGTTGTTAGGTGCCGTTGAGTCGGTTTCAACCCATAGCTACTCTAGGTACAACAGAACAAAACACTGTCCCGTCTGCATCATCTTCACAATTGCTGCTACGCTTGAGTGCATTGTTGCTGCCACGATGCCAATCCATCTCTATGGGGGTCTCCCTGTTTTTGCTGACCTTCCATTTTACCAAGTATGATGTCCTTCTTCAGGGACTGGTTCCTCCTGATAATATGCCCAAAGTATGAGAGAAGACGTCTGGCCATCTTGGCTTTTAAGGAGTACTTCTTCCAACACAGATTTGATTGTTCTTCTGGCAGTCCAAATGAGATAACTTATTCAAATTTGCATATTTGGTGAAAGAGGTTGTATTTTATCTAAGTGATGTGGTATCTGACCACTATGCAACAACACTATGACTTCTCTTCTTTTGTACTAGATGTGTAGTAATGCCATCTAAAATTGAATACACATTTTAGGCAGTTGCTTCACAGTGTGACTTTACTGATTTTATAGCAAAGTAAAAACCCAGTGATTTTCACATGATAGCTGGTAAAACAATGTGCCTAAAATGACTGTTAGAACTAAAGTACAGAATTTTATTCCTGTGATGTCCCATTTTATTAAACTTACCCCATTACAAGAATTCTTAAATCTCTCCCAGCTTTGTGTCCTATTCATGTTTAATTAGCATGCACTTTTATATCATCTTCTAAGTAGTTGCTAAAAAGACTGAACAATCATCTGTATGTAATATTGATTACTTATTGATTTTAAACTGGAATGAGGTCTCTAGTGATATGTCCCAGGGCTCTGTCTTTGGGCATTATATAACAATTTTATAACTGATTTGGGTGGAGGTTCAATTGATGCATTAAAAATGTGAATCACTTTACAGATGGGCTCTGTCTTCTCATTTGATCTATTGTCTCATCTTTTTACTATGAGCAACATTTTGAATGAGAACATCACCTTTTGAAAGGAAGAGCAAGTTATTGACCTGGAGTTACTGGTAACTAATATTTTGTGAAATTCCCGTATCACTTATCTGGATAGAGTTAGGAAAATTGTGAGCGCTAAATTCCTTCAATGAAAAGAATTAGGTAGGTAACCACAGCGATGACTAAGCATTGGGATCTATGAATTATTGGTAATTAACAAAATAGACAATATCTATTCCTTTAGTGACTTAATTTAATTTTTAGATTAGAAAACAAAATTCTTATAATTCAAAAGTAAGTGATAATAAGATTTGACCAGAAATTTTAGTTAGGACTTTGGATTCCAAGTATTTTCTTAACAATTTTCAGGGAGGAAGGTGGTGAAGTGTATCTGAGTCATTGGTTGGAAGGAATGGCAGTGAAGCTGGTAAGCAAAGATGCTCAATCCTAGAGCTTTGATTTAATTTAGTTCAAATAACATCACAGGAGGGTGAGTGGTTTTTATCATTATTAGAGAGTTACAGAGACATTACATAAACCAAGCGACAGTATTTAAATAAAACAATGTAAACTCTGTGGTCTAAAAAGGTGTGTCAGGGTTGTATCCTTTCATAATACTTATTTAATCTGAATGCTGAGCAAATAATCTGGGGAGCTGGACTATCTGAAGGAAAACATAGCAACAGGATTGGAGGAAGGTTTATTAACAACTTCAGATATACAGATGACACAATCTTGTTTGTTGAAAGAGAAAAGGATTTGAAGCATTTACTGATGAAGATCAAAGACTACAGCCTTCAGTATGGATTTCATCTCAATGCAAAGAAAACAAAAATCTTTACAACTGGACCAATAAGCAACATCATGATAAACAGTGAAAATATTGAAGTTGTGAAGGATTTCATTGATTCCACAATCAATGCCCATGGAAGTAGCAGTTAAGAAATCAAACGATGTACAGCATTGGACAAATCTGTCAAGAGGACCTCTTTAAAAGGTTAAAAACAAAGATGTCACTGAGAACTAAGCGGCACATGACCAAATCATGGTATTCTCAATCACCTCATGTACAAGGTCGGTTTGAACTGCAAGGTTGTTGGTTCAACCTCACCAGCCGCTCCTTGGAAACCCTATACAGGGTCTCTATGAGTCGGAACCAACTTGACAGCACTTAACAACCACAACAACATCTGCATGTAAAAGCTAGACAATAAGGAAGACCAAAGAACAATTGATTCATTGACTATGGTGTTGGTGAAGAATATGGACTATGCTACAGACTGCCAGAAGAATTAACAAATATATCTTGGAAGAATTACAACCAGAATGTTCCTTAGAAGCAAGGACTCTGTCTCACATATTTTGGACATGTTGTCAGGAGGACCAGTCTCAGGAGAAATATATGATGCTTGGTAAAATCGAAGGGCAGCAACAAAGAGGACTCAACAGCACTTAACAACCACAACAACAAATAAGGAGGAAGACAATGATACTGATTGACACAGGAGCTACATCAATGGGTTGAAACATAACTTTGGTTGTATGGATGATGCAGGACTGGACAATGCTTCGTTATGTTGTACATAGGGTCATTATGAGTCAGAACTGACTGTCTGGCACATAACAACAACAACAACATCATCATGTTAAGAAACATCACTGTAGAACTTAAATCTCTTAAGGATTCCCTTTAGATTAACTCCAGTCATGAAGCAGGGAGGCATGCTTATTTGGGATGACATGAGGAGGGAGCTGGTGTTGGTTTTTCTCTGAGTACACTCCTTGCTGACAATAGACTTTGCAGCTATTTGTTTTCTGTTGAAGGTTTTATTAATTTCTTTGCTATTACTGTGAGTTGCCTCTGACTCATGACCAGTTTATGGATAACAGAAGGAAACCTTTCCTGGTCCTGCACCATCTTCATGATCCTTGGTATATTAGTTTCCTAGGGTTCTCATAACAAAATACCACAAACCAGATCAGAAAAATTTGCCCCACAGCTCTGGAGGCTATTAGTCTAAAACAATGGGTTGCCTCACCCATTTTCCCTCTGAAGTCTCTAGAGGAAGATCTTTTCTTGTCTCTCCTAGCTTCGGGTGGACCCAGTAGATCCTTGGCAAGTGGATGCATCCTCATGTGGCCTTCTTTCTTTTTTTTTTTTTCAAAAACATTTTTTATTGTGGGTTGAGTGAAGGTTTATAGACAAGATCACCAGATTTACATTACAAATCCTGTACTTTGTCTCATCTCAATGATTGCAATCCTTTTCATGCAACACAACAATGATCTCACTTCCTCCCTGCGGTTCCTATTTCCATTCCACCCACCTTCCTATCCTTTCTCAACTTTGTCCTTAGGTAAATGTTGCCCTTTTGGTTTTGAATAATTGACCACTCCATAGTGAGCATACCTTACTAGAGCATACCTTACCAATAGATATATACCCATCTATTACTTGCCTGAAAATTGGACCACAGGGGCGAGTTCCTTTCTAAATCTGAAGGGTGTTTATATAGACACTACTCAGTTTGTATAGGGAATTCACCGTATTGCAGTATGTACTCATGTTAACTTAAGTGAGAACATCTTCGAAGTCCCTAGTTCCAAGGAAGAACATGTCATTCACAGGTACCAGGGGTTAGGACTTTAATGTATCTTTTTTTGGGACACAATTCAACCCCTAACAGAGCTGGTCATCTTGCTTTCCCATGATCACGTGAGCGCTGTATTCCTGGACTCTGTTTTACTTCTGTCTTCACTTTCTCTTCTCTGTCTTCAGATCTTGCAGAAATGCCAACACCACTTAGATATTTCATAGAGAAATTTTGCTTTCAAATTGTAATGAATAGGTTTGAAAGAAAATGAATGAAAGTGATTTTTTCTTCTCTTTACCATCAAATGATTAGCCATGCAGTTAGGAAAACACTTTTTCTATTTCGAAGGAGAAATATTTATAGAGCAAACTTCCTTTATCTCTTACCAATGACACTCAGAAAACAAGAAAAAGCAGCTCATTCTCATCTTCTCAGTGCTGTGACCTTCCCTTCCCTTCCAAATGCTCCCCTTTAGCCCCTCCTTGGTGACACTCTTTCCTTAGCCACAAGAACAGGTTATGAAAGTGATAATAATCGAGAAAATGTCCCAGCCTTGTTTTAAGCCCAACCACATTGCACTGTTTAAACAAGGTTAAATGCCTATGTGAACCTGTGTTGTTCCCCCTGAACCCCTCCCGGCCATGCAGCCCTAAGCCAGGCTGATCTGGCCTTGCCTTACCCCTCTCCACAAGAGACTTGGTGGTGCAGGATGATTGAAACCGCCCCAGCCTCCCCAGCAGCTGCTGACTTGCACTAGGAAATTCAATCTTCTCAAGGTAATTCCTCAGCTTATAAAAAAACTTCTCAGCAATAGATTCTGAATTTGATGCAGGCCTCTCCAAGCAGGTGAATGGCAGTCTCGCTGACTTCCACAGACACCTAGCTACTTATTGTAGTAGCATCTTACTGTGCACAGCATTTTTAAAAGCAGGACCTTTGTAGCCTCTTTAGGGGATTGCTCGCTATTTATAGATCATCATTCATAATTTTCCCTCTCTTTTGAGATCTTCTGAACTCACTCAAGAGGCACTGCAGAAGAAAGGACTTGGCGATCTGCTTTAATCAGTCAAGAAAACCCTACAGAATTGTTCTACTTTAAAACATATGGGGTCACTGGGAGTTGGAATTGACAGGATGGCAATGGGTTGTATTTCGTTTCTGAGGTCTTCTTGGACCCCAAAGAAGGGGAACCAGTTGGGACCACTCCTCAGGTATAAGTGGTCTGACCTTGTACATCAGAGAGAGCAAAGCTTATACTGTAGTCTACTTGCTTAGGGTATGACTTTGGTATTAAAGTCGGAGAACAAGCCAATTGTGAAAAAAGATGCTGAGTTGCCATTTGATATCTACCATCTCCTACAAACTGGTAGAAATGGACATCATTGACAAAAGAGGATGAGGTAACAGGCTTGGAAACATTTCTTTCAACACAGGAAAGTTGCCCAGAGATTCAGAATTAAGACACTTGGATCACTACTCTCAAGCAATAAGAAGATGCCCTTCTCTTTCCCCAGAACTGAAAGCCCTGGGTGCCGGTGTGCAGATGCTGCTGTGATAGTCCTCTGCCTTCTCCAGGACGGCTTTGTTGTGTTAGGATTTGAATGTCCTTGTTGTCTCCTAAAGCTTCAGCTCTGAGTTTCAGGATGTGTTTTGGCAAGTGCAAAATCCAATAGTCATTGAACCTTTGATAATCTTTTATGCCCTGTAGAAGTATGTTTTTATTCATCCGTTTCTTCAGGAGGTAAGAAATAAAGCTGTTCCATTCTAAGCATAAATTAGCATTTATAACAATGCAGTGCAAAAAAATGTAATTTAAATAGAACTGATTAGAATTTTGATAGGGCACCAAGGAACCTCTAAACAAATGCTGATCAGGTAATGAGTGGAACAAGTCATTTATTTTAGATGTTCGGCTATCTGTTCAATGATTGGGTCACAGTTTCCCAAACATATACGGTGACTATTCATTAATTATGCACTTCTCTCTCAGTAATTGTCCAATTTAACTACAAACTGTGAGCTTATAGGCAAAGCCACGGAAGACAGCAGAGGGGAAGTGTAAGAATCTAGATAAAAGTATATTTTCTTTTTGTAATAACATTCACTAATTCAAGGACTCTGAGAGATGGGAGCTATTGTTAGACTTTGGCCTTGGTCTTGTCTTTGTGCAATGGACTAAATTGCTCACCATTTGTTAAGCAGGGACATTTAAGCTCCAGAGTGCAGAGCTTTGCAAATGAGGCTGTACAAGTTGACATTCAGCCTTTCTTTGTAGGTAGAGTGTCACCTTTGGATCAGTGTGCAATGTGCTTTAAGTGGGACTGATACGCTTCATAATACTATCAGTTGAGTCATTTTATTTATTATTTTTATTCTCCAGGTTTGTTATCCTGGAAAATGTTGAGAATCTATCTGAAAGGTTAAGTTGTGGGGTTTTTTTTGCCTTTAAAGTGTTGGAGGTTTTTCTTTCATTAACAAGGTGAAGAATGCTTTCTTTTATTTTACGAGGTAGTCCCAGTCACATCTGCAGCAAAAAGGTGATTCTATTGGTAGCCTCATATGCAGTTGTCAATGAACCTAATAAGTTAAACTGTAAATTGAATTTAATGTTCAGTTTTATTTATTGATTATCTTTATTGATAATTAAAATTTAGTTTATCAGTGCCTTTGTATTTTGATATTAAATACTAAGAAGCCCTAGTGATACAATGGACTCCTGGTGTGGCACTGTAGGATCAGCACTGGACTTTGAACCACAGTGGTTCAAATCCACCAGCTGCTTCTTGGAAACCCTATACAGGGTCACTTTGAGTCAGAACCGACTCAATGACTCTTAGCAACAACAGCAACAGAAGCGCTGGTGGCACTGTAGGATAAACATTGGACAGGTAACCACAAAGTCAGAATTTCTAACCCACCAGTTGCTCTGTGAGGCAAAGTGAAAATTTCTGCTCCCATAAAGATTTATAGCCTTGGTTGTAAACATACAGGGTTGCTATGTATTGGAACCCACTCAATGGCACCTAACAACAACAAGAGCTCCGGTGACAAAATGGTTAAGTGCTTTGTTGTGAACCCAAAGTCTGGTTCAGTGGTTTGAACCCACCAGCCCCTCTGCAGGAGAAAGATGAGGCAGTCGACTTCTGTAAAGATTTACAGTCTTGGAAACTCATGGGACAGCTCTGTTCTGTCCTATGGGATTGTTCACTATGCCTCAGAATCAGCTCGAAAGCAATGAGTTTAAGGTGACACAATGGTCAAAGCACCCAGCTCCTAAACGAAATGTGGTCAGTTTGAATTAACCAGCTGCTCCTGGGGAGAAAGCTGTAGCAGTCTGTTTCCATAATGACTGTTGTTGTTGTTGTCAGGTGCCATCCAGTCGGAACCGACTCATAGCGACCCCATGCACAGCAGAACGAAACAATGTCCAATCCTGGGCCAACCTCACTACCGCTGCCACACTTGATGCCATCAATGATGCCACCTGGCCAATCCATCTCATTAGGGGTCTTCCTCTTTTTTTCTGACTCTCCACCTTACCCAGCATGACATCCTTCTCTAGCGACTGTTCCCTCCAGACAATATGTCCAAAGTATGAGAGATGAAGCTTAGCCATCTTGGTCTCCAAGGAGCACTCTGGCTGCACTTCTTCTAAAACAGATCTATTGGTTCTTTTGGCAGTCCATGGCACTTTCAGTATTCTCCTCCAACACCACAACTCAAAGGCATCAATTCTTCTACGATCTTCCTTATTCACTGTCCAGCTTTCCCATGCATATGAGGTTATTGAAATTACCATGGCTTGGGTCAGGCACACCTTAGTCCTCAAGCTTACCTCTCTGCTCTTCAACACTTTAAAAAGTTCCTGTGCAGCAGATTTGCCCAGTGCAATACGTCATCTGATCTCTTGACTGCTGCTTCTGCGTAGAGCCTTGGAAACCTTGTGGTGCAATCTACTCTGCACTATAACGTCACTATGAGTAGAATTTGACTGGACACCAATGGGCTTTATTTTTTGTATGTTACTTTCTGGAATGCAAATTAGAAATTAAATCCCAAAAAGGTAATAATTTAAGTTAATTTTCTTTTTCTCAATTCAGGGTAAAGCATCGTTTTAAAGGAAGGATCAGCAATTTATTGTAGTTTTACCATTGCCCTTCTTGTCCTGCATGTATTTGTGTGTGAAGGATTTGCAGGTCTATGACTACAAAGGGAAGCATGCTCTGAGTGATCACCTAAACTCTGGGGCAGGTGAGAAGGAAGGACAAAGGTAGGCCAATGGTCTGGTGGGCTAATGTTCGGCCTAGTGATATGTATGAGTATCACTCATCTTTATTTATATTGCTGCCTGAAAAGAGAACACCTTCTATCCTTCGGGTAATGGCTGGGTACAAAGCAAGTATCTAAGGCAGTACCCAGTGGAGACATCTACATTGCTCATCATTACTGAATTAATAAAGCTGGGGACTAGGTAAGGCCCTATGCAGGCAGTGGTGTGACAAGTGTGCATATAGAATTTCCTTCATGTTGGAAAACAGCAGTAAATATCTACTGGAGATAGTCTATGGTGCCCAAATTTACTGTACCAATGGGGAAGAAAAAGTAATGTTTGTCATTGCTGGGAGAATGTATAGTGCCCTAGCTTCATGTTTGCAAAATTTGATCATCATTTGAATACCTATGTCTTCTAACAGGTGTCAGAACACTTCATAGTAGAAAAAACTAAGAGAACTGTCATATTCATGAAATAATTCTAAGGCCCAGGAGAAAGAAGAACTAATTGTTCGCCTAAAGCAATTGTAAATTGCCACTGGCCTATCATCCCTATGCTTCTCTTTTAAAAAAGAAAGTAAAAAGATACACCGTTATAGATTGCTGCTGTTGCTGTCTACAGCGATGGTGTTGATTCTAATGAGTTATGCTATTTAAAAATATGCTAAGAGAATTCGCATTTCACTACTTTGAAACAAACAAATGGAAACCAGATAAAAGATTGTGTTTGGGGTAATCTATTTTTTTAGGCTATGTTAAGTCTTGAGTGATGAATGAGATTATGTCCCTAATGTGAACAATGACTATATTCATACTTAAAACAATTAATTGGACAATTGTTCCAGGGTGAGCATTTACTCTGTTATGTTTTCTTTTTTCTCATGTCTTACCTCCGTTTCCACTCAAGCCTGGCTTGCTCTTTGAGAGCAATTTTAACAGCACAATGTCTATGTGAAGATTGTAAGCTCTCAAAAATCATAGCAAGGAATTATAGCTGCACATTAATTCTCAGCAGAGCTCCCCAAATATATTTGGATTTTTATGTTGTGCTTACTTTACAATCACTGAACTCCATGTTATAATGTCTCCATTATTTTGGTGGGCATATGAGAGCTGATTGTTTCTCTCATCAGCCTTCAACCGCCCCCTGTGAGACCTCCACAGCTTACCTTATCATAATATTGGAAAGCAATTTCTCTTCACTGCTGTGAACCAATGCCAGAAATTCAAAATGCTGCCACAGTCATTAAGTGATTTCCAATTAGTTAATTGGTTTCACAGGCTGCTTCTTTCTAACCTGCACCTTAAATGAAAAGCAAAACCATCCATTTCTGAAAGAAGAAAAATCCTGGGACCTTTGGGTTTTAAAATCCTAAAGGACAGCACACTTTGGAAGGAACTTCACTGAAAACACCAGCCCTGTACAACAGAAAGTGTTATTACTGTGATGACAGGAAAAGAATGGAATCTCAAATGGTCTGCGGTTTATTTTGCACTTTAGTTTTGAATCAAAGGACATTAGGCAGATTACCACAGAACTGCTCTGAACATGGAGGTTTCTGGATCAGCCTTGATGCCTTTCTAGGGAAGCTCCAGGGCTTCTCTGTTTGGTCTGCCCTAACATTGGGAGTGCTCTGGTAGCGTAGTGGTTATGAATCAGGCTGTGAACCTCAAGGTCAACAGTTCAAAACTACCAGCTGTTCCATGGGAGAAAGATGAGGCTTTCTATTCCTGTAAAGATTTATTTACAGCCTCGGAAACCCTAGATGGGGTTGCTATGGGTCGGAATTGACTCCACGGCACTTAACAACAATAATATTGGGAGTGACATTGAAACCTCAAGGGTCAAGTCCTTGAGAATGTTTCTGTAAGGAGCTGCTTTTAGGGAAGGGAACGATATGTGAAGTGGAGGCAGCAGGAGATGTTGGCCTGGTGGTGGCGATTGTGTGCTATTGACTAGGTTCCAACTCATAGCCACCCTGTATAAGGTTTCTAAGGTTGTAAATCTTTATGGGAGCAGAAAGCATGATTTTTCTCCCATGGAGGGGCTGGTAGATTCAAACCGCTGACCTTTTGGTTAACAGCCCAATTTATAATCCGCAATGCTACCAGAGCTCCTTGAGATATTAGTCTAGAATGGTGGATTTCCAATCAGCATGCATGTTGTTAACGGTGGTGGTGATAATGGTGTGGTGATAGCTATGATTTTGGAGCAGTCTAATATTCAAGCTCCAGGGTGGTGCTATAGGATAAGCACTGGACTGGCAACCGCCAAGTCGGCATTTTAAACCCAGCAGCCACTCTGGGAAACCCTCCACAGGGTCACGTTTAGTCAGAACAGACTCGATGACACACAGCAACAGTACTCAACAGGGTAAATCAGTCATCTGTTTTCCCTGAGAGGGAAAACTTAGCTTTAATAGTCATTAATAAAATTTTTTTGTGCTATAGGATAAGCACAAAGGTAGCATAGTGGTTACGAATCGGGCTGCAAACCTCAGGGTCAGCATTTCGAAACTACCAGCTGTTCCGTGGGAGAAAGATGAGGCTTTCTGCTCCTGTAAAGATTTACAGCCTTGGAAACCCTGTACAGGGTTGCTATGGGCTGGAATCGACTCCATGGCACATAATAAAAACAACAAATAGGATAAGCACTGGACTGCAAGTTTGGTTTGAACTGTAAGGTTAGTGGTTCAAATCCACCAGTCACTCCTTGAAAACCCTATACAGGGTCACTGAGACAGAACCAACAAACTGCAAGGTCAGTGGTTCAAGCTCATCAACATTAGATTAAAAAAAAAATGCAACCAATCAACTGAGGAGCATCTGTGTAATGGTTCAAAGCCTGGAAATTGGAAGCCAGACAATTTTGGTTGAAATTCTGATTGTCACTTTTCAGTTGTGTGACTTTTGGCAAGTTACTTGACATTGTTGAGCTTCAGTTTTCTGTAAAAAGGGAGAGATTAATAATGCTATCCTCACAGGGATGCTAAAAGGATTAAATGAGTTATTTATACAGCTCTTAGAACTCAGTCTCATATATACTTAGTTAAATTTTATAATACAGGTTTCCTCTGCTAGGTGAAAGTAGAGTGTTTCTATGAAATGGCATAAAGCGAAGAAACAAGTGCCATTAATTTATATAGGAAACATTTTTGAGCATTCCCAGACCCCGAAAAGAATCTACCAAATCTTACCAAATAACACATAGATCCTAAAATACTACTAACATACAGCGCTCACAGACACAGTTAGTTCAAAGCTATGGAGGCGTATTGCTGAGATGCTGAGTGTAGTTGCCGGGGAAGCAGCTTGGTGATGAAACTCTTATTCAGGGTGCACACTGCCTCTTTGGGCTTGCTATAAAATAAATGCTGACTTTTTGTTTCATTTTATGCTTTTTTCCTTTTTGTAAAAATTAATATCCTCTTTGGTTTGCTTTTGCTTAGTGAAAAAAAAATACTAATATATTGTTGTTGTTGTTAAGTGTCAAGTCGGTACTGACTCATTGTGACCCTGTATAGGGTTTCCAAGGAGCGGCCCATCTTGCAGTTCAAAGCAACCTTGTAGTCCAGCGCATTAATCCACAGTGCCACACAAGTACTCCAAGTATTAATATAGGTCTTTTGTTAAAGTGAAGTAGTATAAAGTGAACTTTTGAAAAGCAGAGTATACATTTATACCTTGTTTTGAATGATTTCCAGAATGCTCGTCAGAATCAAGGATGGTAAGACTTTGTCTCTCATACTACAGACATATTAGCAAGAGGGATCAGTCCCCACAGGAGAACATCAAGCTTGGTAATATGGAGGGTCAGTGAAAAAAAGACTCTCCAAGGTGAAGGATTGGCACAGTGGCAGCAGCAATGGCCTAAAGTGTAACATTTGTGAGGATGACACAGGACCAGGCCGTGTTTTGTTCTTTTGTGCACAGAGTCGCTATGAGTCAGAATCCACTTGATGGCTCCTGACAACAACAACTCTCATCTCTCATCGTATGGTGAATTAGTTATGAGAACCAGTGTACCAAACAGGGCAAAAGATGAAATACTACAGGCGAGTCAGTTGATCTGTCAGTCAGTCAGTTGACTATGTTTCTTGCCATCAGCTCTTTGAGAAAATTTCTTTCTCCTAAATTCATCTAAGGTCCCTGGTTTGTCACTGTAGGATAAACACTGGACTGCTAGCCACAGCAATTCAAACCCACCTGTTGCTCGTTGGAAACTATACAGATCTCTATGAGTCAGAACTGACTCAATGACACTTACAACAACAACCACTCATCCTAGTGGTGTATTGCATTAAGTGTTGGACTGCTAACTGAAAGAATGGTGCTTCAAATCTTCCAGTGGCAACTTGGGAGAAAGATGACACAGTGTGCTTACATAAAGATTTACAGTCTTGGAAGTCCTAGGGAGCAATTCTACTCTGTCTTATAAGTTGCTATGAATCGGAATCACTATGAACTGGTAGTGGACTTGGTTTTGGACATTTACCTTGTGTCTGATCTTTTTGTTAAACAGCAATGTTTATGTAGAGAAGTGGATTAAGTTGAAAGGATAGAAGAAACAGTGATTGGAATACTGCGTCAGAACGAGGCAAAGAACTTAAGTGTGTGTGCCTGGGTGTGTGTGAGAGAGAGAGGCAGAGAGATAGAGACAGACAGAGAGAGATATAGAGAGGGACAGAGACAGAAAGGCAGAGAACAACCAGGCAGCTACAAAGATCTTTGGTGTGAGTGGGAGAGAGTGTTTGAGAAAATACATTGATGAGAAGGAAATCAGAGACAAGAGAGGGATAAGTGAGGCTACCAAGGAAGGGAGGCGAAGACAAAAAACCTAACTCTTCTTGTCTGCTTCAAAAGCAGTTGGTTTATCATTTCAGCAGCCTGGAGTCCTTTAGTAATGACTTTATGGATTAAAATTTAAAACCAAATTAGATGTGTTTACAAAACAACACCCACACTGAATTGACAACAAGCTGCCAAAGTTGTACTCACTATTTTCCCAGGGAGTTCTGCGGTGCCTATTCTGGTGGATGGTTCTAGGGTTTGTTCCCTTTGCTAAAACAGCAGACACCTTTTCTCCTGTGTCATCCCTACTCCCCTCCACCCCCGCCTCAGGATAGCTCTTTTTCAGCGATATGTTGGTGGACATGAATAATGCATCTATTAAGCACATATTGGCTGGCCTGGATTGTAACTCTTTTACGTTCATCTTTGTTTTGTTTTGATTCTCTTATACAGCATATCCATTCCAGTTAGAGGAACCCTAAATATGAAGCAACGCAATTATATGCCATTTTTGATATTATATATTTTGAAAGTGAAATGTTCTCAGAGATGTTGTCTTCCCCTGTTCCTTCTTCCAGTTCTTTTTACCTCATTATTCTGATAGGGAAAATCTTTTATCCCAGCTTTAGGGAACAGAGTTCAATATTGTC